>NC_045959.1:109645055-110008393 GCF_010909765.2 Amblyraja radiata | reverse complement strand
CCCTCCCTCCTTCCTCCTCTCCCTCCCTCTCTCTCTCTCTCTCAGATGCAGTATCTTGGACGTGTCTCTCTCACAGGGCAACCCTGGGAAGAACACAATAACTCCCTGTCTGCCTGATGAGTGGTTTATGTAAGAGGCCCGTGTGAGCCGTAAGCAGGCCGTCTCTTCAGCGTTGGGCTCGGGCCTACTTCCCACCTGTGAATGTACACTTCTGGCACGTCAGCAGAGACACTAATTGCACAGGACAGACCTAAACCAGCAGCAGACACAGCTCTTCATTAAATGAACAACTGCCTCTCGATCTGTTCTCAGTTACCAGCTGAGAGGCTCCGTGCCTGTACACACAGTGAGCCTCTCTCTTACTCAGGGCAATGTGACAGAAACCAGCACCACAGGTTAACTAACCTCATACGCCAGTGATTCCCAACCTGGGGCCATCCATGACAAATTTCAGGGGGGCCAGAGATTTTTGTGGGGATTTAGGGGGCCACAGGTTCAATGAAGGGGGCCACAGAGAGTTGTGAATTTGTGGAATTCCCTGCCACAGAGGGCAGTGGAGGCCGAATCACTGGATGGATTTAAGAGAGAGTTAGATAGAGCTCTAGGGGCTAGTGGAGTCAAGGGATAGGGGGAGAAGGCAGGCACGGGTTATTGATTGGGGACGATCAGCCATGATCACAATGAATGGCGGCGCTGGCTCGAAGGGCCGAATGGCCTCATCCTGCACCGATTTTCTATGTTTCTATCTATGTTTCTAAGGTATAATCCACTTAAGCTGTTTCAACCCAGAGGTATCAATATTGATTTCTCTAACTTCAAGTAACCCTTGCATCTCCTCTCTATCAATCCCTCCCTCACCCTAGTCATCGTACTAGTTTCACTGTCGTCCTGTTGAGTTTCATTGCCTGTATAACCCGTTATCTCCTAGCCCAAGCCAACAATGGACCATTGTGGGCTCCACCTTTTACTTGATCATTGTTATTTTTAATGCATATCTTTCGTTCATTTGTTCTACATCTCCCCATATCACTGTCTATATCTCTCATTTCCCTTTCCCCCTGACTCTCAGTCGGAAGAAGGATCCCGACCCAAGACGTCCCCGATCGCTTGTCTCCAGAGATGCTGCCTGACCCGCTGAGTTACTCCAGCTTTTTGTGTCTATCAATGGTGTCCGCTGACCAGGCACACGGCAATAACGGAACAATAATCAGGCAGCAACCGCAACTCATCCATGAACAAAATGCAGGGGGCAGCACGGTGACACAGCCTGACCATGGGTGCTGAACATGTGGAGTTTGCAGGTTCTCCCCGTGACCGCGTGGGTTTTCTCCGGGTGCTCCGGTTTCCTTCCACATTCCAAAGACGTATGAATTTGTAGGTTAATTGGGTTTGGTAAATTGCCCCCAATGCGTAAGATATGAAAGTGTGATTATTATAAAGCTAGAGTAGGGGTGATCGATGGTTGACGTGGGCTCGATGGGCCGAAGGGCCTGTTTCCACGCCTTATCTCTAAGGCTAAAATTAAGCTGGAGTAAGTGAGTGAGTCAGGCAGCATCCAGTGGGGGGAATAGACTGCCAATGTTTCGGATCGGGACCCTTCTTCAAACTGAAACGCCATCTTTCCATTCCCTCCACAGATGCTGCCTGACCCGCTGAGTTCCTCCAGCACTTGTGCTTTTAGCTCAAGATTTCAGCATCTGCGGTTTGTTGTTTTCGGCAAGTCATTCATGCCGCTCTGCTATAAGTTCACCTTCAGTGTTGAGCAGTGTTGCCATCTCCGAGTCCCCATCGCCAACATCTGGGAGATCACACACACAGAGTGGCGTGGAACAGCAGCAAGAATGGCCGGGACACAAGGCGGGTGTTTGTGCAGCTCGCCCCCCCTCTGCTGAATCCACAACCCTCCCTCCCACTGCATCCCAGGCGTCAGGATGTGAGGACACACTCTCCCCCTGCCTAAACGCAAGGGGTTTGCTGCCGTACAGGGTGAAGCATGGGGGCACCCTGTACTCCCACAACGGGGGCTGGTTGGAGAATCCTAGTGGCACGGGGCTCCACTCCTACACGGGTAGCAGGGAGGGGGAGTAGGGAGAGGGGGGGGAGTAGAGAGAGGGGGGAGTAGGGAGAGGGGGGAGTAGAGAGAGGGGGGAGTAGGGAGAGGGGGGGAGAGTAGAGAGGGGGGAGTAGAGAGAGGGGGGAGTAGAGAGAGGGGGGAGTAGAGAGAGGGGGGAGTAGAGAGAGGGGGGAGTAGAGAGAGGGGGGAGTAGAGAGAGGGGGGGAGTAGAGAGAGGGGGGGGAGTAGAGAGAGGGGAGTAAGAGAGGGGGGAGTAGAGGAGAGGGGGGAGTAGAGGAGAGAGGGGGGCAGTAGAGAGAGGGGGGAGTAGAGAGAGAGGGGGGGAAGTAGAGAGAGGGGGGAGCTAGAGAGAGGGGGAGTAGAGGAGAGGGGGGGAGTAGGAGAGGGGGAGGGTGAAGTAGAGAGAGGGGGGAGTAGAGAGAGGGGGGAGTAGAGAGAGGGGGAGAGTAGAGAGAGGGGGGGGAGTAGTAGAGAGAGGGGGGGACGTAGAGGTAGAGGGGGGGAGAGTAGAGAGGAGGGCGGGGGAGTAGAGAGAGGGGGAGTAGAGAGAGAGGGGGGAGTAGAGAGAGGGGGGGAGTAGGGAGAGGGGGGGTGTTGGATACAGAGGAGTGGAGCTGGGTACAGAGGGCAGGGGGAACACAGTGCGGCCACTCACCACTTTCAGCTCGGGCACGGACCGGCTCAGCGTCCATTCTTGACTGTTGACAAATGAATCTGTAACAAAGAGAGACAAGGCCAGCGGTCAGTTCTCCCCACAGCAGCACCTCGTCGCCGACCAGTGCAGTCACTTTCACAAGAGACGCTCGCTCATTCCAGCGGGTCTCAGGTGCTTTACGTCCAATCATGTAGTGCGGTAGAGGAGGAGTGCAGCACAGAGAATCAGGCCCTTCGGCCCACCACGTTCAGAGGGACCAGAGTACCCTGCACTGCACTAAAGGGCCCATCCCACTTGGTCGTCATGCAGGTGGTGCGCGAAGGTTTTGTACATCCCAAAATCCTGGGGCGCCGCATGATGTCGCGTGAAATACGCGCAAATGGCGCCCAAGTGGGACAGGCCCCTCAACTGTGGGATAGCTCGGAGAATATTCCCTGATTCCCAACACCAAGTGGGGCAGACTACAGGGGGGAGACTCCAAGCTTGAATGAATGAACACTTTATTGTTACAGGTGACAAGTCATGGTGGAAATCTTTGTTTTGCTTACCCCAAGGTATGCAAAGAGTCGACACATAAAGGGCACCGACAGAATAACAAAATGTCACACGCTGGGTCCCCCCCCCCCTCTCCTCCCCGGGGCAAGAGTCCGTTCTGCCAATAATCAGAGGGAGGTTGAACGGGAGGGTGTGCAGGACAGGAAGGCCAGTGTCGACGTACGTCAGTACTCTGTGTGTGTGTAATGTAGGGCATTGACAGGTTCTACAAAAGCCACAGGAAAACACAGTGGCGCAGTGGTAGAGTTGCTGCCTTACAGCGCCAGAGACCCGGGTTCTATCTGTACATTTTCCCTGTGACCTGCGTGGGTTTCCTCCAGGAGGTTCAGGTTTCCTCCCACACTCCAAAGACACACAGGTTTGTAAGTTCATTGGCAGACAAAAATGCTGGAGAAACTCAGCGGGTGAGGCAGCATCTATGGAGCGAAGGAAATAGGCGACGTTTCGGGATGGAAACCGTTCATTGTCTTGGTATAAATGTAAATTGTCCCCAGTATCTGTAGGATAGTGTTAGTGTGTTGGGGGATCGCTGGTCGGCGTAGACTTTGTGGGCCGAAGGGCCTGGTTCCTCACTCTTAAAAAAAACTAAACCAAATCACTGAGAGTTGTGGATGCAGCACAGAATCCAATCTCCCTTCCATTGACTCCATCTACACCTCACGCTGCCTTGGCAAGGCCACCAGCATAATCAAGGCCCAGTCACTCCCTCTTCACCCCTCTCCCATCAGTCAAGAGGTATAGAAGTATGAAAATGTATGCCTCCAGATTCAGGGACAGTTTCGTCTCAGCTGTTCTCAGGCAACTGAAACATTCTATCTGCAATGTGAGAGTGGTCCTGCCCGACCATCAACCTCAATGGAAACCTTGGGACTATCTTTAATCTGTCATTACTGTACTTGCACTAAACATTATTCCCTTCATCCTATACCTGTAGACTGTGGACAGCTCGATTGTAATCATATATTGTCTTTCCGCACTCATTTGTTCTTTTGTATAAAAATCCAAACATTTTGGACTGAAATTTTTGAAATCTTCACAAAATCATTTAAAATAAAATTGATACCAAAAGCAGAATGGATTATCTTTGGAACAATGGAAGGCAGCCCTGAACTAAATGTGTTTTAAAATAATCTATTTAATTACGGGTTAATAACGGGAAAAAAGCTTACACTTAAATTCTGGAAAAACGCCCCCAAACCAACAATAAATACGTGGATTTCAAATATGTTTGAAACATTACACCTGGAAGATATGAGACTCCTTCTTGCAGGCAAATCAGACCACTTCCAAAAGACGTGGTCTGCATTTATCAACTTACTACAAGTACAAGGTGCAACAATACTTTAAAAAGAAATGGTGTCAGGATCTGGTAAGGGGGGGATGAAAAATACAAAGTTGGTATCTCCCTTTCTGCGCGGTTTACATAATAGAGCTTTGTCTTTTTTTTCTTTTCTACGGCCTATTTCTTAACTTTTTCCCTGAACTCTTTGCTTAATGGGTCTTTCTTTTTGATCACTTTTTCACACTATCACGACTCTCTCACTTTCTTTACTTTCTCTCTCTTTTTAAAGCTTAAAAAATGAAGGGGTGCAATAAATGTAATTAGATATATGTGGCTTGTACTAATGTAATGTACTGTACTTCTAATAAATAAAATACATTAAAAAAAAATATTGTCTTTCCGCCAGCTGGATAGCATGCAACAAAAGTTTTTCACTGTACCTACCGATGTGGCGATAAACTAAACTTAACCACAGCAACAGACGGTGATAAAGATCACGTCACCTTGAAGTGTCGGCATCCCCCTGCTCTGATGCGGTTCCCTCATCACCTCTCTCTGATCTTGTTATCACGTCTCATCAGCTGGCCATTAACCGCTGGTTTATGTTAAGCTGGAGAACCCCCCTGGCATTTCCAGTCTGGCATTTATTACCAGGCTGCACCTCTCCTAAACCATCGCACCTTGTGCCTTCTCCTGAGCCTCCCCAGTCCTCGCCGTTTCAATGGCATTCACAGGCACAGCTGTAGAGTTGCAATCTCACAGCACCAGAGATCCCGGTTCCATCCTGACTGTGGGTGCTGTCGGTACGGACTACGTACATACAATCTGTGACAGCATTGGTTTTCTCCGGGCGCTCAAGCTTCCTCCCACATTCCAAAGATGTGCGGGTTAGCAGGTTAACTGGTCTTCTGTAAATTGCCCCTAACCATATAACCATATAACAATTACAGCACGGAAACAGGCCATCTCGGCCCTTCTAGTCCGTGCCGAACACGTATTCTCCCCTAGTCCCATATACCTGCGCTCAGACCATAACCCTCCATTCCTTTCCCGTCCATATATCTATCCAATTTATTTTTAAATGATAAAATCGAACCTGCCTCCACCACTTCCACTGGAATCTCATTCCACACAGCCACCACTCTCTGAGTAAAGAAGTTCCCCCTCATGTTACCCCTAAACTTCTGTCCCTTAATTCTCAAGTCATGTCCCATTGTTTGAATCTTCCCTACTCTCAGTGGGAAAAGCTTATCCACGTCAACTCTGTCTATCCCTCTCATCATTTTAAAGACCTCTATCAAGTCCCCCCTTAACCTTCTGCGCTCCAAAGAATAAAGCCCTAACTTGTTCAACCTTTCTCTGTAACTTAGTTGCTGAAACCCAGGCAACATTCTAGTAAATCTCCTCTGTACTCTCTCTATTTTGTTGACATCCTTCCTATAATTAGGCGACCAAAATTGTACACCATACTCCAGAATTGGCCTCACCAATGCCTTGTACAATTTTAACATTACATCCCAACTTCTATACTCAATGCTCTGATTTATAAAGGCCAGCACACCAAAAGCTTTCTTTACCACCCTATCTACATGAGATTCCACCTTCAGGGAACTGTGTAGGATGTGAAACTGGGATAACATGGAACCAGTGTGAATGGGCTTTAGAAACATAGAAATGTAGAAAATAGGTGCAGGAGGAGCAGGTTTTGGGTGGACTATTTCTGCACTGTATCTCTGAATGAAACTAAACTAAACCAGAGTGGCTTGGGGCAGCAAAGGATGTCGGTGTGGTCACTGTTCCAGAGCAGGGTGACCCTACATACACCCAGCACCAAGTCCGGTGCAGCTTGGACACTGGGAGCAAGCCTGGGTAAAGGGTGCAGCATAACATGGCCCAACCTGCAGGCCTCTGCCACAGCTCTACCCACAGGGCCACTGCCACAGCTCTAACCACAGGGCCACTGCCACAGCCCTACCCACAGGGCCACTGCCACAGCTCTAACCCCCACCAAACAATCTGTCCATACAGAGTCAAGTCACAGTCTGAGAATTAAAGGGGAGGCCGTTTAAAACTGAGGTGAGAAAAAACTTTTTCACCCAGAGAGTTGTGAATTTGTGGAATTCCCTGCCACAGAGGGCAGTGGAGGCCAATTCACTGGATGGATTTAAAATAGAGTTAGATAGAGCTCTAGGGACCATATAACCATACAACAATTACAGCATGGAAACAGGCCATCTCGGCCCTACAAGTCCGTGTCGAACAACTTTTTTCCCTTAGTCCCACCTGCCTGCACTCATACCATAACCCTCCATTCCCTTCTCATCCATATGCCTATCCAATTTATTCTTAAATGATACAAATGAACCTGCCTCCACCACTTCCACTGTAAGCTCATTCCACACCGCTACCACTCTCTGAGTAAAGAAGTTCCCCCTCATGTTACCCCTAAACTTCTGTCCCTTAATTCTGAAGTCATGTCCTCTTGTTTGAATCTTCCCTATTCTCAAAGGGAAAAGCTGATCCACATCAACTCTGTCTATCCCTCTCATCATTTTAAAGACCCCCCTTAACCTTCTGCCTAGCGAAGAGAGACACAAAATATTATTACTATTATCTGAACGGTGGCCGATTAGGAAAAGGGGAGATGCAACGAGACCTGAGTGTCATGGTACACCAGTCATTAAAGTAGGCATGCAGGTGCAGTAGGTAGTGAAGAAAGCCAATGGTATGTTAGCATTCACAGCAAAAGGATTTGAGTCTAGGAGCAGGGAGGTTCTACTGCAGTTGTACAGGGTCTTGGTGAGACCACACCTGGAGTATTGTGTACAGTTTTGGTCTCCTAATCTGAGGAAAGACATTCTAGCCATAGAGGGAGTACAGAGAAGGTTCACCAGACTGATTCCTGGGATGTCAGGACTTTCATATGAAGAAAGACTGGATAGACTCGGCTTGTACTCGCTAGAATTTAGAAGATTGAGGGGGGATCTTATAGAAACTTACAAAATTCTTAAGGGGTTGGACAGGCTAGATGCAGGAAGATTGTTCCCGATGTTGGGGAAGTCCAGGACAAGGGGGTCACAGTTTAAGGATAAGGGGGAAATCTTTTAGGACCGAGATGAGGAAAACATTTTTCACACAGAGAGTGGTGAATCTGTGGAATTCTCTGCCACAGAAGGTAGTTGAGGCCAGTTCATTGGCTATATTTAAGAGGGAGTAGATGTGGCCCTTGTGGCTAAAGGGATCAGGGGGTATGGAGAGAAGGCAGGTACAGGATACTGAGTTGGATGATCAGCCATGATCACATTGAATGGCGGTGCAGGCACGAAGGGCCGAATGGCCTACTGCCTGCACCTATTTTCTACTGTATCTATGTTTCTAAAATGCTGGAGTAACTCAGCGGGACAGGCAGCATCTCTGGAGAGAAGGAATGAGTGACGTTTCAGGTCGCTAAAAGCGTCACCCATTCCTTCTCTCCAGAGATGCTGCCTGTCCCGCTGAGTTACTCCAGCATTTTGTGTCTATCTTCGGTGTAAACCAGCATCTCCAGTTCCTGCCTACGCACGATGCCTCGCGAAATCCATCCTATCTGCCTGAACATGGTCCATATCCCTTCATTCCCATTCAAATCCATGTGCCTATCTAAAAGCTTCTTAAACACCACCATCATATATGCCTCCACCACCATCCCAGCCAATGCCCTCCAGGCCCCCACCACCCTCTAAAGAAAAACTTGCCCAGCACATTTCTTTTACATTCTCTCTCCCTCTCACCTTACAGCTATGCCCTCTGGTGTTGGGACATTTCCATACAAGGAAAAAAGTTCTGACCCGTCTACCTTATCGATGCCTCTCGTGATTCCAGGCACTTTTATCATCCCCACTTCAACGTCCGACATTCCAGAGAAAACAATCCCAGTCTATGCAACCTCTCCCTGTAGCTGAAACCCTCTAATCCAGGCAGCACTCTGGTAAACCTGCTCTGCACCCTCTCCAAAGCCTCCACATCCTTCCTTGTTATGGGACTGCACCCTGAGTGACTTCATCGTTGCCTCTTTAAGTTTACGTGTGTTGTTGGCACGTATACCATGGGATAGTTAAAAGCTTTGTCTAATCAGATCGGTTAATACCACACATAAACACAATCAAGTCAAACTCAAGTACAATAGGCAGAGCAAAGGGGAAGATACATAGTTCTCAGCAGTGTAGCGCGTCAGTCCCCGAGACAAAGTCCAATGTCCACAATGGGGTAGAGGTGAATCGGACAGTACCCTAACTTGTGGAAGGACCGTTCAGAAGCTTGATAACAGAGGGGAAGGAGCTGTCCCTGAGCCTGGCAGGGTGCACTTTCAAGCTTCTGTACCTTCTGCTGGAAGGGAGCGGGGGGGGGGGGGGGAGAGGAAGGATCTTCACCTCCTCAATCTTCCACAATCCTGGTGTCCATTGCTTTTATTCATGCATGAGCCGTGGGTACTCCTGAAAGGCCAGTAATTATTGCCACCCCTTGACCTCAGTGAAAAGAGTCCAGACAGGGGAAGGACACACAATATCCTTTCTGGAAGCATTATCAGTGAAGCAGACCAGTTTCTATGACAATCTGATCATGCCAACTCACACACGCTTTTTATCAGCAAAGATTTATTCAATTACTTGGACTTAAATTTAGCAGACCAGCAGTCCACCCCTCTGGATACAAGGAACTGCAGATGCTGGTTTGCAAAAAAAAAAGGCATAAAGTGGTGGAGTAACTCAGCATCTGTGGAGAGGAGCAATGGGTGGCGTTTCGTGTCGAGACTCTTCTTCAGTCTGACAGAAGGGTCTTGACCCGAAACGTCACCCGTTCCTTCTCTCCAGAGATGTTGCCGGTCCCGCTGAGTTACTCCAGCATTTTGTGTCTATCTTCAATTTTCTTGTCCCCGCTCTGGGAGTAGAAGTGGGGGCGGATCCGGACCGCAACGGCCGTGAGCACCAGGCCGAGTTCGGCGATCGTTTGCCTGCTTCTGCTGCTGTTAGAGGTGAGACGTTGCGTCGCGCCAGGGTCTTGGGCCTGTCCCACTTTGGCCGTCAGTTACGCGACAGGCCATTTGCGTGCAAAGATTTTGTTCGCTACAAAAATTTCGGAGCCCTGCGCGATGTCGTGCACAACTACATACCCCTCCGCGCTTCTCAGTGGGACCGGCCCCGTGCGCCTCAACGCGACCACGAGGTCGCGGAAATTTGCGTGCCAAGGACACGTAAGTGGGACAGGCCCTTTATGCTTTTACCTGCTGGTTTTTTAAGCAAGTTCAAGTTCAAGTGAGTTTATTGTCATGTGTCCCTGTATAGGACAATGAAATTCTTGCTTTGCTTAAGCACACAGAAAATAGTAGGCATTTACTACAAAACAGATCAATGTGTCCATATACCATGATATAAATATATACACACATGAATAAATAAACTGGTAAAGTGCAAATAACAGAAAATGGTTGTTAATAATCAGAGTTTTGTCCGAGTCAGGTTTAATAGCCTGATGGCTGTGGGGAAGTAGCTATTCCTGAACCTGGTTGTTGCAGTCTTCAGGCTCCTGTACCTTCTACCTGAAGGTAGCAGGGAGATGAGTGTGTGGCCAGGATGGTGTGGGTCTTTGATGATACTGCCAGCCTTTTTGAGGCAGCGACTGCGATAGATCCCCTCGATGGAAGGAAGGTCAGAGCTGATGATGGACTGGGCAGTGTTTACTACTTTTTGTAGTCTTTTCCTCTCCAGGGCGCTCAAATTGCCGAACCAAGCCACGATGCAACCGGTCAGCATGCTCTCGACTGTGCACCTGTAGAAGTTAGAGAGAGTCTTCCTTGACAATCCGACTCTCCGTAATCTTCTCAGGAAGTAGAGGCGCTGATGAGCTTTTTTGATAATTGCGTTAGTGTTCTCGGACCAGGAGAGATCTTCAGAGATGTGCACGCCCAGGAATTTGAAGTTCTTGACCATTTCGACCATCGACCCGTTGATATAAATGATATAAAAGCAGTCCCTCAGGCATGAAACTGACCGGCAGCAGATGCCATCTCCCTAGCCCTACACTCATCCCTGGAACGCTCCTGTTTATAGCTCAGCCTTCAACATCGCAATCCCAATCAAAATCCTCCCCAAACAACCGGGACCTAGGACTCGGCACCCTTCTCTGCAGCGGGGCCCACCACTTCCTGAGCCACAAAGTACAATCAGTGGGGCAGGTGACAAAACGCCCTCCACCCACAGCTTCAGAAACAGCTACTGAACTACAATCATCCGGTTCTTGAACAGCTCAGCAACGGAACACTACCAACCACTTCTTGCAACACCACTGACTTATTTCTAAATGTGGTTTTGCTCCAATTTCTTGTTTAGCAGTCGTTTTCTTTTCACCGACGTATAGTTTCTGTATCATTTCTGTTCTGCATGTTGTCTGAGTTTGTGTCGGTGATGCTGTTGGTGCAAGATTTTCATTGTAGCTGCACCTCACCATGCTTGTGCAGATGGAGTCACAAGAGTGTAAACAGGCCCTTGGGCCCAACAAACCCACACCGACAAACATGTCCCATCCAGACTAGTCCCACCTGCCTGTGTTTGGCCCATCTCCCTCTAAACCCAGTCCTATCCATGTACCTGTCTAATTGCTTCTTAAACGCTGCGATGTGCCTCAACTACTTTCTCTGGCATCTCATTCCATACACCCAGATAACAATAAACTTGACTCGACGTGACTCAACTTGATTTAGACTGGTAATCCCTCAGTTCCACCACACTTAGTCACCCCGGCCACATGCTGCTGCGTCAATATATACGATCCCTCTGATAACCATAAGCTCTCCTCCCAACACTGCAGCTGGGAACATCAGGGGGTGGGTGAGCTGCCGACTTGATGCTCTGCAGTCTCAGTAAACACCCCCAGTACGAGTGGGCAGAAAGCTTTGCCACTGTTCTTACGAGAAGCAGCGAGCCTGGTCTTATGCCCTGTATAAGTGTTGATGAGATACTGGGTGTGGATTACTGCAGCTACTCCTGGGCGTGTTTGTTTGAACTAAAAGTGACTATGCCCTCTGCAAGCGCTAAGTTCTGGAGTGGACGAGCCGATGGATTGTGTTGTGACTCACTCATTTCTAAACCAGCTCTAGTGTGTCACAGGCTTTATTGCCAAAACACTCCAAGAAAATTTATAATGTAACACGCTTTATTGCTTGCCTTATGTCAAATGCCCAGTCCATCGCAACTACTGACGCCCCCTCCCATCCATTGAATGAATGAATGAATACGTTTATTGGCCAAGTATTTACATACAAGGAATTTGCCTTGGTGCTCCGCCCGCAAGTGACAACATGACATACAGTGACAGTTAGGAATGACACATAAAACATTAAACATTAATAATAAAACATTATCGATTAAACATGTGAATTAAATAAAATACCTGAGCAAAACGAGGCTACAGATTTTTGGTTATTGAGTAGAGCTACTACTCGTGGAAAACAACTGCTTTTATATCTGGCTGTGGCAGCTTTGACAGTCCGGAGTTGCCTTCCAGAGGGAAGTGATTCAAAGAGTTTGTGGCCAGGGTGAGAGGGGTCAGAGATGATCTTACCCGCTCGCTTCCTAGCGAAGGGATCTACAGGAAACACTGCCTCAAAAAGGCAGCCTATATTATCAGACCCACACCACCCTGGCCACCCTCTCGTCTCACTGCTACCATAGGGAAGAAGGTACAGGTGCCTGACCTCCAGGTTCAAGATCAAGTCATAGATTCAAGAGTCATACAGCATGGAAATTAGCCAAGCTCGTCCATGGCGACCAAGATGCCCCATCTAAGCAAATCCCATTTGCTCACGTCTGCCCTACATCTCTCTAAATCGGTCCTATCCACATACCCGCCTAGGTGTTTCCTTCCAGCAACCATCAGGCTCTTGAACATTGCACAACAATAACTGCAATCCTACCTCAGCAACTATGATCTATTCTGGACATTATTTTGGTTGCACTACACCCTTTGCTCTTGCTCTCTTATGGTCTGGTTACCAAGCATTATAGATGATTAATTTATTGTATTATTGAGAATTATATATTTATTTGTGTGTTGTTGCATATTCAGGCCTGTTAAGCTGCAGCAAGTAAGAATTTCATTGTTCCATTGCCAGGATAGAATGACAATTAAAAGACTCTTGGCCCTTGTGATGAAGGAAATTGATGGTGGGGAGAAGGAGGGAGAGACAGAGGGGGTAGTTGTAAATTACATTTTTCTTTCAAAAGGAATTCTTTCTAGACGGTGGTGGCGGTGGTGGTGGTGGTGGGCGGAGGGGAGGAGCGGTGCCGGTGAGTGGGATGGGGGCTTGGAGGCGCTCCGGGGGTTCCACGGGCAGGTGCCTCGAGTCGCGGAGGCTGTGGGAGGCAAGGAAACAGCGCACGTCGAAAGTCGAGGTGCTGGTGGAGTAGGCCGCTGGAGGCCCGGTAGCAGCCTGGGGCTCTATTGGATTGGACGCTGCTCCGAGGCTGAGCGCACCTGAGGTCTGCAGTGGCATAGAACGGCGGGGCAGTGGTGGAGGACATCGACAACATCGTCTGGCCAGGCAGATCCCTGTACTCCGACCCAGTGCCGTCGCCAGGACAACGGGCCTTTACGGCCAAGTTAAGAGTCTATATATTCAACAAATCTGAACTTGAAGGGTGCAAGGTGGTGCCCGAAGCGTGGCAGCTTTGACAGTCTTCAGAGGGAAGTGATTCAAAGTTGCCTTCCAGAGGGAAGTGATTCAAAGAGTTTGTGGCCAGGGTGAGAGGGGAAAATAAGTGTTCGGCACGGACTTGAAGGGCCGAGATGGCCTGTTTCCGTGCTGTAATTGTTATATGGTTATATGGACTCTTGTGTACTGCCTCAGTGTAATCCACTATTAATACACTCTTGTACTTAAGTGTGTTTGTGCCTACGTATAGTAAGATTTTCACTGAACTGGGTGCAAAAGGCATTTCACTGAACCTAGGTACCGTTGATCCATTGAATCGTGAAGCTGCTAAACATGGTCTCGAGCCCAGCCCTCTTGCCCAGCTTCAGCCCCAGCTCCACATACAATCTCAGCAATGCACAATGCTGGCATCCATTAAATTCAACATCTCTCCATCTTAACTCCGCCGTGGTGGATTTTCACAGATTGCTGTTCAAGCGGATCCCAGACACCCTCTCAGGGAGACTAGAAACGGACGCTAGGAGGCGCACGGTCCCACATACCGAGAGAATGGAAATCTGCAATGCTTTCCTCCAAATAAATTGATGCCACTGGGTCACAACTTGAATAACGAGAGAGATTCCAGTCTGACCCGAAGCGTCACCTACTCCTTCTCTCCAGAGATGCTGCCTGTCTCACTGAGTTACTCCAGCATTTTGTGTCTATCTTCGGTGTAAATCAGCATCTGCAGTTCCGTCCTACACATTGACTACTGAGTGATTTGTTTATCTAGTTCATTGTCGTCACGTGCCATTCGGTCAGCTGCTTCGGGCACATAAGTACAATCCCACATAAGTAAAAGAGTGAAATGGTTGTAAGCAGATCCTTGTCGGGAGATAACACACAAAGAGTTGCCACGTTTCCAGCGATAATCTTGCAACCTTCACGTCTGAAGTCTCTGAGACGTCTGATCTTGGCCTGCGGAGATGTGTTAGTCAGGGGCAGGGAGAGATGTGGTTCCAGGCTCGAGAAATGTACAGCTCTGGTGTAATCCTAATGAAGAGCATGTTACCTTAGCTCAATGAGTCTATGACTCCTAATGTAGACAAAAATGCTGGAGAAACTCAGCGGGTGAGGCAGCATCTATGGAGCAAAGGAAATAGGCGACGTTTCGGGTCGAAACCCTCCTTCAGTCTGACCCGCTGAATTTCTCCAGCATTTTTGTCTACCTTCGATGTTCCAGCATCTGCAGTTCCTTCTTAAACACTATGACTCCTAATGTTCTAATTTAAGGTTTGCCCGCTGATGAGGAATGACTGCAAACAGCAGCCTCAGGCAGAGCTCGACATTAAAGAAGTGTGCAATGAGCACAACCTGGATCCGAGCCACACCGCTCTTGCACTGTTATGGGGAAAGCTTTTCCAAGACCACTCCTCGCTGCTAGAAGAATGTCGCCATTGGACGTTGCACCTCTCAGGTTGAACCTTTTGCCCTCAGTGAGTGAGAGAGCTGCACCACTCTGCTGCCTCAGTTAATCTAGCACACTGCAGCCCGCGGATCACAGGCAGGAATAAACTAGCGACCATACTTGTTGCTGCATGTTGCCAGCCCAGCAAACAGGGTGCGTCTGTCTCACTGGTAAACCCAGTTGTTCAAATTCTTCAAACTGTAAACCATATTGAATCAGTATCCAACCCATGTCACACGATGCAGACCCGTCCCCACCGGTACCGTACCCCAGTGTCCCATTGACAGTCCCGTCCCCACCAGTACTGTACCCCAGTGTCCCATTGACAGTCCCGTCCCCACCAGTACTGTACCCCAGTGTCCCATTGACAGTCCCATCCCCACCGGTACTGTACCCCAGTATTATACAGCTACAGACCCATCCCCACCAGTACTGTACCCCAGTATTATACAGCTACAGACCCATCCCCACCAGTACTGTACCCCAGTATTATACAGCTACAGACCCATCCCCACCAGTACCGTACCCCAGTATTATACAGCTACAGACCCATCCCCACCAGTACCGTACCCCAGTATTATACAGCTACAGACCCATCCCCACCGGTACTGTAAACAGGTCTCAGTGGGATAGGCCCATGTCCACCAGAACTGCACCAATTGTTATAAAACATCAAAGATAGAACTGTAGGGCACAGGAACTCAATCTCCAGGAAATGATGGAAAACAGATTAAGCTGCATCTGTGGGGGGAAAAGAACTTTTCAGAGGTGTGCTTATATTGGCAGCCTATGGAACCAGCTGCCAGAGGAAGGGTTCCAACCCGAAACGTCAACTGTCCATGTTCTTCAGAGATGCTACACGATGAGTTACTCCAGGATTTGTGTTTTTTTTTGTAAATCAGCATCTGCAGTTCCTAGTGTGTGCCAGGAGAAGCAGTTGAGGCAGATGTGATAAAGACATTTAGATGACATTTGGACAGGTACCTGAAAAGGTTTATGGGCATACGGGTCAAATGTGAGAAAATGGGACTAGCATAGATGGGGCATCTTGGTCAGCATGGATGAGTTGGATTAGACAATAGACAATAGACAATAGGTGCAGGAGTAGGCCATTCGGCCCTTCGAGCCAGCACCGCCATTCAATGTGATCATGATTGATCATCCCCAATCAATACCCCGTTCCTGCCTTCTCCCCATATCCCCTGACTGCTATTTTTAAGAGCCCTATCTAGCTCTCTCTTGAAAGCATCCAGAGAACCCGCCTCCACCTCTCCGTTTTAAATGGCTACGAGGAAACACTTTTTCTCACAGAGAGTGGTGATTCTGTGGAATTCTCTGCCTCACATGGATTGGAGGGCCTTTCTCGGGTTGCATGACCCTATGAATGAAAAATAATCAGATATTACTTTGGGCGGAACAGCAAAGTGCTTCTTCTTCTTGCGGGACAACTTCTTGTAGGACAACTTGTTCTATTTGATCTTATTAGATTGTGCACGCCAGGTTGATTGCATTCGGCGAAACAGGGAAGGTTGCAATCTCCCACCCTGCAAAGTGCAACTTTCCAGAAAGACTGTGTAGCTCTGATGTCATAACCTGGCCAGGAAGGGTAAAGGTGACAGATTTCGACATCTGAGGGGCAACAGTCAAACACAAGGGGTCATTGCGATCACTTGCGATGGCTTTTGCGATCACTTTTGCTAAGATTTCTGTTCTTTGCGTAATTTCACACAATTACCGGGATGGTATTGAAGGGTGGGACAGGCAAAGGGGACTCTACACGGCTCACTACATCCTCATGTTTTTAAAGGGGATTCTGAACATTTCAACATTTTGTGGGCAGTGGTAGAGTTGCTGCCTCAAGGGCCTGTCCCACTTTCACAACCTCTGCCGAGTTTGCCCTTGACTCGTACTCTCACCATGGTCGTCATGAGGTCGTAGCAGGCCGTGATGCTAGTCGTAGGTACTCGTGGCATCAAGTCGGCCGGGGCATTTTTCTAGCCCGATGAAAAATGTCCACGAGTAAAAAAGGTTGTGAATTAGGTTGTGAAAGTGGGACAGGCCCTATACAGCGCCAGAGACCTGGGTTCGATCCTGGCTAGGGGTGCAGTCTGTACGGAGTTTGTACGTTCTCCCCGTGACCGGGTGGGTTTTCTCTGGGTTTTGCTCCGGTTTCCTCCCACACATTATGGGTTTGTGGGGTTAATTGGTTTGGGTAAGATTGTACTTGTCCCCAGTGTGTGTGGTTGTGCTAGTGAGCGCTGGTTGGCGCAGGCTTGGTAGGTCGAATGGCCTATTTCCACGCCGTATCGCTAAAGTGTAAAGCTGAAGTTTAAAGCAAACATGGACTGGAAGATAGGCACAAAAAGCTGGAGTAACTCAGTCTCGACCCGAAACGTCACCCATTCCTTCTCTCCAGAGATGCTGCCTGTTCCGCTGAGTTACTCCAGCATGTTGCGTCTATCTTCGGTTTAAACCAGCATCTGCAGTTCCTTCCTGCACCATATACGACTCACTTGGTAACATTTAAAACTCAATGAAAATGTACCAACGCCGTTAAAATCAGTGACAAAAACACCAGCGGGGTCCACTTCAAATTCTGAGGGCAGAAGTTTAAAATAGAGAACAGATTAGCATTAAGCAGCACAGGAAGGAGGGCTCGCATTCCTGACCGCATTGATGAGGAGATGTGATGTCGGGCGGCTGGGGCAGAGCCACCAAATACCCACTGCTCACTGCCTGGCATTTACTCTGATGTAGAAATCTGAATCAAAAAGAGATTCTGCAGGCTGAACAAATGGGCAAGTGTTAAACACTCTCCACCCATCACGACAGAGATTCTCGCACACAATACTTTCCAGTTTGGCTGCATTGCTCAACCTTCAATCAGATATGTCACTTTGTTTCTCATTGTACTTCATTGCCTGGCAGCCATTCGGAGGCATGATTCAGAAAGGTTGGCACAAAATGTTGGAGTAACTCAGCGTGACAGGCAGCATCTCTGGAGAGTCTGCCTGTCCCACTGAGTTAGTTACTCCAGCATTATGTGTCCAACATCGATTTCAACCAGCATCAGAAAGTTGTCTAGTTTGTACAGCTGCAAGAAGCAGGGAAGCAGTAGTTGGAGGCTAGGCAAGCTCAGAGTCGCAGTGGATAAAGACGTAACGAGAAACGCAAGCTTGCATGTTGGTACCATACAGGTCGTGTTACCACCCATACTTTACAGAGAGCCCTTGAGTCCTGATCATTCTTTACATTCCTCTTCCCCTCTCCAACAGGGATCGGGGAGCAGCAGCTGATGAGAATGGGAAATTAAACCCTTTTATTTCTGTGATGAGCATCGTGCAATCTCTTTTGATTGAGATTTTTGTGGTGTGAGGGTTGGTGTGTAGGCCAGGTGTGCTCCACCCCCCTGTGCCTTGCAGGTTCCCTTTCATTTCCTGCTGTGGTCTTGTACAAAGTGAACGCTCAAAGTCTTTTACCCAGGATTCTGTTTGAAGAAGGGTCCCGAAATGTCACCCATTCATAGAAACATAGAAATTAGGTACAAGAGTAGGCCATTCGGCCCTTCGAGCCTGCACCGCCATTCAATATGATCATGGCTGATCATCCAACTCAGTATCCTGTACCTGCCTTCTCTCCATACCCCCTGATCCCTTTAGCCACAAGGGCCACATCTAACTGCCTCTTAAATATAGCCAATGAACTGGCCTCAACTACATTCTGTGGCAGCGAATTCCAGAGATTCACCACTCTCTGTGTGAAATATGTTTTTCTCATCTCGGTCCTAAAAGATTTCCCCCTTATCCTTAAACTGTGACCTCTTGTTCTGGACTTCCCCAACATAGGGAACAATCTTCCTGCATCTGGCCTGTCCAACCCCTTAAGAATTTTGTATGTTTCTATAAGATCCCCCCTCAATCTTCTAAATTCTAGCGAGTACAAGCCGAGTCTATCCAGTCGTTTTGCATGTGAAAGTCCTGACATCCCAGAAATAAGTCTGGTGAACCTTCTCTGTACTCTCTCTATGGCAAGAATGTCTTTCCTCAGATTAGGAGACCAAAACTGTACGCAATACTCCAGGTGTGGTCTCACCAAGACCCTGTACAACTGCAGTAGAACCTCCCTGCTCCCATACACTCTCTCCAGAGATGCTGCCTGTCCCGTTGAGTTACTCCAGCTCCTTGTGGCTATCGAAAGGATTCGAAAACTAGATTGCATACGCCTATGGTGAAAGGGGAGAGACTTCAGGGCCTGTCCCACTTTCACGAGGTAATTCACAAATTCTCCCAAGTTTTCCCCTTGATTCAAAGTCGCAGAATGTTCGTAACGAGTCCATAGGAGGTCGTAGGAGTTCGTAGATATATCGTAGCGGCTCGTTATGCTATCCGTAGGTACTCCTGGCATCAGGTAAGTCGGGACGTTTTTTCCAGCCCGATAAAAAATGTCCACAAGTAAAATAATGGTCGGAATGAAAGAAATTGCAACTTTTTTCTGGTAAGGAGGGCATCGAAATAGTCGTGGGAATTCGTAGACATACGTAGGAGTTCGTGAACATAGAAGGTCGTAGGGGTTCGTAGATTACCACAATCCTGGTGTTTTTTTTAGGTCCTTTAAACTCGGCAGAGGTTTTGAATTAAGTTGTGAAAGTGGGACAGGGCCATTTAAGTGGTTGTGGTGCCCCTCAAACAAGGGAAGGGATATCACCCCAGGAGGCCACACGAGTGGCAAGGTTGCTGGGTATAATGATATTTCTAAAAACTACCAAATACAACATTATGTAATGTATAGCCACTGAGAGTATCGGAGGAATTTTTTCACAGTGCTTGTTTTGTATATATTTTGTGTTCTGAAATGTTATTTTGGTTTTTTTTTTAAGAAGAGATTTAAGAGGGACCTCAGAGGCAACTTTTTCAACAGAAAGTAGTTTGAAGATATGTGGTGTGCTTTTTCCAGGCTATCATCTTTGACATGTGGGTACTCATCACCCACTGTGTGCTTCTGTAAATGATTCCATGATGACTTGGAGCTAGACTTCCAAAGATGTGTTTCCTCAAATGGAGTCTGGTTACTGCAGCTCGACTGGAGTGCTGATGATAATTCCCCATTAGCCCTGAAGATTAGTTCCACTACACTGGAAAACAACAGCCAAGTGTAGAGTTACGGAAGGAAAGGCTGAAGAAAGCGCCAATGTCATATCAAAGCCCTGGTTGACCGCTCTTCTTGGCGGAGGCTCCCAGACAAGTCTACAGAAAAGCCCCCCCCCCCCCTAACAACAGTATGAAGAAGAGTCTCGACCCGAAACATTGCCTTTTTCCTTCGCTCCATAGATGCTGCCTCACCCGCTGAGTTTCGCCAGCATTTTTGTCTACAGAAATGACCATGTCCACAGCTTCTGGACTGCCCTGGAATCCACCACAATTACTGTGTGAGGAGACTTTGGGTTTCTCCAGCAAAGATCCAGGAGATCCTTGGAGCTAATTAACAGCAAGTGCAGGGATATCTGGATTGTAAACTCTGCCATACCTCAAAGGAAGCAAAACAGTTCCACTAGCACCTGAAGACCAGTGATAGCAGAAATCCAGAGAACTATTCCATATATCATGTATCTGTTTACCATATATATTAATGATTTGGAAGAGGGAATTAGGAGCAACACTAGCAAGTTTGCGGATGACACAAAGCTGGGTGGCGGTGTGAACTGTGAAGAGGATGTTAGGAGGTTGCAGGGTGACCTGGACAGGTTGAGTGAGTGGGCAGATGCATGGCAGATGCAGTATAATATAGATAAATGTGAGGTTATAGAAACATAGAAACATAGAAAATAGGTGCAGGAGTAGGCCATTCGGCCCTTCGAGCCTGTACCTGCCATTCAATATGATCATGGCTGATCATCCAACTCAGTATCCTGTACCTGCCTTCTCTCCATACCCCCTGATCCCTTTAGCCACAAGGGCCACATCTAACTCCCTCTTAAATATAGCCAATGAACTGGCCTCGACTACCTTCTGTGGCAGAGAGTTCCAGAGACTCACCACTCTCTGTGTGAAAAATGTTTTTCTCATCCATATACACTGTGGATGGCTCGATTGTAATCAAGTACAGTCTTTCCGCTGGTATACAAAATTGCTGGAGAAACTCAGCGGGTGCAGCAGCATCTATAGAGCGAAGGAAATAGGCGACGTTTCGGGCCGAAACCCTTCTTCAGTCTGAAGAAGGGTTTCGGCCCGAAACGTCGCCTATTTCCTTCGCTCTATAGATGCTGCTGCATCCGCTGAGTTTCTCCAGCAATTTTGTGTACCTTCGATCTTCCAGCATCTGCAGTTCCTTTTTGAACACACAGTCTTTCCGCTGACTGGTTAGCAGACAATAAAAAGCATTTCACTATACCTCGTTACCCGTGACAATAAACAAAACTAAATTAAAGGAGAGAATGGTATGTTAGCTTTCATAGCAAAAGGATTTGAGTATAGGAGCAGGGAGGTTCTACTGCAGTTGTACAGGGTCTTGGTGAGACCACACCTGGAGTATTGCGTACAGTTTTGGTCTCCAAATCTGAGGAAGGACATTATAGCCATAGAGGGAGTGCAGAGAAGGTTCACCAGACTGATTCCTGGGATGTAAGGACTTTCATATGAAGAAAGACTGGATAGACTTGGCTTATACTCGCTAGAATTTAGGAGATTGAGAGGGGATCTTATAAAAACGTACAAAATTATTATGGGGTTGGACAGGCTAGATGCAGGAAGATTGTTCCCGATGTTGGGGAAGTCCAGGACAAGGGGTCACAGCTTAAGGATAGAGGGGAAATCCTTTAGGACCGAGATGAGAAGAAACTTTTTCACACAGAGAGTGGTGAATCTCTGGAACTCTCTGCCACAGAGGGTAGTTGAGGCCAGTTCATTGGCTATATTTAAGAGGGAGTTAGATGTGGCCCTTGTGGCTAAGGGGATCAGGGGGTGTGGAGAGAAGGCAGGTACGGGATACTGAGTTGGATGATCAGCCATGATCATATTGAATGGCGGTGCAGGCTCGAAGGGCCGAATGGCCTACTCCTGCACCTAATTTCTATGTTTCTATGTGTTAAGCAGCACAAGAAGCAGGACACGCATTCCTGACTGCACTGTTCCACTGATGAGGAGATGTGGTGCAGGTGACAGCAGTGGTAGCAAGGAGTGAAGGGAGGACAGACGGCCAGAGAGCACCGATAGTCGACACGTGCCTAAATGTGTGTAAATATCACCAGCGCATTCTCCTGGTCCAACCACATTGATACTACGGCTAAAACAGCGCACACAACGCCTCCACTTTTTCAGGAGACTAAGGAAGTTTGGCATGTCTCCAGTAACGCCTACCAATTTCTACAGATGCACCGCCGAAGGCATCCTATCAAGACGTATCACATCTTGGTTTGGCAACATCTCTGCCCAGGATCGCAACAAACTGCAGAGTAGTAGATGTGGCCCAGTCCATCGCACAGACCAGACTCCCCACCATCAACTCCATCCACACCTCACACTGTCTTGGGAGAGCAGCCAACATAATCAAGGACTACTCATGCCCCAGTCATTCCCTCTCCTCTCCTCTCCTCTCCGCTCCCATCGAGCAGAAGATACAAAAGTTTGAAAAACGTACCACCAGATTCAGGAAGAGCTTCTTCCCTGTTGGTATCAGACTACTGAATAAAACTCTCGTGAATTTAAATTAAATTAAATTTCTTTTATTTATATAGCACATTTTTAGTCAACTTGCATTGACCCCAAAGTGCTTCACATAATTACATTCACACACACAGGCAAAGGTGGGTGAAGTGTCTTGCCCAAGGACACAACGGCAGTATGCACTCCAAGCGGGATTCGAACCAGCTACCTTCCGGTTGCCAGCCGAACACTTAGCCCATTGTGTAAGAGTGTTGTCCCGATTTCCCATGCGGCACAACGCACCATTTTGTAATCTGCACCTTCTCGGCAGGTGTAACACTATATATTCTGCACCCTGGTATTTTTCTCTTTGCACTAGCTGTTGTACTGGTGTGTGGTATGATTGCATTCAAGCACTGTATGACTTGACTGGATAGCACACAGACAAAGCTTTGCACTGTATCTTGGTACACGTGACAATAGTAAACCAATACCAATATGCAGATTCTTTCGGGCACTGTTCTAGCTATTCCTGGCCCAAACAGCCAAGCTGCCAGTCCCAATAACATCCATGAACAAGAGTGAACTTATCCAGGACAGAAAGGCAGTCAGCGTACACTGCACGGAACTGAAGAGTACTGTCCGTGCAAAAAAACATATTGACAACAACATGAACTGGCCCTGTCTGAATTAGCCCACTGTTCTGGTTCCCTTGCTTCAGGAAGGATGTCATTAAGCTGGAAAGGGCACATCAAAGATTCACAAGGATGTAAGCAGATCTGGAATGCCTGAGTAATAAGGAGATGCTGAACATACTGTTCAGTTTACTGTCACATGTACCGAGGTACAATGAAAAGCCTTTGATGCAAGCTAACCAGTCAGCGGAAACATAGAAACATAGAAAATAGGTGCAGGAGTAGGATATTCGGCCCTTCGAGCCTGCACCGCCATTCAATATGATCATGGCTGATCATCCAACTCAGTATCCTGTACCTGCCTTCTCTCCATACCCCCTGATCCCTTTAGCCACAAGGGCCACATCTAACTCCCTCTTAAATACAGCCAATGAACTGGCCTCAACTACCTTCTGTGGCAGAGAGTTACAGAGATTCACCACTCTCTGCGTGAAAAATGTTTTTCTCATCTCGACAATACATGATTACAACTGGCTCAGTGTACAGATACATGATTAGGGAATACTGGGACTGTGTAGGGCGGAGGTGGTAGAGGGGTTTATTAAATTATACAGGGCATACGTAGGTTAAATAATTGTTGTCTCATTCCCAAGGTAGTGAAGTCCAAAACTAGGGGACATAGATTAAAGATTAACGGTAAAGGGAAAGATTTAAATGAGGCCTGAGTTTGTTTTTCCACCAAAAAGGCTGGTGGGTGTGTGTGGAACGAGTTACCAGAGGAAGGGGCTGTGGCTGGTATGATTACAGTGTTTAATGGACTTTTGGATAGGTTGATGGAGAGGAAAGGGTCAGAGGAATGTGGGTCCAATACAAGTAATAGGGATTGGCTCAAATTAGCACCTTGTTTGGCATGGACAAATTGGCCCCAAAGGCCTGTTTCTGAGCTGCATGACTATGACTCTATGAAGGTTGGCTAAAGCTACGGCAGGAGAGAGATGAGAAGCAAAGTTTAGCGAGGCATTGGTAGATGGAAGTTAATCCCGACAAGTGTAAGGCAATGTCAAATCAGGATAGGATATCTACAGTAAAAAGTAGACCACTAAGAAGTGTTGATGAACAGAAAAGACCATGAGATCTCACTAGCTCTCCACTCTGCGCTGGACAATATGAAACATAGAAAATAGGTGCAGGAGTAGGCCATTCGGCCCTTCGAGCCTCGATGCGGCCTCGATTGCAGCACAGTGGGCCAAAAGCGGTCAAGATCAGACTTTTAGTAATATAGATCATGTATCCATACACTGTAAATAGTATAGTCGGTCATGACTGACCATGGGTGATGCTGCGTCCTGGTCGGATGCAAGCCTGGGCGATGTCACATGGAGGACAGGCTGTTGCCCATGCAGCACGTCCCCCCCCCCTCTCCACGTCGCTGATCGATCCAAAGGAACAGCAGGGCCGTTACAGTTTGGCACCAGCGCCGTCGCAGGAGCTGCCAGAGCGAGGTTGTAGACAACGACAAACTGCCTTAGGGGCTCCGACTCCGGATTTTCTTGAGGTTTACTCCTGGAGCCTTTTCCATGACTGGATACGGCCACAAGGCAGTGGAGGTTTTAAATCAGAGTTTTCCCTCTCCTAGATGGACTGCCTTCCCAGGCTGACGAGCCCCGTCTGCCCGAGACTCGTGGGGGCGAGAGCGTCTACCTTCCCGTGCAGGTCTATAGCACCAGCCCACTGCCCACAGGTCTATAGCACCAGCCCACTGCCCACAGGTCTATAGCACCTGCCCACTGCCCAGACACGTAAATGGAGCGACTGTAATCAATGTATTGCCTTTCTGCTGACAGGTTAGCACACAACAAAAGCTTTTCACTGTACCTCGGTCACGGGACTATAAACAAAACTGAACTGTTTCCCCTGGAACGAAGGGGGCTGAGGGGTGACCCAATAGAAGTATATAAGATAAGGGGCAGAGATAGAGTATCTTTATCCCCATAGTAGAGGTATCAAACGTGAGAGAAAGGAGTTTAAAGGGAAGCTGGGGAATAATTGTTTTGTACATAGACGGTGTTGCTATCTGGAACTCACTGCCAGAGGAAATGATGAAATCAGATACCATCAAGAGGCATGTAAACGGGCACGGATGGGCATGGCATGGAAGGATATGGATGAATGGGATTGGTGAAGATGTACAAAGAGGTTGGAACACTCTCTGCCTAGGTACCTATAGTTTGATGGCTCCTCGCAGCTGTGGCAGGCAGGAGAACAAAATGCTGGGCACTGTCGTGGCCATTTAGCTTAACCCTTATAATTTTCACCAGTTACCTTGTATCTGCCTGTAATAATGTGGGTGGGATTTATACGTAGTCGGAGGTGTGTTTGCGGCTGGGATTCTGGCGCAGACTCCAAAGGAGTTTAGTTTAGTTTGATGAACTAAAACCGCGGTGCCTCAGGAAGGCCCTCAGCATCCATAAGGACTCATCACACCCCTGCCACGGTCTGTTTCAACTACTTCCCTCCGGCAGACGTTACAAGGCCTTCTACGCCCGAACCTCTAGACTCAGGAACAGTTTTATCCCAAGAGCTATAGCGGCTCTGAACCGGCCCTAATGAGTGCCCCCCCACCCACTCCCTTTGGACAGTGTCCCTCAGATGGTCACGTCAATCAATTCAGCTTGTTTATTTATGTATTGTATTTATTTACCTTTCTTGTACATCAGTGGAGCTGCACACTAAATCTCGTTGCACTGACGTGCAATGACAATAAAAGATATATTATTATTATTATTATTATTATGAAGATCGGGGAAGGGAGATGGTTTTTGACCATGCAGGAGCATCACCATGAGTGTGATTGAAATGTACTTCTACAAGAAGAAGCTTTTATGAATGATCTTACTGTTTGTACTGTACTACAATAAAGAAACTATTAATCAAGAGACAGCTTTAGGAAGATTTATCTATCGATGGCATTGACTGTCTCGTGGAGGGCTCGTGGGTGCGTATCGATTACCTTCTGATCCACAGTCATCAATCAAAGTGATTATCGAGGACTAAATCCTTGAGACGTTCTAAAAATCTGTCACCACAGGCACCTTTATTCAAAAAGGTAAATAAGCTGTCCGGTAAGGAAAGGCCTAAACGTCTAATGTCAGTGGAAGAAATTGGGAAATGTTCTGAGGAGCAGGAATAACCTACACGTGGAATACCAAGGACTGATCAGACTTAGTCATGTTGGCTCTGTAAAGGTATCTGATCAATTTGTTGCAATTTTTCAAAGCGTTCGTTACCAGTTTGCGGGCAGTGTGATTTACATATCTCTCTTATGCTCCTTGTATTGACTTCTGGAGACTTCATCTCACCGGAGACTGCCACTTTGATCTGGCCCACAATATCATTACCTTCGTCCAAATCCACTCGTCCTGACTAGCCTTCAGATTTATTTCCTTGTCTCAGCTTTCATCCAAGCTGGGGTTCAACCTGGAGCTTAACCTAGAATCATGTTTAGTGCAGGACCCAAAATGATGTTAGCATTGGTTATATTATTTTCCGGTGAAGGTCTTTAATTATAATTTTGGGTTACACCTAGTTAGGTTAGACTTAAGACAGTATTTCAGTTGAAATGATTTCAGTAAAACCTCCCACAGGGTCGCACATGGGATATTGTTCCTTAAGACTCGAGTCATAAGGTCATAATAAGTTTATAAGTTCTAGGAGCAGAATTAGGCCACTCCGCCCATCAAGTCTACTCTGCCATTCAATCGTGGCTATTCTGTCTATCCCCCTCAACCCCATTCTCCTGCCTTCTCCCCATAACCCCTGACACCCATAGTCTATAGGATACAAGGTAAATCGGAATCAAAAAAGTGTATTAGCAGTAGGGAAGGCAGATGATGATAAATTCAACGGGCTGAATGGCCTAAGTCCTTATAGTAATCATTCTGAGTCTGTTGTGATGGGAGGTCATTGACCCAAAACATTAACTCTCTCTCTCTCTCTCTTCACAGACACTCCATTACCTGCTGAGTATTTTGGATTATATTTCAAATTGCCACCATTACCAGTATTTGCTTAAAGTTACAATTTTAAAAGTGTTTTACTATAAAATTCATCTCAAAATATGAATTCCACCTAGAACACGGAACCTCATCAAAGGCTCCAATTCCAGCATTGGAATTCAGGACAAAGAAACCAAACTATGCAATGTTAACCAAGAAGCACACCACTTCAAAACAGTACAAAACACACAGCCCAAATTGTGATATGTTCCCATGTTAGGTTTGGGTATATAATTGCCACGTGTACCGAAGTACAGTGAAAAGTTTTGTTTTGCATGTGATCCAATCATATCCAATATACCATACACAAATGCAATCAAGTCCAACTCAAGTAAACATAGAAACATAGAAAATAGGTGCAGGAGTAGGCCAGTCAGCCCTTCGAGCCTGCACCGCCATTCAATATGATCATGGCTGATCATCCAACTCAGTATCCTGTACCTGCCTTCTCTCCATACCCCCTGATCCCTTTAGCCACAAGGGCCACATGTAACTCCCTCTTAAATATAGCCAATGAACTGGCCTCAACTACCTTCTGTGGCAGAGAATTCCAGAGATTCACCACTCTCTGTGTGAAAAATGTTTTCCTCATCTCGGTCCTAAAAGATTTCCCCCTTATCCTTAAACTGTGACCCCTTGTTCTGGACCCAACATCGGGAACAATCTTCCTGCATCTAGCCTGTCCAACCCCTTAAGAATTTTGTAAGTTTCTATAAGATCCCCCCTCAATCTTCTAAATTCTAGCGAGTACAAGCCGAGTCTAACCAGTCTTTCTTCATGTGAAAGTCCTGACATCCCAGGAATCAGTCTGGTGAACCTTCTCTGTACTCCCTCTATGGCAAGAATGTCTTTCCTCAGATTAAGAGACCAAAACTGTACGTAATACTCCAGGTGTGGTCTCACCAAGACCCTGTGCAACTGCAGTAGAACCTCCCTGCTCCTATACTCAAATCAAGTAGAATAGGTAGAGCAAAGAGGGAAGGTGCATAGTGCAGAATACAGTTCTCAGCATCGTAGAGCACATCTTGTGGACCCCAAGCTGTGCTACATTATCCGAGGATGTCAAGGTTCGAGTTCACAATTCATTATTTACACTATTGACTATAGATCACAGCACTGGGCAATGTTGTAGAGCAGAGGAATTGTGGAGAATAAACACATAGTTCCATTAAAGTGGTGTCGCAGGTAGATAGGGTGGAGAAGGAGGCTTTTGGCACTCTGCCCTTCCTCAGCCAGGAAATTGAGTATTGGTCTGAAGAAGGGTCTCGGCCCGAAACGTCACCCATTCCTTCTCTCCAGAGATGCTGCCTGTCCCGCTGAGTTACTCCAGCATTTTGTGTCTATCTTTAATTGAGTATTGGAGCCTGATATTACTACTGCACAGAGGCCACACTTGAAGTGTTACGTCCAGTTTTGGTCACCCTGCTGTAGGAAAGATGGCATTAAGCTGGAAAGAGCGCAGAGAAGATTTACAAGGATGTTGCCTGAGCTATAGGAAGAGGTTGGGAAGGCTAGAACCTCATTCCTTGGAGCACAGGAGGTGGAGGCATGATCTTATAGAGGTGTATAAAATCATGAGGGAATAGATAAGGTGAATGCACATTCTTCTTTCCAGCTAGGGGAATAGGGAACTGGAGGGCATAGCTGTAAGGTGAGAGAGGGAAGATTTAATAGGAACATGAGCTGCAACTTTTACACACATTGGTGGGTATATGGAACGAGCTGCCAGAGGAGACAGCTGAGGCAGGCCCAATAACAACATTTAAAATAATTTTAGTCAGGTACATGGATAGGAAACCTTTAGCGGGATATGGGCCAAATACGAGCAAATGGGACTAGATTAGATAAAGCATCTTGGTTGTCATAGATGACTTGGACTGAAGTATCTGTTTTAGTGCTGTAAGACTATTACACTGGCATAGAACACAGACATAGATTTTCATTGCACCATAGTTTAGTTTAGAGATACTGACCTGAAACAGGCCCTTCGGCCTTCCGAGTTCGTACTGACTAGCGACCCCCGCACACACACACACACACACACACACACACAAACACTCACACACACACACACACACACACACACACACACACACTAGGGGAAATTTACAATTTTACCAAACAAATTAACCTACAAACTTATACATCTTTGGAGTGTGGGGGGAAAACCCACATGGTCACGGGAAGAACGTACAAAGTCCGTACAGACAGCACCCATAGTCGGGATCGAATCCAGGTCTCTGGCACTGCAAGGTAGCAACTCTACTGCTGCGCCACCGTGCCTAGACCACAATAATAATAATAATAAATGTTATTTATGGGCGCCTTTCAAGAGTCTCAAGGACACCTTACAAAAATTGAGCATGTAGAGGAAAAACATGTAAGGGGAATAAAATAAATAGTAGAGACATGACTAGTACACAAAGTAAAGACAGATTTCAATACAAAACACAGTATGAGGCAATTAATGTACAGGTGAAAAGGGACGGGGACGTGGGGCTAAGGATAGGCAGAGGTGAAGAGATGGGTCTTGAGGCGGGACTGGAAGATGGTGAGGGACACGGAATTGCGGATCAGTTGGGGGAGGGAGTTCCAGAGCCTGGGAGCTGCCCTGGAGAAGGCTCTGTCCCCAAAACTGCGGAGGTTGGACTTGTGGATGGAGAGGAGACCGGCTGATGTGGATCTGAGGGACCGTGAGGGTTGGTAGGGGGAGAGGAGGTCAGTGAGATATGGGGGGGCCAGATGGTGGAGGGCTTTGTAGGTGAGGACCAGGATTTTGTAGGTGATCCGGTGGGAGATGGGAAGCCAGTGAAGTTTTTTGAGGACTGGAGTGATGTGATGCCAGGATTTGGTGTGGGTGATGAGTCGGGCGGCTGCGTTCTTGTCCTTGTGCATAAGACAATAAGCCTGTGAGGTTAACGCAGGACTGCAGCACCCTAAACACTGCATCATTGACCAAAGATCCCTGCAATGGAGTTGAGACCTGCAATATTGCCCACAGATCACAGCCCTCAAACACAGCCAACACCAAATTGCAGAATCTTTAGTTCTGCGATGGGGGAAGAGTCACAGACACCAAGCTGTACAATATTAACCAAAGATCACAACACTGGAATAGAAATCTCACAATCCTTAGTTAAAAGATGGCATGCAGAGCAAAATTAACCAAGATTACAGTATTGGAATATGTAAAAGTGAATGTAATTGTGCAATGTTATTTAGGATTGTAATACTGGAACAGAACTGTTCTCTAGCTGTTAAATATTAACCAGAGCGCACAGCAATGAGAAACAGCACAGGCATGAGCACAACCGCACCATTAACCCTGCCCACACTGCAATATTATCCGCGGATTGTCACACTGGAAGGCAGTGCAGGCACAGAGCCCAAAGTGTGCGACTGAGTTGAGTACAAACAAGCTGAAGGATCACCACATTGGAATTCAGAACAGCCGACCCAAACTACGCCAGGCGAATCTAGAACTGCACCACTGGAGTGAAGAGCGGAACGCCGACCCTGAGCCGTTAAATATCACCAGGGAATCACGGCACTGGGTTACAGTGCACTGACCCCCCCTAGCCTGCAATGTTGACAACAATAACAGAGCAAACACAACCCCAATCGGTGTAATGTCTAAACTGTACGGACTAAACCGGTTCTGCCTGGACAAGTCTATCCCATTCGATCCAATTTGAGATACCAGCTACCAAGACAGCAATTCATTCTTCCCCCGCACAATTAAAGCATGGAATAATCTTCACCCTACCATAGTTACCCAACCAGACGCAACTACATTTAAGGTAGCTCTTCTTCTCCAAGGACCCTTTTTTGCTTAAGTCCACCCTCCGCCACCTCCAGTTTAAATTCCATTTGGAACATTTTGGAGGACCAAGAACCAAGGTTTGCAACAGTCAAATATAGTTCAGGCTGAGACCCCAGACTCTGCAATAACAATCAGCAATCACTGCAGTCAGAGACACGGCCCAATCTGGGTGAGATTTGGCAGAGACGGGAATACTGTGCAAGCCATCGCCCCAAACTCTGCAACGTTGACCCCGGCTCACAGCACTGGAATACTACACGGACATGGAGTGCAGTCTGCGTAACATCAGGGGTGGGTACGGAGCACAGCCATGAGCTCAAACACTGCAAAATGAAGCAAGGATCGCAGCACTGGGGTTCAGAACTGTGAACCCAAACTGTGTAAGCACAGCACAGCATTGACCCCAAAAGTACAACGTTACGATATTCTGCCAGCCTCTGTCAAAGAATAGCACGGACCCTAAACTGTACATCATTTGAGGATCTGACCACTCAAGCATCATAATAAAGCTCAAAGACAGGCCCTTTACTCAACTCATCCATCATGCCCCATCTATAGCCCCATTTCCCAGCGCCTATGTCCCAAATCCCATTAAACCTTCCCTATCCATGTACCCTTCCAATGTCTTTTAAAAGTTGACGCAAGAAACTGCAGATGTTGGAATCTTGAGCAAAAACCAAAAACCAAACAGACAGGCGACATTTTAGGTCGACCTCAAAAAGGATCCCGGCCCAAAGTGCCATCTGTCCATTCCCTCCACAGATGCTGCCATGAAAGTGGCTTGTCAAAAGCCTGTTGTAACAATGCCCCTTTATTCTTCCCTTCCTCTCCCAGCGGCCCAGTTAATAGACTGCGAAATACTCCCAAAAGTGGCAGCTTGCCACGGCTGGTAATTACTGGCAGAGAGAGAGGAGCCGAGTGTGGGTTTTACTCCAGGGGGATAGCTGCTCCAGAAACTCTAGAGGCCTGGACGAATAATGGACTGAGTTCAAATCCCAGCACGGGAGCTGGGAATTACACTGCCATATTTCACATCACATCAGCGGAGGCCATTCAGCCCATCAAGTCTATCAGTTACGATGGCTCAGAATGATCCCATGCATCTACTAATGCTGCAATGCTGACAACTATATTCTGCACTCTGTATCTTCCCCTATTCTACTCCGGTTTGACTTGTATTTATGTACAGGATTATCTGACTTGATTGGATTGCAAGCAAAACAAAGCTTTTCAGTGTACCTCAGTACATGTGGCAATATTAAACCTAAACCTATTTTGCCTGTATGTATTCTCCCCATATTTGCACAGTTCATTAATCTGGAATTAAAAAGGCACTAACATTCATGATCAATCTATCATTGATCATAAGATTATGGATTACTGTAAAATCTACCTGCTTCACTAATATCCTTCAGGAAGCAAATCTCCAATTGCTACATCAGAACCAATCCTCACAGTGCTGTGAAATGATCTTGTAAACAACACAAAAGGTATCAAATCCCTCTATTAAAGCTCACAATAGACAATCAACAACAGGTGCAGGAGTAGGCCATTCGGCCCCTCAAGCCAGCACTGGCATTCAATATGATCATGGCTGATCATCCACAATCAGTAGCCTTTTACAGATCACCTGACTTCTACCTCAGTGCTAGATCAGCCTACAGTGGGAACTCCATGCTCAGTTGTCCCTGTAGACCTGTGAAAATGTGGGAATGTGTTACCGTGAACACGGCCAAGGGTGGCACGGTGGCACAGCGGTAGAGTTGCTGCGTTACAGCGCCAGAGATCTAGGCTCGATCCTGACTACGGGTGTTGTCTGTACAGAGTTTGCATATTCTCCCCGTGACCTGCGTGGGTTTTCTCCGGGTGCTCAGGTTTCCTCCCACGCTCCAAAGACGTACAGGTTTGTAGGCTAATTGGCTTGTGTAAATTGTCGGTGGTTGGATGTGTATGGATATGCAGGATAAGCGGAAGGCCTGTTTCCACGCTGCATCTCTAAACTAAACTGAGTCTTCAAGTCAGGTCTACCTTAATACACAAGTGCAGCGAGGTACAGGAACAATGAAGACCATGCTTGCAGCAACAACACAACCAGATAGATTCAGGCAATACACAAAAAACATAGATTAGACAAAATTGAACATAAATTCTACAAGACATTAGAAAGTAGAAGTGCTCAACAAACAAGACACAAATTTGAAATGCGTCCCATTTGCCTGCATTTGGCCAACATCGCTCTGTGCCTTGTATCTCAATGTACTATAGAAATGTAATTTAAACATTGTTGTGGTACCCATCTCGACATCTTCCTCTAGGTTCGTTCCATATATACATAGAACAGTACAGCATGGGAATAGGCCCTCTGGCTCACAATGTCTGTGCCAAACATGATGCCAAAACAAACCTATCTGCCTGTACATGATCCATATGCTCACGTTCTCTGCATATCCATGTGCCAATCTAAATGTCTCTTAAATGCCACTATTGTACCTGCCTTCACCACCATCCCGACAGCAGGATCCAGGCACCCACCACCCTCTGTGCAAAAACACTTGCCTGCATATTTCATTCATAGAAACATAGAAAATAGGTGCAGGAGTAGGCTATTCGGCCCTTCGAGCCTGCACCGCCATTCAATATGATCATGGCTGAACATCCAACTCAGTATCCTGTACCTGCCTTCTCTCCATACCCCCTTATCCCTCTAACCACAAGGGCCACATCTAACTCCCTCTTAAATATAGCCAATGAACTGGCCTCAACTACCTTCTGTGGCAGAGAGTTCCAGAGATTCACCACTCTCTGCGTGAAAAATGTTTTTCTCATCTCGGTTCTAAAGGATTTCCCCTCTATCCTTAAACTGTGACCCCTTGTCCTGGACTTCCCCAACATTGGGAACAATCTTCCTGCATCTAGCCTGTCCAATCCCTTAAGAATTTTGTACGTTTCTATAAGATCCCCCCTCAATCTCCTAAATTCTAGCGAGTACAATCCGAGTCTATCCAGTCTTTCTTCATAAGAAAGTCCTGACATCCCAGGAATCAGTCTGGTGAACCTTCTCTGCACTCCCTCTATGGCAATGATGTCCTTCCTCAGATTTGGAGACCAAAACTGTACGTAATACTCCAGGTGTGGTCTCACCAAGACTCTGCCCCTCTCACCATGAAGCCATTTGGGGAAAAAAGGTCTGACTGTCTATCATATCTATGCCTCACATAATTTTTTATACTTTTATCGTTTCTCCCCGCAACCTCTGACGTTCCCGAGAAAACAATCCAAACCTGTCCAGCCTCTCCGTGGAGCTAAAACCCCTTATATAAGGCATCATTCTAGTAAACATCCTCTGCACACTTTCCATAGCCTCTACATCCTCCCTACTCATCACTTTCCTGGTTGAAAAAACTTACACCATTGAAATCTATCCCCTCTCACCTTAAATCTATGCCCTCCAGTTTTTGGACACTCTTGCCCTGATCTAACACCAAACCCCATCCCAAAATCCTACCAAAGAATAGAAAACCAGGACCCAAAATATACGAGAAACACAAGATATTTCAGATACATAGTATTTTGTTCAAATATATTATTTGCTTTCAGTATAGGCTGGTATTTAATGCGTGCCTTAAGTCAGGCAGCCTGTCCTGCTGAGTTATGTCTATCTCCAGTATAAATCAGCATCTGCACTGCCTTCCTACACAGCACCTCTCTCAGTGTGGGACTGGCGATCTTATGGCCCAGAGTATAAGACAACAGGTACCTTCCTCTGAAAGGCATCACAACCCAGCTGGGTTTACTGACAATTTGCCAGCTCTCCTGGCGATTCTTTTCCTGATATTGACATACTGCTGGTTAGAAATACGCAATTACATTTCTAAATCTTTGCCTTATGTTCACTGTCCCTGGACTGCCAAGTCAGGACCAAAAGGAAATGCATTGTGAAGTTGGGGTACTAAAACTGTACCTGTCATTTCAAAGTTGTTCCCTTTGCCTCAGCCCCGTTCTCCCGGCCCGCTGTCAGCCACACGCAGGCTCTGTATATCCACCGGCACAGCAGACAGAGTCTGCAACAGTCTGTTCAGCAACAGTGTGCTCCCTCGGTGAAGTGGGGTGACTTTAATCTCAGACAGATACCACAGGCAACAATTTCAGTGACCAATTTCAGCCAGTGCACATCAAGCACATGTTCATACACAGTTATTGCTCAGCGGGAACCCACCCAAAGGCTCGACGGTCGGCTGGACCGGGAGGGAGCTGGAGGAGCAAGGGCTGGGCGGAGGGTGGACCGGGGTAATGCCTATGGTGCCAGCAAGGTTGGCTGCAGGACACGGCCTTGGGACACAAAGATGGCCGGATGAGGAGAGGGACTTTGGTTTTGCGGGAACTGCTCCAGAGCGCGGGTCAACCAGACTTTTGAAATGGCGTTAAAACATGGCGGCGTCAGCACATGTCCTGGCCCTTCACACTGTCCTGACTCACCTGGACAGACAGGGCACGTATGTGAGGATGCTCTTCATTGACTATAGCTCTGCATTCAATACGGTCATCCCCACCAAGCTCACCACCAAACTCCACCAGCTAGGCCTCAGCTCACCGATATGCGATTGGATCCTGAACTTTCTCACGGAGCGACCGCAGGCAGTGAGACTGGGCCCGCACCTGTCCTCCACCATCACCCTGAGCACCGGCACACCACAGGGTTGTGTACTAAGCCCCATGCTCTACTCCCTCTTCACTCACGACTGTGTCCCTGCATTCGACACCAACACCATCGTGAAGTTTGCAGACGACACAACAGTGATTGGGCTGATCACCAATGGTGATGAAACAAAATGCAGAGCGGAGGTGCAGAACCTGGCGGACTGATGCTCACATAACAACTTGGCACTAAACACCTCCAAGACCAAGGAGCTGATTATTGACTTCAGGAGGTCCCATACTGGAGAATACGCCCAATTTCCATCTACGGGGACAGTGTGGAGAGAGTGTCCAGCTTTAAGTTTCTGGGCACTCACATTTCAGAAGACCTCACATGGTCCACAAACACCGCCGCGCTGGTCAAGAAGGCACAGCAACGACTGTTCTTCCTGAGGACATTAAAAAAGACTGGTCTGCCCCAACAGCTGCTGACAACGTTCTACCGCTGCACCACAGAGAGCATACTAACGTATGGCATCTCTGTGTGGTATCTCAGCTGCACGGAGGCGGAGAGGAGAGCTCTTCAGCGCGTCGTCAACAGAGCGCAGCGGATCATCGGGACAGAGCTACCAGCCTTGGAGGGCATCTACCACACGCGGTGCCTCAGGAAGGCCCTCAGCATCCATAAGGACTCATCACACCCCTGTCACGGTCTGTTTCAACTACTTCCCTCCGGCAGACGTTACAAGGCCTTCTACGCCCGAACCTCCAGACTCAGGAACAGTTTTATCCCAAGAGCTATAGCGGCTCTGAACCGGCCCAAATGAGTGCCCCCCCCACCCACCCCCTTTGGACAGTCTCCCTCAGATGGTCACGTCAATCAATTCAGCTTGTTTATTTATGTATTGTATTTATTTACCTTTCTTGTACATCAGTGGAGCTGCACACTAAATCTCGTTGCACTGACGTGCAATGACAATAAAAGATATTATTATTATTATTATTATTATTATTACATGTATTAAATGCAAAAAGAATTTCCCAGTGCAGTTGCCCTTGTACGTCGGAGCTCGGGGACGTCTCTTAGCGGCTCGTAACGCTAACGGCAGGTACTCGGGAAGACGCGCTAACGGCAGGTAAGCACGGGAAGACTCGTGAAGATTTTTCAACACGTTGAAAAATGTCCACGAGAGCCCTGAGTACCGACGAGCAGCCATTACCGTAAATCTCCGAGTCCGAATCGGGGAAAACTCGGGAGAGCTCTTGGAATGAACTCGTACCATGGGACAGGGCTCTGATGCTCCAGCACTGTGAGCACTCGGGGAATGCTGCACTTCATTGGCAACATGACCATAAAACATTCCTGAGTCTCTTGACCATGGATGGGCATCAGTTGTGAGCATCAACGTCAGATGGGAAGTGGTCTGTTGGAGGGAAAATACCGATGAAGGATAACACTCGAGGCATTAACTTGATGCAATGCAGTCCGCATTATCAATCATAGTCATACAGCGTGGAAACAGGCCCTTCAGCCCAATTTGCACATGCCAACATACCCCATCTACTAGTCCCACCTATCTGCGTTTGGCCCATATCCCACTAAACCACTCCTATCCATGTACCTATCTAACTGTTTCTTAAACGTTGCAATAGTACCGGAATTAAATCAATGAATTTGTTCTCTATCTTTATATCATGGTCTATATCTCTCCTTTCCCTTTCCCGACTCTCAGTCTGAGGAAGGGTCTCGACCCAAAACGTCATTTATTCCTTTTCTGCAGAGATGCTGCCTGACCCGCGGAGTTACGCCAGCTTTTCATATCTATCTTCAGTCTAAACCAGCATCTGCAGTTCCTGCCTCCAGCACCTGCAACCTCTCCGCAAAAAACATCACAACGCCATATAGTGGGCTGGCTGCATCCTCACATGCCCAACATCACAGCCCTGAAACACACACTGCTCCGAGCTCTGTCATAAAAGGGTTTACAGGGGATAAACAGAGGAGAAGGTTAAATGATGTGCCCAAAACCTTTGCAACATCCCCGTCATCGACTCCCGGGAATCGCTGGCCCATGCGGGAGGCACTCACAGAGTGGAGAAATCTTGAGAACCTGACTTTGGTTGTACGGTGGGGAGCTCTGGGTCGAGGGGATTGTGAACTCTCTGTCATTACACCTTACCGCAGTGACCTTGCTGTGGCGGAGTTGACCTGTGGAACGCAAACGGCCCGACGCAAGAGTAGCTGTACAAGACGTCGGTGAGGCCGCACTTGTATTCTGTTGTGGTCACCCTGCTGTCGGAAAGATGCCATCGAGCTGGAAAGAGGGCAGAGAAGATTTACGATGATACTGCCAGGACTAGTCACCATGAGCAGTCCTGGTTGAGTGGTTGAGCAGGAAGATGAGGGGTGATCTTATAGAGGTGTATAAATCTTTTCTTTTTCTTTTTCTTTTTTTCTCTCTTTTTTGTATGGCTTTGTAAATATTTGATTAGTGTATGAATGTAAATAATTTGGTGTACATATAGCTGCTAAATTTGTATAAGATAATTACAAGCAGTTGAATAAGGGGTGGGAATTAATAAGCTTTGGCTTCTTCCTGCTCCTTTTGGGACACATACGATTTCATTTATTTATAGATATTGTTTATGACACTTTATAAATATTCTTGTTTTTGTTTTTTGTATGCTGTTTCACACTTGCTTTTTATTCTTTTATTCTGTTCGAAATAAAGAATTAATAAATAAATAAATGGATAAATAAATAAATAAATGAATACGGGGAATAGATAGGGTGAATGCACAGTCTTTTTCTCAGAGTAAGGTGAGTCAAGAACTAGAGGGCACAGGTTTAAGGTAAGAGGGGACAGATTTAACAGGATAATGCGCGGCAACGTTTGGTGTATGGTGTATGGAACGAGCTGCCAGAGGGGGTAAAGGCTGATACAATAACATTTTAGAGATACTTGCAGGTACATGGATAGGAAAAGTACAGAAGGATATAGGTCAAATGCAGACAATTGGAACTTGCTTAGATGTGGCATCTTGGCCAGCATGGACAAGTTGGACAGAAGGGCCTGTTAACACAATGAAAGATTCTTTGCCTCTCTAATTCCTACATGACATCCATTCACCGGGAGCACAAAGTGGTGCAAAGAGTTGTCTGGCTCTCCAACCACCACTCAGCCCCAAGCAAAGTCTTCATTCGCCATTTCAGAAGCCGTAAACAGAGTGGAAACAAGTAGTTTGTGATTCCGAGGGACTGCCGAAGAAGACTGTTGCAGAATAACCCAGTGAATTACACAAGCCATCGTAATCAGCTCCACCATGCTCACCCCCACCCTCTGTCTCTCCTCCCGTTGTGTGAGGGGCTTTTGGATGGACACATGGATATGCCGGAATGGAGGGATAAGGCTCCTGTGTAATCAGAGGCGGAAATTAAACTTGAAATCACACTGGCTACATATATAGTTGAAGGGCCTGTTTCTGTGCTGTTCTGGAAGAAAGAAACAAAAGCTGGAGTAACTCAGCGAGTCAGGCAATCACCTCCAGGCACATCACTGGTGGGGAGGGGAGGGGGGGGGGGGGGGGGGGGGGGGGCTGCAGTAAGTAAAGACAAACAGCTTTTGCATGTTGCACGTTTTCAGAGCAAAGAGAGTAAAGACAAATGATATGGTGTAATAAAAATCAGGCTCATGCCTGAACAGAATATTTACACAGCGAACAGATTACTAATGGATGAGAGGTTGTGAAAAAGCTGTATTCACTCTGGAGAGCAGTCAGTTAAACGGTGGATGGATTGTTAAACACGGCCTGTTTGCATTCCACAAAGCAGCTCGGCCACAGCAAGGTCACTTCCTCGAGTGTAAGGACAGAAGGTTTGGCAATCTCCTCTCCACACAGCCCGCATCAGAACACCAATCCAAATCCACACCAACTTTAACACTCGCGCTTTTTATAGTCACGCTTCCCACATCAGGGAACAGGTTCTGCACAGCTCAATGAAAGGCTTTTGGAGACTGGATCCGTGTTACACATCATGAAAAGCAGAAAATAAAAACAAGGACACAGGCCAGGACTACACATAAAGAAGCCCACACACACGCACACACAGACACACACACCGCACGCACGCACACACACACGCACACACAGACACACACACCGCACGCACGCACACACACACGCACACACAGACACACACACCGCACACGCACACACACACGCACACACACACCGCACACGCACACGCACACACACACACACACACACACACGCACACACACAGACACACACACCGCACACGCACACACACACGCACACACAGACACACGCACGCGCACAGAAGCGGGTGCACACACGCACACACACGCACAAACGCGCACAGAAGCGGGTACACACACACACACACGCACACACACATGCACAAACGCGCACAGAAGCGGGTACGCACACGCACACACACACACACACGCACAGAAGCGGGTACGCACACAGACACACACACATGCACGCACACGCGCAGAAGCGGGTACACACACACACACACACACATGCACGCACACGCGCAGAAGCGGGTACGCACACACACACACATGCACGCACACGCGCAGAAGCGGGTACGCACACACACACACATGCACGCACACGCGCAGAAGCGGGTACACACACACACATGCACGCACACGCGCAGAAGCGGGTACGCACACACACACACATGCACGCACACGCGCAGAAGCGGGTACACACACACACACACACATGCACGCACACGCGCAGAAGCGGGTACGCACACACACACACATGCACGCACACGCGCAGAAGCGGGTACGCACACACACACACATGCACGCACACGCGCAGAAGCGGGTACACACACACACATGCACGCACACGCGCAGAAGCGGGTACGCACACACACACACATGCACGCACACGCGCAGAAGCGGGTACACACACACACACATGCACAAACGCGCACAGAAGCGGGTACGCACACACACATGCACGCACACGCGCAGAAGCGGGTACACACACACACACATGCACAAACGCGCACAGAAGCGGGTACGCACACACACATGCACGCACACGCGCAGAAGCGGGTACGCACACACACACACACACACAAACGCGCGCAGAAGCGGGTGCACGCACGCACGCGCGCACACACACACGCGGGTGCACACACGCAATAACAGCTTGGATCAAGAAAAGACCCCTGAAATAGAACTAGCCCAGCTTGGCAGCTGCTAAGGTTGGAGGAGGCAATTCGAGAGCAAAATTCCACAGCATCGTAAAGCTGATCACAGCCCTTGTCCACAAATTCCAGAGGTGAGGTGCGAGTGATGCCCTTGTCAGAGGAGCCCTGGCGAGACTGAAGTCAATGGGCATCGGGGGAATGTTGCACTTCATGGAGCCGCTTGATGCCAGCCCCAGGGCACAGCACAGGAGTTCCCCAGGGCCGTTGCAAGACCCAACCTGCCTCATCAACAGCCGGTCTCCCATCGCAGGCAGCAAGTGAGGATACTTGCAGATGCTTGTGCAGCTTACCATCCTATTCAAACTGCCCCAGGAAATGAGGCAGGCCATTTCTGCCATCTTGAGATTAGTACGATGAAGGGGGGGCCCCAATGAAACTTACAGACTAGTCAAAGGCCTGGATAGAGTGGATGCGAGTCTAGGACAAGAGGGCATAACATCGGAATAAAAGGACGTACCTTTAGCAAGGAGATGAGGAGGGATTTAGTCAGACGGTGGTGAATCTGTGGAATTCATTGCCACAGACGGCTGTGGAGGCCGGCAATGGATATTTTTGGAGTCAATGGAGATTGACAGCTTCTTGAGTGGTACAGGTGTCAGGGGTTATGGGGAGAAGGCAGGAGAATGGGGTTAGGTGGAAAAGATTGATCAGCCATGAATGAATGGCGGAGTAGACGATGGGCCGCATAGCCTAATTCTGCTCCTATCACTTATGAACATATGTATGTGTGTAGCCTGTGTGTAGCAACAACGGGCAGCATTTGGGGAACGGGGCTGGGAGGCTCCCGTCTGTCAAAGGGCAACTGGTTCCTTCATTGCCCTTCAGAGAAGGAAGTGTGTATTGGTAAGGCAAGGATTATCAAGGTGCTGCCTTGGAATAGCTGCACCACCTGCCGCTGGGAATTGTTTCGGCAAGCATGGAGGTACGAGAGAAACCAACCTCAGCAAAGGGCGGCACGGTGGCACAGTGGTAGAGTTGCCGCCTTAAACCGCTAGAGACCTGGGTGCTGTATGTACAGTTTGTACCTTCTCCCCATGACCGCGGCGTGGGTTTTCTCCGGGTGCTCCGGCTTTCCTCCAAACATGTCCAGGTTTATAGCTTCACTGGCTTGGTATCATTGTAAATTGTCCCAAGTGTGTGTAGGATAGTGCTAGCGGGGATCTATGGTGGGCTAGGACTCGGTGGGCCGAAGGGCCTGCTTCCACGCTGCATCTCCAAACTAAACTAAACTGAAACAGGAAGGAGCCCCAATGGCAGGAGCACCGAGCCTTCACAGGCCAAGGCAAGAGGCTAAGGTGCAGAGTAACACACTGAGTGCTCAAGAGGTGAGAGCTCAGTAACATGGTGTCACGGCAACAACTTGCCCCTCTATGCGGCACTACGGAGGAGCTGGTCAGTGACTTCAGGAAACGCTGTGATGTACACTCCCGTGTCTGCTTCAATGGTAGCAAGTCACGATCTTCAAGGTCCAAGATGTTATCACATGTAATCTCTCTTGGACCAGCCACGTTTTAGCTACAGCCAAGAAAGCCCCCCATTTCCTTAGAAGACGTTGGAAGTTCAGCATTTTCCCCAACGACTCTGACCAATTTCTACAAATGCACCATAGAAAACAACCAATTGGGTCGCCCAGAACAAAGCATGGCCCGATGTGGGGGGGCTACCGAGAGATCAAAGGGGGACCCAGCCTGGAGGGGTCGCCAAGATCAAAGAGACTTTTAAGAATACTTTGTAACTTTGAAGGCACCTGATATGTGACGACTCTTTGCATAACTTGCGTATGGTTTGCAAAACAAAGAATCTCACTGTAACATCACATGTGGTAATAAAGTACCAAGCAACCAATCAATCACAGCTCGGTTTGCCAACAGCTCTGCCCAGGACCTCAAGAAAGTGCACAGAGCCCACTCCGTCACACAGGCCTGCCACCCCCCTCACCTCTCATCCCAACAACTTCATCTGCACTTCACGCTGCCTCGGGAGAGCTGCCAACATAATAACCAAGGACCACTCCCACCCCGGTTATTCCCTCTTCTACCCTCTTCCGTTGGGCAGAAGATATAAAAGATAGGAAGCATGTACCACCAGATTAAAGAACAGATTCTTCTGCTGTTAACTGACGTTTGGACGGACCTCCCATGTGCTAAGGCTGTATTCCTGACCTTCCTATCTACCTCGTGTCAGACCTTACACTTTTTCTTAATCTGTTCTTCCTCTGCAGGTGTAACACAATATTCTACACTCCGTTTATATTCTCTTTTTCACTTCATGTTGAACTCGATTTGCCGGATAACATCCAAAACTGAGTCTTTCACTGTATCCTGGTACACAGGACAGTAGTAGACCAATGACAACACCAGAGTAACAGGCAGACAGGATGCTGATTAAAAATAAAGCTGAGAATAAGAAAGCTGTCTCCAACAGTTCTGCCTCTTTTGAATCATCAGAGGTTCAGCTTTCCTGAATCAAGTTTCCAAACGATTTAGTTTACAGATACATTGTGGAAACAGGCCCTTCGGCCCACTGAGTCCGTGCCGACCAGTGATCCCCGCACACGAACACTATCCTACACACACACCAGGGACAATTTACAATTTTACCAAGCCAATTAGCCTACAAACCTGTAAGTCTTTGAAGTGTGGGAGGAAACCCAGGGCACCCAGCGCAAGCCCACGCGGTCACGGGGAGAACGTACAAACTCATACAGACAGCACCCGCAGTCAGGATTGAACCCAGGTCTCCGGGGCAGCAAGGCAGCAACTCTACCACAAAGCTGATCTTGAAAGCTTCTGAATTTAAGCTTCTGAAGGTTAAGGGGGGACTTGATAGAGGTCTTTAAAATGATGAGAGGGATAGACAGAGTTGACGTGGATAAGCTTTTCCCTTTGAGAATAGGGAAGATTCAAACAAGAGGACATGACTTCAGAATTAAGGGACAGAAGTTTAGGGGTAACATGAGGGGGAACTTCTTTACTCAGAGAGTGGTAGCGGTGTGGAATGAGCTTCCAGTGGAAGTGGTGGCGGCAGGTTCGTTGGTATCATTTAAGAATAAATTGGATAGGCATATGGATGAGAAGGGAATGGAGGGTTATGGTATGAGTGCAGGCAGGTGGGACTAAGGGAAAATAATTGTTCGGCACGGACTTGTAGGGCCGAGATGGCCTGTTTCCGTGCTGTAATTGTTATATGGTTATATGGTAATATGGTTAATACCAAGTCTAGCCAGCTCTAGAAGAATGAAGTTTGCCCAGGCAGCAGTGATTACCAAGAGGACAGGAGGACAAGAGTTACTGGTTAGCTTTTTAGCCAAGGCTGGGAGATAAGAGGTGTTTGCATTTCAGTCCAGTGAGTGGACAAGGCTGAGTTTACCCGGCATAAACAGGCACGAGCAGAAGCAGAACCTAAAACCCACCCGTTCACCCTGTCCCTGATATATCCACATAGTTTCACTGGGAACTAAGTACAAGGGCAGTGCCAGTTTGCTGTTCCTCCCTCCCTCCCTCCCTCCCTCCCTCATCCTACTGCTGCTCCCTCTCCTCTTCCACACTTCCCTCAGCCTCACAGTCACCCGCACTTGACACAGCGAAGCCCTCCAGCCTGAAGATGGGTCCCAACCCGAATCGTAACCTATTCCTTTTCTCCAGAGATGCTGCCTGACCCACTGAGTTACTCCAGCTTCTTGTGTCTGCTGTGGGATGAAAGACTTTCTCACGCCCAGCCCAAGAGACAAAGGTATAATTCCTCCCTTGCGAATGAATAAATAGCAGTGTGACAGGCCCACTCAGTACAGAGGATTACCACCTTTCAGTCTCACTGGTCATTAACAAGATGTGTACTCAGGTGTTGTTCCAGTATTAACCCCTTGTGGTGACTCCGGGGGGAAAGGCTGGCCCTCTTCCTGTTCGGACCGGTGGTCCACGGACCAACCCCACGCCACCACTCCCCTGATCTGCACACACACAAACACACACACGCACAGCTCACCACTGAACCAGGCAACTGCCTGCTCACGGAATGAACACATCAGCTGCGGTGAGGGTTAGGCCAGTTGCCATCTCACTCACATTGAGGTTTGGAGGGATACACGTCGAACATGGGCAGGCGGGACTGGTGTAAATGTGGCACCTTGCTGGGCATGGGCGAGTTTCTGTACTGTGTGACTCACTGACTCAGGTTGCTGCAGACCCGCATAGTACCTGGTGTCACACACTGGCCCAGTGGCACAGTTGGGTTGAAGTGAGGTACTGACAAACACCTGCCTTCAGACAGCCTCAGCTTCAGGTGCTGCTCGAGGTCAAATATCTTGCTATAGAAACATAGAAACATAGAAATTAGGTGCAGGAGTAGGCCATTCGGCCCTTCGAGCCTGCACCGCCATTCAATATGATCATGGCTGATCATCCAACTCAGTATCCCGTACCTGCCTTCTCTCCATACCCTCTGATCCCCTTAGCCACAAGGGCCACATCTAACTCCCTCTTAAATATAGCCAATGAACTGGCCTCGACTACCCTCTGTGGCAGGGAGTTCCAGAGATTCACCACTCTCTGTGTGAAAAAAGTTCTTCTCATCTCGGTTTTAAAGGATTTCCCCCTTATCCTTAAGCTGTGACCCCTTGTCCTGGACTTCCCCAACATCGGGAGCAATCTTCCTGCATCTAGCCTGTCCAACCCCTTAAGAATTTTGTAGCATGGCCAATAACCCCAACATCAGGAAGACAGCAGGAGACTTGCCGACAATAGACAATAGACAATAGGTGCAGGAGTAGGCCATTCGGCCCTTCAAGCCAGCACCGCCATTCAATGTGATCATGGCTGATCATCCCCAATCAGTACCCCGTTCCTGCCTTCTCCCCATATCCCCTGACTCCGCTATTTTTAAGAGCCCTATCTAGCTCTCTCTTGAAAGCATCCAGAGAACCTGCCTCCACCGCCCTCTGAGGTAGAGAATTCCACAGACTCACCACTCTCTGTGAGAAAAAGTGTTTCCTCGTCTCCATTCTAAATGGCTTACTCCTTATTCTTAAACTGTGGCCCCTAGTTCTGGACTCCCCCAACATCGGGGTCATGTTTCCTGCCTCTAGCGTGTCCAAATCCTTAACAATCTTATATGTTTCAATGAGATCCCCTCTCACCCTTCTAAACTCCAGAGTGTACAAGCCCAGCTGCTCCATTCTCTCAGCATACGACAGTCCCGCCATCCCGGGAATTAACCTTGTAAACCTACGCTGCACCCCCTCAATAGCAAGAATGTCCTTCCTCAAATTAGGGGACCAAAACTGCACACAATACTCCAAGTGTGGTCTCACTAGGGCTCTGTACAACTGCAGAAGGACCTCTTTGCTCCTATATTCGATTCCTCGTGTTATAAAGGCCAACATGCCATTCGCTTTATTCACTGCCTGCTGTACCTGCATGCTTACTTTCATAGACTGATGTACAAGAACCCCAAGATCCCGTTGTACTTCCCCTTTTCCCTAAGTTGCTGTACTTGTCTAACCATTGTCATTTAGAACGGAGACGAGGAAACACTTTTTCTCACAGAGAGTGGTGAGTCTGTGGAATTCTCTGCCTCAGAGGGCGGTGGAGGCAGGTTCTCTGGATACTCCAGCCGCCATGTTAGAAAAGTTACGTTGCTTTGGAAAAGAAAATGCAATAATGTCTGAGGAAAGTTTTATAAGTATGGGAAAGACTTAGAAACTGTAGGCAGCTAAACAACCTCGTGCCAACCAGCCAGAGTCTCAAATTCTAATACAAGAGGCACAACTACTCATAGAGTCATGCACCACAGAAACAGGCCATTCAGCCCAACTCATCCATTCTGATCATCTACTCTTGTCCCATTCGCCCACTCATGGCCAATTTCTTGCTGAACCTTTCTATCCATGTACCTGTCCAGATATCGTTTACATTTTGCTATTGTATCTGTCTCAACCACCTAATCTGGCAGCTTGTTACATATGCCCCTCAGGTTCCTAATAAATCTTTCCCCCCTCACTTTAAACCAATGTCCTCTGGTTCTTGATTCCCCCACTCTGGGTAAAAGACTGTGCATTTACCCTATCTATTCCCCTCGTGATTTTATGCACCTCTATAATATCACCCCTCAGCCTCCTGCGCTCCAAGGAATAAAGTCCTAGCCTGCTCAACCTCTCGCTCCCGAGTCCTGGCAACATGCTTGTGAATCTTCTCTGCACTTTGCACAGTTCCCAGCTTAACAACATCCTTCCCATAGCAGGGTGGCCAAACCTGAACACAATCCCCCACGTGTGGCTGCAGGTTGTTCAAGGCTGTGAATGATTTCAGGTTCCTACAAGAGAAGACTTTACAGCCAGTGACTCCTCCCTTCCCCTTTAGCCTCTGACTCATAAATACTCCTCTAACGTAGACTCCATGGTCACACCCTGGCGTTTGGTGCTGCAAAGGTTATTTAAACAACCTCAACACTCCTTCCCAACCCATTCATCATTACATCCCCGCCCCTGGGCTGAGAAACCTCTGTAGAGAGCCAGGCCCAAGATACCTACAGCAATTTCAGTTCAGGGGTAAACAAATCCTGGTTAAAAATCCAGTTCCTTAAAGCAGGCAGCATTGTGAAAGTGGCAGAACACAATGTGTAGACCCCCCCCCCAAATCCCACAATGTTGCCTTAAATCCAAGCCAATCAAAGACACAAAACGCTAGAGTAACTCAGTCTGGCACTATCTCTGGAGAAAGGGAATAGGTGATGTTTCACGTCGAGATGAACGGTCTCGACCCAGGACGGCACATAGAAACATAGAAAATAGGTGCAGGAGTAGGCCATTCGGCCCTTTGAGCCTGCACCGCCATTCAATATGATCATGGCTGATCATCCAACTCAGTATCCCATCCCTGCCTTCTCTCCATACCCTCTGATCCCTTTAGCCACAAGGGCCACATCTAACTCCCTCTTAAATATAGCCAATGAATATTTAAGAGGGAGTTAGATGTGGCCCTTGTAACCTAGTCCTTTTCACCAGAGATGCAGCCTGACCCATGGAGTTACTCCAGCATTTTGTGTCTGTCTTTGGTGTAAACAAGCATCTGCAGTTCCTTCTTAACCAATCAAAGGCACATCTATGTCCAGGAAGGATAAGACAAAAAAAAATACTGGAGTAACTCAGCGGGACAGGCAGCATCACTGGAGAGAAGGAATGGGTGACGTTTCGGGTCGAGACCCTTCCTCAGAAACCTTATCCAGGAAGGATTGACCAGGAAGAGCAGCTTCTTCCCAGCAACCGTCAGCCTCTTGAACACAGTACACTAATTTCAACTAGGAACCACTATGGACTGTCTTTGGTTGCACTAAGTTTCTTTGTTCTCATATTGTAGTTATTAATGTTTAAATGTTTTGTTTGGTTATTATATATATATTAACCGTGCATTGCATTTACAGGCCTGTAATGTTGCTGCTAGTAAGAATGACATTGTTTTGTTGTCGGTACATATGACTATTAAACTATTGACTTGTTGAGGCACAGCAAAATGAGTCAATGCACAGCTAACACCACATCAGCAGTTAGTTGAAGGTGGCCCCCAAAATCCAATTGACTTTATCACCTGGACCCGACCACATGATTGGGTTAACATATGACGAGCGTTTGACGGCACTGTGCCAGGACTCGCTGGAGTTTAATGGGATGAGCGGAGACCTCATTGAAACGTCCCAAATAGAGAAAAGCCTGGATAGAAACATAGAAATTAGGTGCAGGAGTAGGCCATTCGGCCCTTCGAGCCTGCACCGCCATTCAATATGATCATGGCTGATCATCCAACTCAGTATCCTGTACCTGCCTTCTCTCCATACCCTCTGATCCCCTTAGCCACAAGGGCCACATCTAACTCCCTCTTAAATATAGCCAATGAACTGGCCTCGACTACCCTCTGTGGCAGGGAGTTCCAGAGATTCACCACTGGTGGATGTGGAGAGGATGTTTCCACTAGTGAGAAAGTCTAGGACCAATGGCCATAGCCTCAGAATAAAATGCCATACCTTTAGAAAGGAGACAAGGATGGGTTTATTTAGTCAGGTGGTGGTGAATCTATGCAATTCATTGCCACAGACGGCTGCGGAGGTCAAGTCAATGGATATTTTTTACGGTGGAGATTGACAGATTCTTGATTAGTACGGATGTCAGGGGTTATGGGGCGAAGGCAGGAGAATGGGGTTGAGAGGGAGAGATAGATAAGCCATGATCGAATGGTGGAGTAGACTTGATGGGCCAAATTGGGTCATTCTGCTCCTAGAACCTATGAACTTATTTACACGCCAGCTCCACACAAGCAGCACAGTTTACCTTCTGACGATGGTGAGGGGACTTCACTGCCGGCCTGGTGGTGATGGTCCTCTCCAACACCAGCGATGGACTCACCACTCCGACACCGACTCCGACTCAGGTTCATCCCCAACGTCGGGGATGTCCACCCATTGCTCTGTCCCTCTGGCCGCAGCCTGTGGGGTTTCTGCGGCTCTTTGGTGCCAAAGAAGGGCTTCTTGCGGAAGTGTGCAGTGAGAAGTCTCCACCAACTGCTCTCCTCGGTGTTGCCTTTGGGGGAAGGTGTGGAGTTGGCTTTGGGGGCCGTGGCCTGGGTGGGGGAGCCGGTGCGGCCACGGGGCTGCAGCCCTTGTGTGAAGGCGTTGCTCACACTCTGTGTCCTGACCCTGGAGCCGCTCTCCCCCTCCTCACCCCCCTCACTCCTCAACTCCGGCCCCTTCCTCAGCCTCAGGCTCAAGCTCCTCCTCAGCGACTTGAACAACACCTTGGAGCTCTGGGTCTTGTGGTCACTCTGCTGCTCCTGCTCCTTCAGCGCCGCTCCCTTGACCGGCGAGGTCGCCCATCGGTGGCTGGAGAACCGGTAGCCGGTCCGGAGGAAGCGGCCGCTGTCGGTCCGGCGAAGTCCGCTGGCCGGCCGAGGATCCACCGGGACGTGGGCGGTGGAGGGCTCGCCTTGTGGAGCCGCCTGGCTGCTTTCAAGGAGACTCATGCTGACCGGTCTGTATAGTTCCCTCTCGCCCCTGGTCCCATTCGCCTCCGCTGCTGCTGCTGCTGCTGTTGCTGCTGTCTCCAGCTCTGGGGCTAATGCCTCACTGTGCAGGGGGGAACATATACTCCTGGGCCGCCGGCCTCTATCACCCACCGGCCGGGGTGGAGACAGGGAGCTGCCGCTTGGCAGATCTCTTGAGAAGCGTTGCTGGCCATAAGCCTCCCGGCTCTCCGCTAGCTGCCGGAGTTTCACCTGCAGTTCCCCGGCCACGTCCACCTGTCCGGCCGGGCGGCAGCAGCGACATTTGGCCGCGGTGAGAGTACTCTGAGCTTGTAGCATCTCCTGCGCCTCTGCCCCTTTACCCCCGGGGGGCTCAGTCCCTGCCCTCAGGGGCCAGACCGCCGGTGCTCAGCCCCTGGACGCGGGGCACCGCATCGCAACAGCCCCCGGGACCCCGGGACCTGGTGCATCCGAGGCCGGGCAGTCTGCGCCAGCATCTTCCGCCCTCAGCCCAGTCGCTGGGTGCTGCTGTCTCCCGGCTGCAAGGAAAACATTCTTCTCTGCTTGAGTCACCCTCCAAAGCTGCAGCCAAAACGGCTTCGGTACGCGGGGTGGGTCAGGCAGCTCCCAGCCAGCGGGAGTCACAGGGGCACTCGTCTGCCCGATGGGTCTCCCACCTAGTCGTTCAAAGTCCCAGTCTGCTCAGCTCTGCTCCCCTCCCCTTCACTCAGACTCACGGCGCTGCATGCAATACGTTCGTCCCTCAGTACCGCAGCCAGCTTTGCAGCGAGAGCCTCCGGCTGCAAGCCTCCTGTTGCAGCTTGCAGCTTGCACCCAGCACTGCTGTGACATGCCAGCTCCCTCTGTCTGAGACCTGGACGTGATCAGTTCAGAAATACTCACACACACTGTACCTGCGTCTCGCACTTTTATCTGTCAACACATAGAGAGAGAGAGAGAGGGGAAACACGGAGTGGATATCTTTCAATCCACTGCCTGTGTTCTCACCCGCCACGTGAACCTGTCCCGCTGAGTTACTCCAGCATTTTGTGTCTTAACTTCGGCGTTAGCCAGCAGCTGCAATTCCTTCCCACACAACAGACAGCACGGCTGGGGCAGCGCAGACGTGGTAAGGGGCAGAGGCGCAGGAGATGCTCAGAGTTCAGTTTTGGTCATCCTGCTGTAAGGAAGATGCCTTTAAACTGGAAACAGTGCAGAGAATATTCACCAGGATATTGCCAGGACTCAAGGACTTCAGATAGAGGGACAGGTTGGGACTCTATTTCCTTGGAGTGCAGGAGGATGAAGGGTGATCTTATAGAGGCATATATAATCATGAGGGGGTGAATGCACAGACTTTCCCTCGGGGTAATGGAGCCAAGAACCAGAGGAGAGACACAAAAAGCTGGAGTAACTCAGCGGGACAGGAATGGGTGACGTTTCGGGTCGAGACCCTTGGTCAGACTGGTTAGGGATGAGGGAAACGAGAGAAATAGACGGTGATGTGGAGAGGTACAGAACAATGAATGAAAGGATAACCCATTGTTTCTGCCTGCTCCTGTCCCACGGAAATGATTTCCACGTACCTTGACTCCATCCTATCCCCCCTGGTCCAATCTCTCCCGACCTATGCCCAAGACACCGCACACGCCCTTCATCTCTTTAATGACTTCCGCTTTCCGAGCCCCCAATCTTTACTATGGGCGTTCAGTCACTCCATCCCCCAACAGGATGGCCTTAAAGCCCCTCTGTTTATCCTCGACTGCAGAACCATCCAATTTCCCCTCGACTAACACTCTACTCTGCCTAGCGGAGCTGGTCCTCACCCTCAACAACTTCTCCTTTGACTCCTCCCGCTTCCTCCAAGTCCAAGGCACCTGCATGGGCCCCAGCTATGCCTGCCTCTTTGTAGGGTACGTTGAACAATCCCTGTTCCAGGCGTACACTGGCCCTATCCCCGACCTCTATCTCTGTTACACTGACGACTGCATCGGTGCTACCCACCTCCTGCACCCGTGCAGAACTCATGGACTTCATCAACTTCACCACCAATTTTCAACCTGCACTCAAATTTACTTGAACCATCTCCGACACCTCCCCCCCCCCCCCCCTTCTTGATCTCACAGTCTCCATCATGGGACATAGACTATTGACTGACGTCTATTACAAACCCACTGACTCCCACAATTATCTCGACTACACTTCTTCCCACACTGCTTCGTGCAACAACTCTATCCCCTACTCCCAATTCCTCCGTCTATGCCGCATCTGCGCCTAAGATGAGGTGTTCCATACCAGGACATCTGAGATGTCCTCATTCTTTAGGGCACAGGGGTTTCCCTCTCCCATCATAGATGAGACCCTCACTCGTGTCTCCTTGGTACCCCACAGCTCCTCCCTTGCTCCCCCTCCCAACTTTTCGCAACAGAGTCCCCCTAGTCCTTACCTTCCACCCCATCATCCGTCGCATACAACACATAATCCTCCGAAATTTCCGCCACCTCCAACGGGATACCACCACCAGCCACATTTTCTCATCTCCACTCCCTTTCCGCCTACTGCAGAGACCTTTCCCTCCGCAACTCCCATGTTAACTCATCCCTTCCCACCCAAACCACCCCCTTCCCCAGGTACCTTCCCCTGCAGGTACAGCAGGCAGTGAAGAAAGTGAATGGCATGTTGGCCTTTATAACAAGGGGAGTTGAGTATAGGAGCAAAGAAGTCCTTCTGCAGTTGTACAGGGCCCTAGTGAGACCACACCTGGAGTATTGTGTGCAGTTTTGGTCCCCTAATTTGAGGAAGGACATTCTTGCTATTGAGGGAGTGCAGCGTAGGTTTACAAGGCTAATTCCCGGGATGGCGGGACTGTCATATGCTGAGAGAATGGAGCGGCTGGGCTTGTATACTCTGGAGTTTAGAAGGATGAGAAGGATGAAACATATAAGATTATTAAAGGTTTGGACACGCTAGAGGCAGGAAACATGTTCCTGATGTTGGGGGAGTCCAGAACCAGGGGCCACGGTTTAAGAATAAGGGGTAAGCCATTTAGAACGGAGACGAGGAAACACTTTTTCTCACAGAGAGTGGTGTCTGTGGAATTCACTGCCTCAGAGGGCGGTGGAGGCCGGATCTCTGGATACTTTCAAGAGAGAGCTAGATAGGGCTCTTAAAGATAGCGGAGTCAGGGCATATGGGGAGAAGGCAGGAACGGGGTACTGATTGGGGATGAACAGCCATGATCACATTAAATGGCAGTGCTGGCTCGAAGGGCCGAATGGCCTACTCCTGCACCTATTGTCTATTGTCAACCGCAGAAGATGCAACACCTGTCCCTTTACCTCCTCCCTCGACTCTGTTCAGGGACCCCAACAGTCCTTTCATGTTAGGCAGATGTTCACTTGCACCTCCAACCTCGTCTACTGTATCTGTTGTTCAAGATGTGGACTCTTATACGTCGGCGAGGCCAAACGCAGGCTGGGCGATCGTTTCACAGAACACCTTTGCTCAGTCTGCCTGACCTACCTGATCTCCCGGTTGCTGGACACTTTAATTCTTCTTCCCATTCCTACACAGACCTTTCACTGCTAGGTCTCCTCCATTGTCAGAGTGGGGCTAAACGCAAATTGGAGGAACAGCATCTGATATTTCGCTTTGGCAGCTTACAGCCCTCTCTCACTCCAGGTAGCCCCGGCATTCTCTCTCTCTCTCTCTCTCTCTCTCTCTCTCTCTCTCTCTCTCTCTCTCTCTCTCTCTCTCTCTCTCTCTCTCTCCTCTCTCTCTCCCCTCTCTTGTCTCTCTCCCTCTCTCATCCAAGTCTCACTAGCTACTCGTTTTCACCCTACATACAGCTAACTGGGTGATCAAACCTGCCGACACAGGAGGTGCCGTGGTGGTCTGGCGCGCTGATCTCTACAAGGCTGAGACCACGCGCCAACTCTCAGACGCCTCCTCCTACTTATCCTTGGACCATGACCCCACAGACGAGCACCAGGCCACTATCTCTAGCACCATCACTGACTTCATCAACTCCGGCTCCCTGCCCTCCCAAGCCTCCAACCTCAAGCCCCTGTCTCACGGTGCGAGTCCACCCACGAGTGATCCCGAGTGAAAGAAAAAATCAAACTCGTGGTTGTCTACGAGATTCCAAGTTTATGTTCACGAGTTTAAACGAATTCCCACGTGTATGTCTAAGTTTGCCGTTTACTTCTCATTTCTGCGATGTACCAAGTTCCTCTCCCGAGTTACCAAGTTCCTCTCCCGAGTTGCTCTTGAGCCAACAACGACTACCGACGTGTGGAAAAATCATCACATGGATAAAAATGACATGCAGTTTTTTTACTATAAAAAGCCTCCCATGACCATGGACAGAACTGCCCCGATGATCAGCTTCTCAGTGTCTCTTATGTAGCTGCATGCTTCTCCTGTCATGTCATTAACCGCTTTTATCAAATCCTTGCCTCTCATTGTTACAATGTAATAAATGGCATTTAAAGTACTTGGCTGTCAAGAGAAGCGCAAAACCTAAAGGTGTTTAAGAAACGGACTGCAGGGAGAACTTCAAAACTTTTGTAAATTGATTAGATTCAGGTAGAAGTTGAACTCAAGATTTAAATCCCCTGAAAGTTAGGTTTCTTCACACAGTTTAGATGTTCTGCCAGAACGGAGTTGCTGAATAAAATCGTCTCCCGTTTCCCTCCGTTCCTTGCATGACCTCGGCTTGCCAGCTTTATTTCACACTCCGTGATCTGTGTAATGTATATAAGTGTAAAATAATAAACTGACCAAGAAGGTCCAGAGTAGGTCTCCCCTGTTGGTTTAGTTTAGAGATACAGAGAGGAAACAGGCCCTTCGGACCACCGGGTCCGCGCCGACCAGCGATCCCCGCACACTAACACCATCCTACACCCAACTACGGACATTTTTACATTCACCAAGCCAATTAACCTACAAACCTGTACGTCTTTGGAGTGTGGGGGGATCTCGGAGAAAACCCACGCAGGTCACGGGGAGAACTTACAAACTCAGTACAGACAGCACCCCCGTAGTCGGGATCGAACCCGGGTCTCCCACGCTGCATTCGCTGTCAGGCAGCTGCACCACCGTGAATGAAGGCCTGTTTTAAGTATCAAATAGAGGAGCAGGAAGGTGATCAAGGCGGAGGAAGTGTAGAGGCCAATGCCCAGGTAGTCCAACTCGCAGGAGTGCAGGACCACCATGATGACGCCGTGGCCGCGGTGGGCTTTGGGGAAGGTGCAGGTGACATCGGTGACCAGGCGAGGGATGTAGACCGTGGTCTCATTGATCCACCACACGAACCACCTGGCGTCGCAGGTGCAGAGAAAGTGGTTGCAGCTTAGCCGCAGCTCCCAAAGGTGTTTGATGGCGCTGTCCGGGAAACTGGAGGCCTGGATGGTCTTCAGGTTGTTGTAGCTGAGATCCAGGTACTGCAGGGACGTCACGTCCCGCAGGGAGTCCTTGGTCAGCGTGGAGATCTGGTTGCGGGTGAGGTTGAAGACTGGGTGCAGTTGGATAGCATATGCGAGGCACCGTGGTCAACAGGTTGCTACCGAGGTCCAGCAGCTCCAACCAGCCTAGCAGGTAAAGCCTGCCCCGGTTGAAGCTCCACAGCTGGTTACCGCTCAGCACAAGCCCCTTGAGTAGCGGGGGCAGGTGGTCAAACGCGTTGTGCGGCATGAACGCGAGTTTCTTCCCCTAATAATCCGCTGCAATCTGTGTTCGAGAGCGAAAACTTGCAACGGGTACGCACGGTTCCTCGCCAGCGAAGATGGACACAGAATGCTGGAGTAACCCAGCGGGACAGGCAGCATCTCTGGAGAGAAGGAATGGGTGACGTTTCGGGTCGAGACACATTACTTCTCTCCAGAGATACGGCAACAGCACAGCACAAAACCAGTCTGAAGAAGGGTCTCGACCCGAAACGTCACCAATTCCTTCTCTCCAGAGATGCTGTCTGCCCCGCTGAGTTACTCCAGCATTTTGTGTCTATATCCCATGGCTTATATGGCCACCTCACATTGTGTAAAATCATTATCTGAAGAAATGTCTCCTCGCTGGCTCAAGCATAATCTATGTAGAACTCACGTTTCTCTCTGCCTCATATACGTGCGAATTCCCTCAGTATGGTCACTTTTCACGCGTCCCGCCCAATGTTAACCCTTCCCATCAATGCTTGAGCCCCCATCTTCGCTCTGTACCTTCAGCTTCATCGGCGACTCTCTCCCATCGAAAGTATCCAAGTTAATTTCAGACCCCTATCCATCCAATCATTCATTCATTTTCCATTAAGGTCTGACTAATCTTCACCATTTCACTTCTGGCACTCAGGCCAAACCCACGGTAGACTCAAGAGTCACTATGGTAAACTGACGGCCCATTACGTTCTTTATAACGAGTTTAAATGTTTCAAAATTTAACTTCAAGAGTAAATTTGACTCGTGGAAATCTTTAAACATGTTTAAAAATTTTCAAGAGTTAACAAGTTTCCCAGGTGCCTGCCATTAGCGCCACGAGTCGCAAAGTTGCGTCTACGAGTTCCGACGTTCCCGCTACGTTAATTGTACGTGATTACCACGAGTTTAATTTGTTTTAAACTCGGGGTCACTCGTGGGTCGACTCGTACCGTGAGACAGGGGTTTCATCGTTCCCCAGCCCCACACGGCCCGATTTTACCCTCTCCCCAAAATCCACAAACCTGTCTGTCCTGGCAGACCCATTGTTTCTGCCTGTTTGTGTCCACCGAAGTTATTTCCACATACCTCGACTCCATCCTATCCCCCCTGGTTAAATCCCTCCCTACCTATGTCCATGACACCTCACACGCTCTTCGTCTCCTCCATGACTTCCGTTTTCCAGGCCCCCATTCCCTCTTCTTCACCATGGATGTCCAGTCACTCTACACCTCCATCCCCCAACAGGAGGGTCTCAAAGCCCTCCGTTTCTTCCTCGACCGGAGAACCAGTCAACCTTTCATCTTCCCGCCCCCCCCCCCTCCCTTCCCCCCCACCCTCACATCAATCTGAAGAAGGCATTCGTCCCAAAACTTTGCCTATTTCCTTCGCTCCATAGATGTTGCCTCACCCGCTGAGTTTTCCCAGCATTTTTGTGTCTACCTGCTAACAACAGCCTGTTTCCTTCGCTCCATAGATGCTGCCTCACCCACTGAGTTTCTCCAGCAATTGTGTCTACCTGCTAACAAAAGCCTATTTCCTTCGCTCCATAGATGTTGCCTCACCCGCTGAGTTTTCCCAGCATTTTTGTGTCTACCTGCTAACAACAGCCTGTTTCCTTTTTCTTTCATTCATTGTTCTTTATGTCTCCACATCACCGTCTATATCTCTCGTTTCCCTTATCCCTAACCAGTCTGAAGAAGTGTCTCGACCCGAAAAGTCACCCATTCCTTCTCTCCAGAGATGCTGCCTGTCCCGCTGAGTTACTCCAGCTTCTTGTGCCTGTCTTCAGTTTAATCCAGCATCTGCAGTTCCTGCTTGCACCTTTAGCAAGAACCAGAGGACATTGGTTTAAGGTGAGAAGGGAAAGATTTAATAGGAACCCGAAGGACAGCTTTTTTCACACAGTATAGGTGGGTATATGGGACGAGCTGCCAGAGGAGGTAATTGTGGCAGGTACTATAACCACATTTAAAGGGCATTTGGGATAGGTACATGGATGGGAAAGGTTCAGACTAAACTTCAGAGGGATATGGGCTAAACACAGCAAAGGCAAGCACATGCGGGCCAGCGGTGGAGTTGCGGACTTGTTTGATCCAGGTTTGATCCTGACTACGGGTACTGTCAGTACTGAGTTTGTACGTCCTTCCCGTGAATTTGGGAGGAAACCGGAGATCCAGGAGAAAGCGTGGGTTCCGGTTTCCTCCCAGATTCCAAAGATGTACAGGTTTGTAGGTTAATTGGCTTGGTATGACTGTAAATTGTCCCCAATGTGTGTATAGTGTTAGTGTGGGGGGATCATTGGTTGGTGTGGACTTGCTGGGCCACAGGGTGTAAGACCTTCCGTGCTGTAAGTCTAAAAACTAAACAAATTTTGTCACCTTGGTTAGCACGGAGGAGTCGGGCCGAAGGGCTTGTTTACAGGCTGTGTGGTGCTATGAGTATGATGGCATGTCACTGAAGCCAGTGTCACAGGTAGCAGGAGAGAATCCGGATATCCAGAGATAAGAACAGAAGGTGCTGGGAAACAGTTTGAGGTCAGGCTAGAGTAACCGGTTGCGGACCGGGAGCGCGGGTAGAGGCCTTTATCGAGGCGCCGTGGTCTCGATCGATGGCTCCCGGGACCCCCGCGGGTCAGAGCCTGAGGCCGACGGAGCCGGGGTCGTCGGGGCCTGCGTGGGTCGTTGTGGCCGGCCTCAGGAGTGGAGCCGGCAGCGATCGCACAGAGGTCGGTGCGGAGGTCGATGAGGGCGAGGACGGACCACGTGGAAGTGAGGAGGCCGCTGCCAAGGAGGGCCCAGCGTGGGGAGACAGCCGCGAGGGAGGGGGAGGAACTGTGGACACTAGGGACCCAGCGTGGGGAGACAGCCGTGAGGGAGGGGGAGGAACTGTGGACACTAGGGACCCAGATTGGGGGGACCGCCGTGAGGGAGGGGGGAGAACAAAGGTAGACCTGACACAGGATACTTTGTGCCGTCCAGGACAAGGGGTCACAGTTTAAGGATAAGGGGGAAATCCTTTAGAACCGAGATGAGAAAAACATTTTTCACACAGAGAGTGGTGAATCTCTGGAACTCTCTGCCACAGAAGGTAGTTGAGGCCAGTTCATTGGCTATATTTAAGAGGGAGTTAGATGTGGCCCTTGTGGCTAAAGGGATCAGGGGGTATGGAGAGAAGGCAGGTACGGGATACTGAGTTGGATGATCAGCCATGATCATATTGAATGGCGGTGCAGGCTCGAAGGGCCGAATGGCCTACTCCTGCACCTATTTTCTATGTGTCTATGTTTATGTTTTATAAGTACCCTTTATATAGCGACTATTACATACCGTGGGGATGCAAGCAAAGAATTTCACTGTGACTTGTCTCATGTGCCAATAAAGTATTCATTCATTCAAGTAATAGAGGCCTAGCTTGCTCAACCTCTCCCTATAGCTCAGGCCCTTGAGTCCTGGCAACATCCTTGTATATCTTCTCTGTATCCTTTTGAAGTCAAGAATGTTTTACTGCCATACATATAACATATAACAATTACAGCACGGAAACAGGCTATCTCGGCCCTACAAGTCCGCGCCGAACAATTTTTTTTCCCTTAGTCCCACCTGCCTGCACTCATACCATAACCCTCCATTCCCTTCTCATCCATATGCCTATCCAATTTATTCTTAAATGATACCAACGAACCTGCCGCCACCACTTCCACTGGAAGCTCATTCCACACCGCTACCACTCTCTGAGTAAAGAAGTTCCCCCTCATGTTACCCCTAAACTTCTGTCCCTTAATTCTGAAGTCATGTCCTCTTGTTTGAATCTTCCCTATTCTCAAAGGGAAAAGCTTGATCACATCAACTCTGTCTATCCCTCTCATCATTTTAAAGACCTCTATCAAGTCCCCCCTTAACCTTCTGCGCTCCAGAGAATAAAGACCCAACTTATTCAACCTATCTCTGTAACTTAGTTGTTGAAACCCAGGCAACATTCTAGTAAATCTCCTCTGTACTCTCTCTATTTTGTTGACATCCTTCCTATAATTGGGCGACCAAAATTGTACACCATACTCCAGATTTGGTCTCACCAATGCCTTGTACAATTTTAACATTACATCCCAGCTTCTATACTCAATGCTCTGATTTATAAAGGCTAGCATACCAAAAGCTTTCTTTACCACCCTATCTATATGAGATTCCACCTTCAAGGAACTATGCACGGTTATTCCCAGATCCCTCTGTTCAACTGTATTCTTCAATTCCCTACCATTTATCATGTACGTCCTATTTTGATTTGTCCTGCCAAGGTGTAACACCTCACATTTATCAGCATTAAACTCCATCTGCCATCTTTCAGCCCATTTTTCCAAATGGCCTAAATCACTCTGTAGACTTTGGAAATCCTCTTCATTATCCACAACACCCCCTATCTTGGTATCATCTGCATACTTACTAATCCAATTTACCACCCCTTCATCCAGATCATTGATGTACATGACAAACAACAAAGGACCCAACACAGATCCCTGAGGCACCCCACTAGTCACCTGCCTCCAACCCGACAAACAGCCATCCACCATTACCCTCTGGCTTCTCCCATTCAGCCACTGCTGAATCCATCTTGCTATTCCTGCATTATACCCAACAGTTTAACCTTCTTAACCAACCAGGAACTGAACAATGAAATTATTATTTGCTGCAGTGGTGTGGGCAAGTAGGGCCGAAGGGCCTGTTTTCAAGCTGAATTACTCTATACCCTCTATTACTTTATTCCAGGCACATTAATAGAAGGACACAAACAAATATCCAATAAACAATAATACAATATATTACCGGTTATACTTGGTAACCGGACCAGAGATGACAAGCCAAGGTTCGGGGAGCAACTCATCGTTGGATAGTATGATCATGGGTGTTAATGGGCCGAAGCAGTTCTTGAACCTGGAACATTTTAGAACCTGATTTCCGTTTCCAGAAAAACTTCCTGACCAGCTGAGTTTGTTCAACATCTTTAGCTCTACTATTGTATCGACCCCAACAACACGTTCCTGGCACCCACCACTCTTAAAGCCATGGCCTTTAGTCTTCAATATTTCCGCCCTGGGAAAAAGGTTCTAACTGTCTACCCTATCTGTGCCTCTCAGAATTTTACATACTTCTATAAGGTCTCCCCTTAATCTCTGAACGCCAGAGAGAACTATCCAAAGGAAAATATACAATCGAGAAGAAAATGTACAATTGATGGCATGACCCTTAACCATATAACCATATAACCATATAACAATTACAGCACGGAAACAGGCCATCTCGGCCCTACAAGTCCGTGCCGAACAACCTTTTTCCCTTAGTCCCACCTGCCTGCACTCATACCATAACCCTCCATTCCCTTCTCATCCATATGCCTATCCAATTTATTTTTAAATGATACCAACGAACCTGCCGCCACCACTTCCACTGGAAGCTCATTCCACACCGCTACCACTCTCTGAGTAAAGAAGTTCCCCCTCATGTTACCCCTAAACTTCTGTCCCTTAATTCTGAAGTCATGTCCTCTTGTTTGAATCTTCCCTATTCTCAAAGGGAAAAGCTTGATCACATCAACTCTGTCTATCCCTCTCATCATTTTAAAGACCTCTATCGTCCCCCCTTAACCTTCTGCGCTCCAGAGAATAAAGACCTAACTTATTCAACCTATCTCTGTAACTTAGTTGTTGAAACCCAGGCAACATTCTAGTAAATCTCCTCTGTACTCTCTCTATTTTGTTGACATCCTTCCTATAATTGGGCGACCAAAATTGTACACCATACTCCAGATTTGGTCTCACCAATGCCTTGTACAATTTTAACATTACATCCCAGCTTCTATACTTAACGGCATTGATGTACAGAGGGATCATGAAATACTAGCAATGCTTGTTCCGTAATACAGGGTCAGAAAGGTTTATATCCATTTGGGCCCAACACGGGTAGGTGGGACTTGTGGTCAGCATGGGAAAGTTGGGCCGAATGGCCTGTAGCCACGCTGTGTGACTCTTATGTCTCTATATGAATTCAGGGCATGAATAGATCAGTTGACTCTTCAAACCTGCTTAACAATTTAGTAAGATTGTGTGCAATCTGATTGTAATCTCAACTCCACATTCCAGTCCATTTAAGGTGAGGGGGGAAAGATTTAATAGGAACCTGAGGGGTGACTTTTTAACACAGTGGGTATATGGAACATGCAACTGGAGGAGGTAATTGAGGCAGGGACTATCATAACATTTAGGGGCATTTGGAAAGGAAAGGTATGGAGGGACATAGGCCAAGAGCAGGCAGGTGGGACTAGTGTAGATGGGACATCTTGGTCGGTGTGGGCAAGTTGAACCAAACTGTGCTGTACCATTCTATAATACTTCCCAAGTATCTAACAGGGTAGCCAGTGACCTCTAGTGACCAAACCCCGAACTGCCTTCACAAGCACACACAGGCAAGTACACAACGCACACAGGCCAGCCAATGAGGCAAGCCGAGAAACTATAACGGCATATGTTCATGAACCACAAGTACAAGGGAACTGCCTCTCAAGGAGGCCTTTCCCCAGGTTAGAGGATTCTAGAACTACAGGGCATGCACTTGAGGAGAGAGAGGAGCAATTTAAGAGGTACGTCTGGACTAAGTTTTTCACTCAGAGAGTAGTCCGTATCTATAATGAGCTGCCAGAGGAAGCTACAAAAACGGATAGAATGATGACATTTAAAAGATTTGAACAGATGTATGGATAGGAAGGATTTAGATCTTCCAAAGTGCTGCACATTTGCCTTGCTCGGATTAAACTCCATCTGCCATTTCTCTCCTCATCCCTGCAGCTGATCTATCTATATCCAGCGGTATACTTTGACAGTCTTCCTCATTGTCTGCAACGCCACCAATTTTGGTGTTGTCTGCAAACTCACTAACCAAATCTAGATTTACATGCAAGTCGTTCACATATGTCCCAGCACAGATTCCTGTGGAACTCTGCACACCTCCAACCAGAATAACACCCATCCACCACAACCCTCTACGAATGTTAGCCTGAATCCAAATGGCCACGTCTCGGTGGATCCCATAGATCTTAATCTTCTGGATCAGCCTAACATCAGACTGGACATTGTGCCTTCCCCCACAGTGGTATCCACTGTGGGGGGATGATTTTTTTGTCTAATGTTATCCTGTAAGTCTGTGTCCAAGATGGCTGCCGTGAAGAGAGAGTGGACGCTGGCGCGCTTTGGCTGCCGCTGCTCTCTCTTCACATTGTGTTTTTGATTTTCTGTTTTTGGATTGAATTCTGTTTTTAATTTGTGTCTCTGTGATGTCTTTATTACTTATTTTATTCTGATTATATGTTTTTATTCCTATTAATCTATGTAAGGTGTCCTTGAGATGTCTGAAAGGCGCCCATTAAATAAAATGTATTATTATTATTATTAACATGAGGGACGTTATCAAAGGCATGTTGGCACCATCACCTTTGCCACTTTCTCAAAAAACTCAATCCGTTTGATCAGCAAATCAAGTCTCATGTCGGAATACATGCGGGAAGAGCTGAGTTTATAGAGACCCCACCATTTGAATGGACTTGAAGGACACAGCATGGAAACAGGCCCTTCGACTCCATGTCGCCCATCGATCGGCCGTTCACACTAGTTCTACATTATCCCTCTATCTCATCTGTCTACTTCTCTTCAACACACTGGCGGCAGTTGAGAGAAGCCACAAATCTGCACGTCTTTGGGATGTGGGAGGAAAACAAGAGGAAACGTGGGATCGCAGAGAGAACGTGCAAACTCCACACAGACAGCACCTGAGATCAGGATCACTGCGAGGCAGCATCTCTCCCTACTGCGCTACCTGTGCCGCCCCTTTGATGAGAACATTATTTTTATTTGCTCCCCTCTCAGCATTCTACCAATTAATTCCATGTGCCCCACTTACTGGTCTCTCTGCAAAGGGAGGAAGATCTGTTCTGTTAGCCCTGTCTAGGCTGCTTATGATTAGAAACACCTCCATTAAACCTGCCTTCAAGAGACACAAGAGACCGCAGATGCCGGAATCTGGAGCTTACAATTCATGGAAGCGTTTCTTCCATGGCGGGCTCTGTATCTGGAGCAGATTACTGAACAGCTACCTACTGTGCTGTAAATGCCTGCGATTCTTTGCTTTGATGCCCATTATCCACTAATCTCTGAGCTTGATTCTTGTTGTGGGCCTTCTGGAAATCCATGCAAATTAAGACACCGACTGCATTACTTCACCAATTCTGTTGAAGTGTAAAATTGCCAGTTTGCAACGACACAAGGCTAGACAGAAGTATGGGTTCCGAAGGGGATGCAAGGAAGGCTTCAGGGGCTCGGGTGGGCTAGTTGAACACTCCATCTCCATCTTCACCTGAAGGTACAGCCCTCCACTCACTCTGCAACAACCCAGACTGGGTGATCAAACCTGCCGACAATGGAGGTGCAGTGGTAGTGATCTCTACAAGTCTGAGGCCACGCGACCAACTCTCAGACACCTCCTCCTACAAATAATCCTCCGCCATTTTCGCCACCTCCAACGGGATCCCACCACTGGCCACACATTCCCATCTCCTCCCCTTTCGGCTTTCCGCAGAGACCGCTCCCTCTGTAACTCCCCGGTCAATTAGTCCCTTCCCACCCAAACCACCTCCTCCCCTGACACTTTCCCTTGCAACCGCAGCAAATGCTACACTTGTCGCTTTACCTCCCCCCTTGACTCCATTCAAGGACCTAAACCGCCTTTCCAGGTGCGGCAGAGGTTCACCTGCATCTCCTCCAACCTCATCTATTGCATCCGCTGCTCTAGGTGTCAGCTGCCCTACATCGGTGAGACCAAGCGTAGGCTTGGCGATCGCTTCGCCCAACACCTCTGCTCGGTTCGCAATAACCAACCTGATCTCCCGGTGGCTCAGCACTTCAACTCCCCCTCCCATTCCGAATCCGACCTTTCTGTCCTGGGCCTCCTCCATGGCCAGAGTGAGGCCCACCGTAAATTGGAGGAGCAGCACCTCATATTTTGCTTGGGTATTTTACACCCCAGCGGTATGAACATTGACTTCTCCAATTTCAGGTAGTCCTTGCTTTCTCCCTCTTTCCCCTCCCCTTCCCAGCTCTCCCACAGCCCACTGTCTCCGCCTCTTCCTTTCTTCTTCCCGGCACCCCCCCCCCCCCCCCCCCACCAGTCTGAAGAAGGGTGTCGACCCGAAGCGTCGCCTATTTCCTTCGCTCCATAGATGCTGCCTCACCCGCTGAGTTTCTCCAGCATTTTTGACTCCCTCCATCTTCAGGGCACTGCAGGAAGAGTGCAATGTGGAAAATGCAGGAAATCAACTTTGGTATCAAAAAATAACAGAGCAAGTTTAGCAGAATGATGCCTGGGTTAGAGGGCATTAGCTGCAGGACAGACCATGGATTGTTTGGCGTATGTTTTTCACACAGAGACAAGTAGAATGTGGTGGGTATGTGGAACGAGTTCCCAGAGGAGGTGGTTGAGGCAGATACAATCCCAACATTTAAAAGCCATTTGGAGTTAGTTAGAAACACTATAGTGGGATAAATAAGTGTCAATGGGTGTGGATAGGCATCAGGGTTGGCAAAGTCATAAAGTGAGGAACAGGACCTTTGGCCCAACTTCCCAGTACGTCCCAGCTACACTAGTCCCACCTGCCCGCGTTTGGTCCATATCCCTCCAAACCTGTCCCATCCATATACCTGTATAACTTGTTTCTTAAATGTTGGGATAGTCCCAGCCTCAACTACCTCATCTGGCAGCTTGTTCCACACACCCACCAACCTTTGTGTGAAAATGTTACTCCTCAGATTCCTATTAAATCTTTTCCCCTTCGCCTTAAATCTATGGTCCTCAATTCACCTACTCTGGACAAGAGACTCTGCCCGATCTATTCCTCTCATGATTTTATACAACTCCTAAAGATCACACCTCATCCTCCTGTGCTCTAAGGAATAGAGTCCCAGTCTACTCAACCTCTCCCTGTAAGTCAGATGCTCTAGTCGTGGCAACATAAATCTTCTCTGCTTCCTTTCCAGCTTGACAACATAATAATAATAATAATAATAATAATAATAATAATAATAATATATTTTATTGTCATTGCACATAAGTGCAACGAGATTTGGGTATGCAGCTTACATCTGACATCATAACTTAAGTAAATACTAAAATTTAGGTTTAGATACCCCGAGAACATGGTTTGCACAAAGAACATGGCAACAGTAAAATAGTCAACATCACCATATACCGTAACATAGTGCCCAGAACTGCACACAATACTCTAAATGCGGCCTCACCAATGTCTTCTACAACTGCAACATGACCTCCCAACGTCTATACGCTACAGGTACACAAAAATGCTGGAGAAACTCAGCGGGTGCAGCAGCATCTATGGAAGGAAATAGGCGACGTTTCGGGCCGAAACCCTTCTTCAGACTGATGGGGGGTGGGCGGGGAGAAGAAAGGAAAAAGGAGGAGGAGGAGCCCGAGGGCTGGGGGTTGGGAGGAGACAGCCCGAGGGCTGAGGAAGGGGAGGAGACAGCAAGGGCTAACAAAATTGGGAGAATTCAATGTTCATGCCCGCAGGATGCAGACTCCCCAGGCGGAATATGAGGCGCTGTTCCTCCAATTTGCGGTGTTGCTCACTCTGGCCATGGAGGAGAGGTCGGACGGGGAATGGGTGGGGGAGTTGAAGTGCTGAGCCACCGGGAGGTCAGGTAGGTTCTTGCGGACCGAGCGGAGGTGTTCGACGGAACGATCGCCCAGCCTCCGCATAGTCTCACCAATGTAGATCAGCTGACATCAAGAGCAGCGGATGCAATAGATATACGCTATACGCTACACTCTGACTGATCAAGGCCAATGTGCCAAGGCCAATGGTGTGGGCGAGGTGGGCCGAAAGGGCCTGTTTCTGTGCTGTATGACTATATGGTTCTGTGTGGCTCACAAAGTCACTCTTCCCTGCAAGCATTCTTCCCACATTGCCATCAACTGCCCCATCCTAACGCACACCAATATACCCGAGGCAGCCTACAGCGGCTAATTAATTAATGTGCAAGTAGGGAGAGTACAGTCAGCTGTGAGGCCGGGATCCTACCCAGTCCCTGGAGCAGCAACCCTATTCACCTCAAGCACTGTGGTTTCTCAAAGGCTTCATTGTTCAGTGCTGACAAACCTGTTGATCCACCTCACCCAATCTCTGCATTACCCGAACTCCCACTGATCAGCGACGGCAGGTGATGAAGAAACAAAAAACATCTGAACATACTAAGTTTAAACACAAAACTGTAAGAGGGACAGAGACAGACCACGAGGAAACAGACAAGGTAGTGGTGGGAGGGGGGGGGCAGGAGTCACTTTATAGGTAAAGGTGAAACGTTAAAGATTTAATAGGAACCTGATAGGTAATGTTATAACAATATTTAAAAGGGACGACAGATGGCACAATGGGCTAAGTGTTCGGCTGGCAACCGGAAGGTAGCCGGTTCGAATCCCGCTTGGGAGTGCATACTGTCGTTGTGTCCTTGGGCAAGACACTTCACCCACCTTTGCCTGTGTGTGAATGTGTGTGAATGTGTGTGAGTGACTGGTGGTGGTCGGAGGGGCCGTAGGCGCAGATTGGCAGCCACGCTTCCGTCAGTCTGCCCCAGGGCAGCTGTGGCTACAGAAGTAGCTTATCACCACCGAGTGTGACTGAGGAGTGAATGAATAATGCGATGTAAAGCGCCTTGAGTATTAGAAAGGCGCTATATAAATCCCATCCATTATTATTATTAAAAGACATTTGGACAGGTACATGGATAGGAAAGGTTTAGAGGGACATGGGCACGTGGGACTAGCGTAGATTAGGCAACTTGGTAAGTTGGGCCGAAGGGCCTGTTTCCATGTGGTATTGTTCTATATTGCTAAGGAATGTCAAAGCATTAGAATCATTCAGCCGTACAGCATGAAAATAGCCTCATCGGCCCACTTTGTCTAGAAACATCCTTTCTGTAGATCAGTGCATGCTCCTTTAACATAGTGACCTCACCACTACTAACCACTCCCTATTATCTTCAGTATAACTGTAGCCTCCCCACGTCTCTCTCGCTCTCTCTCTAGCTCCAGTGACAGACCACGGACAGCTAGGGCACAGTGTGTGTTTTATACCAGTGTCTATAATAAAACATGTAGTGAAGACCACACGTGTTTGGAAGTTTTTACATGGTGTCAAGAAGTCTTACTTCGCGCCTCCTGTCTATCGGGTTTTTTTTTCTTTCCCCCAGTTCCAATTTCCCCGTTATTTGCCATGGCTAACTCGTGTCGTCAACCTGACGTGCTGGTGTTTGACTCAGACATCGTGCATCGTTGGGCGGTCTTCAAACGCGATTTCCAGCGTTACATCGCGAGCGCCCATGCCAATGCCACCCCGGAGTTGCGGGCACATCTGCTACTTAACCTGGCTGGCCCGGAGGCCATGGAACGTTCGGAATCGTTCGACTACGGCGCTGGTGAGGATGCTGAGGACCCGGTATGTCTTTTGGCTAAATTCACCGCGCTCTGTGACATTCCTACTAATTGCATCATTGAGCGGTTTAAGTTCTTCACCAGACGCCAAAACCCCGGGGAGCACATCGACTCTTTCATTGCCTCGTTGCGTCACCTGGCTCGGCGTTGCCGCCTTGACACGGTGACACCCGACCAACTGATCAGGGATGTCCTGGTTCACGGTCTACAGGACGAGAAGCTCCGGGTTGAGCTTTTAATGAAGCCCGACCTGACTTTAAACGAGGCTTTGCATTCCTCTCGCATGGCTGCTGCTGTTGCCTCTGTATCTACATCTGCTGCTCAGGACATTCACTATGCCAGCACTGCTGGGCGCAGGCGGTACGATGGCCCGCCACGCCAGCGTAGCGCACCCGCACCAGCGAGGGATGGCCCACGTCGTTGCCCCAACTGCAACTTCGCTAGTCATCAGTTTAATGTTTGACCCGCGCTGGGGAAAACTTGCAATTTCTGCCGAAAGCTCAATCACTTTTCTGCAGCCTGTCGTTCAATTGGCAGGCCCTGCCCCACGTAGAAGCCTAAACAACCTTGCTGAGCCTGATAGCGCTCTTGGTTCCCAGCACCATTCAGACCAACTCCCTGATTCAGATAACGTCTCCTCCCATGATGAATCGTCTATTTTCTCGCTCTTGGGTGCACCTGCTTTGATAAAGGATCCCTCTGTACGTGTTACCGTGAATGGGTCGACCCTTACTGCCATGGTCCACACGGGAGCTTTCACAAATGTTATGTCAAGAAGCCTCTTCGAACAGATAAGATCTGGTGAGAAGGTTACTCCCGACGACTCCCGTCTTCATGCCTATGGGGGAGGAGTGCTCACACCAGTCGGAAAAACAACCCTTATCTGCACAGTCCTGGAGACCTCTCGGCCCCTCCGGTTCCTTCCTCTCTGCCCTCCACTCCTCGCATGCCCAGGTCTCTGCCGTCTCAGCCCTGTGTGCCTAGTTCTCCCCCCGGCTCCTCCCAGTCCGCCTTATCCATCCTCGCCCGCTCCCGCTTCTCCCGCTTCACCTCCCCGCTCTCCTCGTCCTCCCTCTCCCACAAGCTCTCCTGCCCGTTCCCCTGTCGCCGCCCCGGCTCTCGTCCCTGCTCTTCCTGCGGAGGGGGGGGGAGGGTGGACTGCGCACCCGCTCCGGCCGGTTGGTCAAGCCGCCTGTACGTTACGGGGAGTCTGCGTGAATGTGTTAACTGTTTCTTGCCGGTGTACGCGCGGAGGGTGTTTCTAGCGTATGAGTCGTGGTCGCACTGTCACTGCCATAATACTTGTTTCCGAGGGGAAGGATGTAGATCAGTGCATGCTCCTTTAACATAGTGACCTCACCACTACTAACCACTCCCTATTATCTTCAGTATAACTGTAGCCTCCCCACGTCTCTCTCGCTCTCTAGCTCCAGTGACAGACCACGGACAGCTAGGGCACAGTGTGTGTTTTATACCAGTGTCTAGAATAAAACATGTAGTGAAGACCACGCGTGTTTGGAAGTCTTTACACTTTCCACATCCACTCTATCTCTGTCTTTCATTATTCTGTAAGTTTCAACGAAGTCCCCCCTCAACCTTCTAAACTCCATCGAGTAGAGGCCCGGTGCTGTCAGATGCTCATCATATGCTAACCCACTCATTCCTGGAATCATTCTTGTAAACCTCCTCTGGACCCTCTCCAGAGCCAGCACATCCATCCTCAGATATGGGGCCCAAATTTGCTCACAATATTCCAAATGCGGCCTGACCAGCGCTCGCCTTATAGAGCCTCAGCATTACATCTCTGTTTTTGTATTCCAGTCCTCTTGATATAAATTGAATTTGCCTTCCTTACTACCGATTCGACTTACAAATGAGCTTTTTGGGAATCCTGCAACAGCACTCCCAAGTCCCTTTGCACCTCCGATTTCTGGATTCCCTCTCCATTTCGAAAATATAGTTGACAGATATATATATCACGTGCAGGCAAAGGATAAGGAGGAAGTCTTTTAGGACCGAGATGAGAAAAACATTTTTCACACAGGGAGTGGTGAATCTCTGGAACTCTCTGCCACAGAAGGTAGTTGAGGCCAGTTCATTGGCTATATTTAAGAGGGAGTTAGATGTGGCCCTTGTGGCTAATGGGATCAGGGGGTATGGAGAGAAGGCAGGTACAGGATACTGAGTTGGATGATCAGCCATGATCATATTGAATGGCGGTGCAGGCTCGAAGGGCCGAATGGCCTACTCCTGCACCTATTTTCTATGTTTCTATGTTTCTATAACCTCACATTCATCTGTATTATACTGCATCTGCCCACTCACTCAACCTGTCCAGGTCACCCTGCAACCTCCTAACATCCTCTTCACACTTCACACTGCCACCCAGCTTTGTGTCATCCGCAAACTTCCTAGTGTTGCTCCTAATTCCCTCTTCCAAATCATTAATATATATGGTAAACAGTTGCGGCCCCAACACTGAGCCTTGCGGCACTCCACTCGCCACTGCCTGCCATTCTGAAAAGGACCCGTTCACTCCTACTTCCGCTTTGAGACATATGACAATAACGCATTCTTGACTCTCTATTTGAAATGCTTATTCCTTCGGATGTCAGCATTAAATTTCATCTGACAACAATCTGCCCAACTTTCCATCGGATTGATATCCTGCCTTTGACAACCTTCCTCTTGGAGAGCACAGTAGCACAGGAACAGGCCCTTCAGCCCACAATGGCTGTGCTGCCCTAGTCACCAATTTAAACTAATTCTACCTGCCTGCACACGGTCTACGCCCCCCCCCCCCCCCCCATTCCCCGCCTGTTCATACGCCTATCTAACTACCTCTTAAATGTTGCTTACACATCAACTTCCACGAACTAACAATGTCTTGTGAAGGTAATAGAAACATAGAAACATAGAAAGTAGGTGCAGGAGTAGGCCATTCGGCCCTTCATCAAAATAGTCTGGAAAATCCACATAAATAACAGACAGGGGCAAATTGGTTGGGAATTAGTCACTGTCGGCACAACTAATGAACAGCCCGCTCCCAACATTGCTGTGGAATCTTTCAGATCCCACATGTTTGAGTGGAGCGGCCATGTTACCGAGCGAGTGTGAGCGTGACAGTGTCAGCAAGTTTGCACCTTTGCTCCTGGGCGATCGATGCCTTAGAACTGTTGTTGGTGTCACCAATGTCCTTTACTCCCCTAACCCTCCCCTGGACAAACTTCTCCTACACTTATGTGCGGCGTAGCTGAGCTGAATGTTAACAGTCCCCGCACTGTGGGAAACTCTGTGCATGGAGGGTATCCATACACGTGTGTTTGCACAGAAATGTAACAGGTTTCACTGACCAAGGACCCTGATACAATGCGAGCTAGTAACATGCGCAGTATGCACACCCATACATTTGATGCCTCTGGGCATCCATATCTTGAACATATCTCATCCACATGCTGCCCTCAGTCCGAGTCCGCACTGACCAGTGTTCCCCGTACACTAGCACTATCCTAATAGGGCCAACTTACAGTTTTACTGAGCCAATTAACTTATAAACTTATAAACTTATAAACCTGTACGTCTTTGGAGTGTGGGAGGAAACCGGAGCACCCGGAGAAAACCCACGCGGTCACAACGAGAACATACAGACAGCACCCATTGTCAGGATCGAGCCCGGCTCTCTGGAGCTTAAAGGCAGCAACTCTACCGCTGTGCCACCGTGCTGCTCCAGTCCTGGCCAGCCACCCTTGCACTATTCTCTGCAAGCTCTCATCTAAACCTCTGCTGCACTGGTGCTAACGTACACTGTCCACTTACACATCAGCTCTGCCTATGCTCACTGACCTCAGGTTAACATTGGTCAAGATTAGGATCATGACTGTTTATTGATCATATGCACCGGGTATGAACCAGACCAATAAAATTCCTGCTTGCCTCTTTACAGGCACGTTAAGCAGCAACAACAAAAATAATGTCCATAATAATGTCCAATGAGGTAGATGGGAGGTACACAAAAATGCTGGAGAAACTCAGCGGGTGCAGCAGCATCTATGGAGCGAAGGAAATAGGTGACGTTTCGGGCCGAAACCCTTCTTCAGACTGATGGGGGGTGGGGGGGAGAAGGAAGGAAAAAGGGAGGAGGAGGAGCCCGAGGGCGGGGGGATGGGAGGAGACAGCTTGAGGGTTAAGGAAGGGGAGGAGACAGCAAGGGCTAGCAAAATTGGGAGAATTCAACGTTCATGCCATCCGGACGCAAGCAATCCAGGCGGAATATGAGGTGCTGTTCCTCCCATTTCCGGTGTTGCTCACTCTGGCAATGGAGGAGACCCAGGACAGAGAGGTCGGATTGGGAATGGGAGGGGGAGTTGAAGTGCTGAGCCACCGGGAGTTCAGGTAGGTTATTGCGGATTGAGCGGAGGTGTTCGGCGAAACGATCGCCCAACCTCCGCTTAGTCTCACCGATGGAAATCAGCTGACATCTAGAGCAGCGGATTCAGTAGATGAGGTTGGAGGAGATACAGGTGAACCTTTGTCGCACCTGGAACGACTGCTTGGGTCCTTGAATGTAGTCGAGGGGGGAAGTGAAGGGACAGGTGTTGTATTTCTTGTGGTTGCAACGGAAAGTGCCCGGGGAGGGGGTGGTGCGGGAGGGAAGGGAAGAATTGACGAGGGAGTTGCGGAGGGAGCGGTCTTTGTAGATGGGAGGTCAGGACCACTCTCTAGTTGGCGATAGGATGGTTCAGTTGCCTGATAACAGCCGGGGAAAAAACTGTCCCTGAATCTGGAGGTATGCGTTTTCACACTTCTGTACCTTTTGCCTGATGGGAGTGGGGAGAAGAGGAAGTGTCTGGGGTGAGACTGGCCATTGATTATGCTGATGGCCTTGCCGAGGCAGCAGGGTGTAGATGGAGTCGATAGAAGGGAGGTTGGTTTGTGTGATGGTCTGGGCTGCACCCACAACTCTCTGCAATTTCTTGCAATCTTGGATGGAGCAGTTCGCAAACCATGCTGTGATAAAATGTAGTTGTTGAGGGATTGTAGGGTCATGCCAAACTTCCTAAGCCTTCTAAGGAAGTAGAGTCGTTGGTGTGCTTTCTTGGTCATTGCTTTAACATGGGTGGTCCAGGACATGTTACTGGTGACATTTTCTTCTGGGAACTTGAAGATTTAAACCATTTCTACTACACCGGCAGCAATGCATACTTGGGGTATCGGTATCGCCTCACTTCCTGGTTAGTCAAAATCTCCTTTATCTTGCTGACATCGAGGGAAAGGTTATTGTTTTGGCACCAGGTTACGAGGTTCTCAATCTCCTTCCTGTACTCCGTCTTTTAAATGTTATAGTCCCTGCCTCAACTACCTCCTCTGGCAGCTCGTCCCATACACCCACCTGTGTGAAAAAGTTGTCCCTCAGGTTCCTATTAAATCTTTCCCCTCTCACCTTCAACCTATATTCCCAGGTTCTTGATTCTGCTGCTCTGGGTAACAGGTTCTGTGCATTTGATCCAGTGTCACGTGGATCCGTGTTTGGAAAGGTTGGTCCTGGACACACAATTGTGCCACACAGACATGGATAAGTAGCTGTGAGAAAGCCGACTGCACTCCCGGAGACAAAGGAAGGACGGAGAGGAGGAGCCGAGCGTGGAGGTGCTGAGGCAGCCACCAGAGGGCAGTGATGGTCCCCGTCATCCTGGGGAAGGCATGGTGCTGCAGTGAACATCCCCTGGACTCTGCAGTTTACAGCACCTTGTATTTGCACAGGACAAGAAATTCAGTCCCATGCCACTTGCCTTTTCCGTGCCAGGTGATTGAAAATCAATCTTCCTCAGCACGGAACACAATTACAATGGTTTCCAAATCAAATGACATCCCTCCAGAAATGTAGCTGGATGTTTGTGCTGACCTTGCATTCCCCACGTTAGATGGGCCTGGAATAATACAATTCACTCAAACACTCTCTTACAGTGTTGACAGGGAAATTAGTTGATGTGATGCTGAGGTGCTTCAGTTACGATACACCCCGCTCCCTGGATCAGTCTTGTTCTTCCTCTTGTTCCTGTTCTTGGTCCTCCAAAATATTCCAAATGGAATTTAAACTGGAGGTGGTGGGGGGAGGACTTAAGCCAGAAAGGGTTATTGGGAAGAAAGAGCTACTTTAAATTTAGTTGCATCTGGTTGGGTAACTATAGTTTGGTGGAGATTATTCCATGCTTTATTTGTGCGGGGGAAGAACGAATTGCTGTACACATCTGTCTTTGTAGCTGGGATCACAAATTGGATCGAATGCCCTCGTCTGCTCCTAATTGGTTTGGGTTTGGTGTAGGTCTTGTAATCTATGTCGAGCTGACCATTTAACATTTTGTAAAAACAGGTCAAACGGTGAGCTTCACGTATGTCTGTCTTGGAGAGGGTTCCACCCCAGACAATTCAGAAGTTTGGTGACACTCGCTTCTCTCTCATAGGTGTTAGTAACAAATCGAGCTGCCTGTCTTTGGACACGTTCGATGGAAGAAATGTTTTTATTTGTGTATGGGCCCCATGCTGCAACTGCGTAGTCCAAATGAGGTCTAACGAGGGTGAAGTATAGCTTCTCCATGACAGAAGTTGAACAACGATGATGCCCTGTACAGGGACCAGGCTGGGCAGGGGCTGAGAACGAAGGGGAGGCCCGGCATAAGGGTATGGGTGGGGGGGGGGGGGACATGTGACAATAAAGTATCATTGAATTGAACCATTGAGAGTTTCCTGACACCCGCTCTCCTCCTCTCCTCTCTCCACCACAGACAGTCAGTCCCCCCCTCCTCCCCTGAACCTAGCCCCCTCCAGAGTACCACTGCTCCCTCCATCCCAGGCAGTCAGAGCCCCGACCCTGGGTAGTCTGAGGTGCCAATTCCTCCCTCTCCACCCTGCCCGCCCCAGGCAGTCAGACCACCCCGACATTGGCCCCTCCAGGGCACCAACACTAGGCAAAAAAACAAGGTGCTGGATTAATGGCAAGGCATTCAACAAGGTCCCGCATGATAGGCTGCTCTGGAAGGTTAGATCCCATGGGATCCAATGAGAGATAGATGAATGGGTTGAAAGTGGCTTCATGGAAGGAAGCAGAGGGGGAAGGTGGCGTCATTTTGGCACATTGGCTTTGATCAAGTATTGAGTATAGAATTTGGGAGAGGACGTTGCAGTTATGTAAGGCATTTTGAGTATAGTGCTCAGTTTTTTTTTTAAATCAAAATCTTTTTTATTTAGTTTTCAGGACACAACAAAGTGCAAAGTTGTCTATTTGTTACAGACAGAGTGTACGAAAAGAATAGATAAAAAACAACTTATGCCAACATATAACAAGACAACACCAATAAAAGAAAAACAAGATACCAAAAATAACCCCTCCCCAGTCACTGCCACTGCCAGCCTGTCACAACAATAATCCACGATAAATGAATGGGTAGACTGTTAAGCTGTTAAACTGTGCTTGATGGTCAAGCATTTATAAAGTCTGGAATGCAATTAAAAAAGGTCCCCGCGCTTTCTGAAACCTTCCATTTGAATGTTGAAGTGAGTACCTGATTTTCTCGAGCTTTAGGCAGGACATAATAGTGTTCAGTTTTGATCATCATGTCATAGGAAAGATGTTGTTATGCTGGAAAGGGTGCAGAGAAGATTTACAAGTATGTTGACAGGACTTGAGGGTCTGAGCTATAGGGGCAGGTTGAGCAGGCTAGGACTCTATTCCTTGGAGCATGGGATGAGATGGGGTGATTTTATAGAGGTGTACAATATCATGAGAGGAATATATTGGGTTAATGCACAGTCTTGCCCTGAATAAGGGAATGGAGAACCAGAGATTATAGGTTTAAGGTGAGGGGAGAAAGATTTAATAGGAATCTGAAGTGTAACTTTTTAACACCAAGGGTGGTGGGCGTATGGAACGAGCTGCCGGAGGAGGTATTTACGGCAGATACTATACGACGTTTAAGAAACATTTAGACAGGTACATGGATAGGACAGGTTTAGAGGGATATGGTCCAAACGCAGGCAGGTGGGACCAGAGTAGATGGGATATATTGGCCGACATGGGTAAATTGGGCAGAAGGGCCTGTTTCCACGCTGTATGACTCTTTGACAATGAATGCTTCCAGTTTCTAGGTGTAGCTATCACTAACAATTTGTCCTGGTTCAACCACATTGACTCTGTGGTCAAGAAAGCTCACTATTGCCACAACTTTCTCAGAAGGCTAAGGAAATTCAGCATGTCCCAAATGACCCTTACCAAATTCTATAGATGCACCGTGGAATACATCCAATCCAAATGCATCATGACTGCCAAATAGCAGAAAAAATTACAGTGTGTTTTTAACGCAGCCCAATCCATTCAACAAGCCAACGTCCTCCACAATTAGAAAACATAGAAACATAGAAAATAGGTGCAGGAGGAGGTCATTCGGCCCTTCGAGTCAGCACCGCCATTCATTGTGATCATGGCTGATCGTCCCCAATCAATAACCCGTGCCTGCCTTCTCCCCGTATCCCTTGATTCCACTAGCCCCTGGAGCTCTATCTAACTCTCTCTTAAATCCCTCCAGTGATTTGACCTCCACTGCCCTCTGTGGCAGGGAATTCCACAAATTCACAACTCTCTGGGAGAAATTTTTTTTTCTCACCTCAGTCTTAAATGGCCTTCCCTTTATTCTAAGACTGTGGCCCCTGGTTCTGGACTCGCCCAACATTGGGAACATTTTTCCTGCATCTAGCTTGTCCAGTCCTTTTATAATTTTATATGTTTCTATAAGACCCCCCCCCCCCTCATCCTTCTAAACTCCAGTGAATACAAGCCTAGTCTTTTCAATCTTTCCTCATATATGACAGTCCCGCCATCCCAGGGATCAATCTTGTGAACCTACGCTGCAATGCCTCAATTACACTGCATCTACAATTCCCATGGCCTCAGGAAAGAAGCCAACATAGTCAAGGACAACTCACACCAACATCATTCCCTCTGCTCCCCTCCCCAGCTGAGCAAAAGATACAAAAGCATGAAGGCTGTACAACCACCAGATTCAAGAACCATTTAAGAACAGCTTCAATCCAACCGTGATCAGTCTTCTGAATGGTCCTCTCATCTGCTAAGATGGATTTTTGATCTTCCACCCTACCTCGCTGCTGGCCTTCCACTTTTCTAACTGTACTTGCTGCAGCTGTAGCATTACTTACTACATTTTCTCTTTCGCACTACCTTGATGTATATATGTACTTATGTTTAGTATCAACTGCTTGGATGGAAGGCAAATCTAAGTTTTTCCACTATATCTCAGTACATATGCCAGTAATAAAACTCAATTTCTTTAAATATACATCGTCTCTTTCTTGAACGGACTCAGTGCTTGAGCCTCCACAGCCCTGTTGGCAGCGGTCCAAAGAATTCAACAGAGAGTGACAAATTGGATCAGTAGTGCCTCAGTGGCAGGAAGCACATGGTAAAAGCAGACAGGATGGGACTAATGGACTGGTGTTTTTGTGCTTGGAGGGTTATTACCACTGGGGTTCCACAGGGTTCACTACATGATCTTTCCTTTCTGTAAAATATATTGGCAATGATTCCAAAAATCCCCACGTGGTTGACAGTATGGAGAAACTTTAGACTGCGGGAAGATAGAATTGGTTTGGTCAGTTGGGTAGAAACATGGCGAATGATAATTCAATGCAGAGCAATGTGTGACAGGTGGGGAAAGATGAAACAAGGCAACAAAATGGATGAATATCTTAACCTGCTTCAAATGACAGAAAAAATGCCAGAAATTAAAATACCAATTTCAAAACCCAAAGGAACCAGATGGGTTCAGGAGACACAAGGAACTGCAGATACTTGTTTACACACAAAAAAAGACAGAGTGCTGACTCAGCAGGTCAGGCAGCATCTTTAGAGAACACTGATGACATTTCGGGTCGGGTAGCTCCACCTGTCTGAAGATGGGTCCTGACTCGAAACTTCATCGATCCATGTTCTTGATGAAGTTTCGAGTGAAGACAGATTGAAGGGATGGTCTCGACCCGAAACGTCACCTATTCCTTTTCTCCAGAGATGCTGCCTGACCTACTGAGTTAGTCCAGCCTTTTGTGTCTATCTTTGGAGGAAACCAACTGTTCTCCCAGGACACAAGCTGCAGGAGGGAGGATGGGGAAAATGGGGTCAAATGGTCCACTCAGACACTGGGTAATGTCAGTGAGGGTTTCTGCTCTGAGATATGCCTGGCTTCCTCCGTTGAGAGATTGAGTATAAAAGCAGGAAGACATGAGGCAGCTTTACAGGACAATGGTTAGGCCACATTGTGGGAAGCTGCAGTGGAGCCAGGTTCCTAAACCAGCATGCAGCCACAGACACACATACTTGTGTCATCCCTCCCCCACCCTAGTCATCCTACTAGTTTCACTGTCGCCCTGCTTCGTTTCACTGTTTGTATCCACTCGTTATCACCTTCTCCACAGCCAACAATGGACCATTGTGGGCTCCACCTGCCCTTGGTCATCGTTGCGGGCTTTGATTTGTCCTTTTGCGTGCCTTTCATTGATTTGTTCTTGGTACATTTCATATACCTATTTTCGGTAGGGGACGCTGCACTGGCAGCAGCCTGTCGGCAGCGTGTCCGTCTTTTTTCAAATTTTTTAATTTTTTTAGTATGTTTAAAAGTATGTTTTTAATGTTTCTTTGTGTGTTATGTGTGGGGGGTGGTGTGGGGGGGTAAGGGGGAAACCGTTTCGGCCGCCTCTTCCATGGAGAGGTGACTTTTTCAGGTCGCCTCCCCCGTGGCCTAACAGCATGGATCGGCGCGGACTTTCCCGGAGACGCGCCCGGAGCTTCAGCGGCGGGCGCAGCGTGGACTCTCGGCGCGGAGCGGGTGAGACCTCGCTGGAGGGGAGCGCTCCGTTACGCTGGCCCGCGGCAGCCGGCAGCCTGAAGCCGCAGTCTGCAGAACTCCAGCTGGTGCGGCGTCTACAGCCCGGGATCTCACGTTGGGGACCCGGGGGAAGAAGAAGCTTCCACCGCCGGCCCGCGGCCATCTTCTACCGCGGGTGCGGCATGGACTTACCATCTCCCCTGGAGGGGAGCTTCGACCGCCGGCCCTGCAGACTGCGGTGCTTCCGGCTGCGGCACGGCAGGTACTTTAAAACTTTGACCGCCGGCCTGCGGCCTACACCAGCCTGAAGCCGCGGTCTCTGGTTGGGAAGAGCCGATCCTGGACTCACCTTGACTTTTACTTTGTCCCTTACCATCTGGACGCCCGCAGCAACGGCTGTGGAGGGTGGTGGTCCCGACCACGGGGGAAAATGGAGGAGGACTGGCCAAGCTCTGTGCCTTCCACCACAGTGATGAATGCTGTGGTGGATGTTTGTGTAAAAATTTTATTGTGGTTGTGTTCTTTATTATTGTACCGCTGCTGGCAACCCAAATACCACCGACCCTGGTTGTGTGGCAATTAAATTATTTCAATTCAATTATTTCAATATCTCTAGTTCCTCTCTCTCCTGACTCTCAGTCCGAAGAAAGGCCGCGACCCAAAAACGCCACCCATCCCTTTTCCCCAGAGATGCTGCCTGATCCGCTGAGTTACTCAAGCTTCTTGTAGGTAGACAAAAATGCTGGAGAAACTCAGCGGGTGATACTCCAGCTTCTTGTGTCTATGTCTGGCAGAGAGTCATAGAGTGATACACCGAGGGAAGAGGCTCTTCGGCCCACCTGCTCCATGCCAACCAAGTTGGCTTTCCCAGGCACAAAGATTGCTGGGCGAGGAGAGGAGAGGGACGTCGGTTTGTGGGAAATGCCCCAGTACAGGGCACGAGGGGCCGACCGTTCCTTGAGTATTGGCGCCAAAACATGGCGGTGCCGCCATGTGCAATATATGCAAAATGAACTTCACTGTGCAGTTGCACATGGAACAAATTCAGCTCCATTGACCATTGAAGCCGCAGCCTGCAGCTTCAGAATGGGGAGGGGACGCTTTTCTGTGCTGCTTGGTTTTTAATTTGAAGCAGCTCTGCCACGGTTCAGCGGGAACACACGCAGAGGGCGGTGAGACAGCTGCTATCTCTGAACTCCAGGATCAGCTCCCAGCGGGAAGAGCACGGCAGCTGGGATGCCCTCCGGAATCCTGGAGAACCGGGCTGGAGCCTGCCGCACGGCAGCTCTAGAAACAGTGCAGATTGGTGGCAGTGGACCAAAGGACAGAAGTTAAAGAGTGGAGCGAGCTCAGGAATTGAGCTCAGGTTTTCATAGGATTGATGGTCGAAGTACTGGCGTATGCAGGAGTTAATGGACGTTGTTATTCAGAGAACAACGCATCAAAAGAGGTTACTCCGTTTAAAAGACAATACAATTGCTTTAGAACGGGAATGAGCAATAGACGGGGATCAGACTGATGAGATTAAAAGAGTGTGGGGAATATGGAAGATTGGAATCAGAATTATTGGGAATGACTATATTGACTGGATTGGAAATCTGGCAGTGAACAGGAGAGTGGAAATGTTATAGAGTTTGGGAAACTACCCCAATGGAATGGCATTAAACATACACACAGAGGAGCAATGGGCCTGGCTAGCCCACTCAGCATCTGTACCACCCACTCGCCAAATAGCATATCCTTCCACTCCTCTCTACTCCAAGACCCATTCCCTACTCTCTCTGAGTATACCTTCTCCCGAGTTCCTCATCTGATTTCTGAGTGACTTTCCCACGGTGATAGCATCTGTCTTTGGAACTAGTGCCATGTGGGTGACATCCCATCAGGCGCTCATCCAGCCAGTGGCGGAGGGCTCCACTTCTGCTCAGACCACCAGCCTTCGGGATGAAACTGGGAATGAACTGATGACGAACTGAAAGAGACAGGCGACTTTATACACTCAGAGGAAGTCGAGCTGTGTGTGACGAGAATGAAAGGGAGCTGTCAGCTCTGGTTAGAATGGTCTCATCCACTGGAGCAGAGGTATTATAGGGCTGTTGCGAAGGTTACGGCAACACTAGACCCACCCAACCACTAGCTGGAGGAGCCTGTGGCACCTATGGGATTGGACATTGGATAAACCATCCAGGTGACCTGCCGAAAGGTCTGTTTCTGTGCTATGTCAGACGACAGATGGCACAATGGGCTAAGTGTTCGGCTGGCAACCGGAAGGTAGCTGGTTCGAATCCCGCTTGGAGTGCATACTGTCGTTGTGTCCTTGGGCAAGACACTTCACCCACCTTTGCCTGTGTGTGTCCTTGGGCAAGACACTTCACCCACATTTGCCTGTGTGTGTGGATGTAATTATGTGAAGCACTTTAGGGGTCAATGCAAGTTGACTAAAAATTTGCTATATAAATAAAGAAATTTAATTTAATTTAATTTAATGTAACTCCAATGTCCATGAATGTTATCCTGCCCCATTTCTCCAACACACACAGTACTGCTCCCCTGTCCAAGGTGCTGATCATACATTTATTCTCTATCGCACCTGTGTGCTCGATGGATCAGTCATTACTGACACACCAGCACCATTCCAAACGCATTAATAAGCAAGAACCACCATCACACTTCATATGATGGTGGTGCAGCAGTAGAGTTGCTGCCTTACAGCGCCAGGGACCCAGGTTCGATCCTGACTACGGGTGCTTGTCTTTACGGAGTTTGTTCGTTTTCCCTGTGACCGTGTGGATTTTGCCCGGGAGTTCCAGTTTCGTCCCACACTCCAAAGACATACAGGTTTTGAAGGTTAATTGCCTGGGTAAAATTGTAAATTATCCCTCGTGTGTGTAGGATAGTGTTTATCTTGGCGTGATCTTCGATTCCACCCTCTCCCTTGAGCCTCGCATCCGCCATGTCATTAAAACCTCCTTCTTTCATCTCCGCAACATCGCCAAACTCAGACCCTCTCTCACACCTCCCGCTGCTGAAAGACTCATCCATGCCTTCATCTCCTCCCGACTGGACTACTGCAACTCACTTCTCCTTGGCATCAGCTCCACCTACATCAACCGACTCCAACTGGTCCAGAACGCAGCCGCCCGACTCATCACCCACAACAAATCCTGGCATCACATCACTCCAGTCCTCAAACAACTTCACTGGCTTCCCATCTCCCACCGGATCAACTACAAAATCCTGATCCTCACCTACAAAGCCCTCTGCCATCTGCCCCCCCCCATATCTCACTGACCTCCTCTCCCCCTACCAACCCTCACGGTCCCTTAGATCCACACCAGCCGCTCCTCTCCATCCACAAGTCCAACCTCCGCAGTTTTGGGGACAGAGCCTTCTCCAGGGCAGCTCCCAGGCTCTGGAACTCCCTCCCCCAACTGATCCGCAATTCCGTGTCCCTCACCATCTTCCAGTCCCGCCTCAAGACCCATCTCTTCACCTCTGCCTATCCTTAGCCCCACGTCCCCCTCCCTTTTCATCTGTGCATTAATTGCCTCATATTGTGTTTTGTATTGAATTCTGTCTTTACTTTGTGTACTAGTCATGTCTCTACTATTTATTTCATTCCCCTTACATGTTTTTCCTCTACCTGCTAAATTTTTGTAAGGTGTCCTTGAGACTCTTGAAAGGCGCCCATAAATAAAATGTATTATTATTATTATCTTGATGTGGACTGGAGGGCCTGTTTCCATGCTGTATCTCTAAACTAAACTAAACGTAAACTAGCTACATCAACGTAACTAAACACATCAACAAGCAAGAACCACCATCACACAATGAAGGCCTATTAGCCTATATTTACATTAGCACTTGGCTTGATCGAATAGTGACTGAGTGACCTGTGTCCTCTAACAATGCAAATCCCAGGGTGACCTTTGAAGAATTTAAACTCAGTTGAACTAATTCTGGAATAGAAATCAGTGTTGGTGACCATGAACTAGCGGGTGTCATAAAACCATATAGACCCAAAAGGCTGGATAACTCAGCGTGTCAGACAGCAAGTCTGGAGAAAAGGAATAGATGATGTCTCGGGTTAGAAACATAGAAAATAGGTGCAGGAGTAGGCCATTCGGCCCTTCGAGCCTGCACCGCCATTCAATATGATCATCCAACTCAGACCCTTCTTCAGATCATCTTGTTCACCAATGTCCCTCAGGATAGAAAATCTACTTCATGCCCTTCCTTGTTCAGGCCCACAAGAATGGAATTGATTCCTAACTGCTCTCTGAAGTGGCGTGATGCTTCACTCTGTTCAGGGGAATTAGGGATGGACATTAAACGCGAGGACTGGCCATGGAAGTTGTGAGTGATGAATAAAAGAGACTCAGACCATTGGACCTATCACAATGTCAACGAGACACCAAATGTTTTTGATGCGACAAAGTGATCCCCTCCTCTGCAACCACACCCATGCACACGCCATGCAGCAGTGGTTAGTCCATGCACCACTGCTCCAAGCTGTTCCATTCTGATCCCCCGTGGCTACAGAGGGGCCATGCCAGTCCATGGGCCAGCACATTCTCAAGTTCAACCTGTCTAAAACAGTGAGAGGGTCAGTATGAGAAGAAGCACAACTTTATGAAAAGGAGGAATATAAATCAAACAGGGTGAGGCACAGATACTGCTTTTCCTTTCATTAACAGCTTCGTTCCAGGAGGGAAAGAAAAGGAGAAAAGGTGATGTGATGAGGGCATGCTGAGAATCCTTTGTCCACGCTGCCTCCTCTGCCACCCACGTCCCAAAGCATGCCGGAGGGTTCAACATAATCCAACCTCATGACAGCTGCTCTCTGGAAATACATTCCTCAATTAATGCGATGCGAAAGCTCAGTTCCACAAGTAAACACGCAGCACAAATGCATGTTTTATTTGTATGCTGCAGCGTTGCTCTCCTTCCAAAGTAAACAGCCATGCAGACACCGGGCGCTCTGCGGCGCTTGGCTTTTAATAGCGGCGGCACCATGCAGTGTCATGCACACGCCGCCAACCTGTGTCGCACCGTCAGAGCAGAACTATTCAGCAGGCTGAATCCTGGCACATACACAAACATACATCTGCTAGATCGCAGCGGTGGCAGCTGAATTTATCCCAAGTTAGAAGTCGCATCCACACAGACACAAATACTCCAATCATTGGTAGTCTGCAACCCAATGGAATCAACATTGAATTCTCCAGTTTCAAGCGATACTAAAGAATGGTTCCGAGCCGAAACGTCACCTGTTCCTTTTCTCCAGAGATGCTGTCTGACCCGCTGAGTTGCTCCAGTACCATGTCCATCTTCGGTACAAACCAGCATCTGCAGTTCCTTCCTACACATCAAGTAATACTCCCTTCTATACCTCCTCCCTTCTCCCTGCCCACCCCCACCTTGGTGCACATTTTCTCCCGCATTCTCCCACCCGCCCTAGCAGCCTGCCCCATCCCCATTTCCATATGCTCATTCCCCATCTCACATTGCCCTATCATCCCACTCTACCCCCCCCCCCTCCCCTTCCACCCATATCCCTCCCTCTCGACCTTAACTTCACGCCTCCTCTTCTTTCCTAATCTGACATCCTTGCATCTCCTTTTCACTTCCAACCTGTGTCACTAGCTCCACCCATCTGCTAGTCACCCCCCCCCACTCCCCCTCACCTGCATCCATCTATCACTTGCCACGCTTTGTCTCACCCCAATTTTCTTTTCAATCTTGTCATCAATCATTTCTCCTTGGCTCACCCAGCTAGACTGTATTTTGGGTGAAGTGACCACGGAGATGGTGTTTCAAGCAATTGATAATTCTCAAACTCTCAATAAGCATTTGATGTTATTGTACTAGCCTCAACTAACCTCCTCTGGCAGCTCGTTCCCAATGCCTACTGCCCTCTTGAATGAAATAATTGCTCCTCAAAGTCTTTACAGCAGGATCGCCCCTGGGATGTCCATGCAGTACATAATCAGCGGGCCATTAGCAGAAAGCAATTTTGCTTCAGTAGAAGGAAGACCATTCGTGAGAAGCAGCTGGCTAGATAGTAAGGGGCTACTCTCACAATGGTGAATGGGTGGACTTTCTCCAAATAACAGCAGATTTAAAACAGCACCAGCTTTCACACGTGGGCACCTCAGTGCCCATCTACTAAACTCACGATCTCTGCTCGTGCCCCTGTGAATAAGAGTACAATATGTGTGCGTTGTGTGCGCCCAGCGTCTGTGTACTTGTGGACTCACACACTGTATCACTATGCTCCGCTCAAAAACAGGCCCTTCAGCCCATCACACCCACACTGACCTACTTTCCCCAACTTCACTAATCCCATTTACCTTCATGGAGTCTACATCTTGCCTGTTAAAGTGCCTGCCTAAATGTGTCTTAAACACAGTGATTGTACCCGACTCCAGCACCTCCTCTGGTAGCGCATTCTAGATATCAATCCCTCTCTGTGAAAAAAAAAACACTTCCCCCTTCGTTTCCTGACAGGCATTGGCATATTTCTGTCTCTTAAACTAAGTTGTACAGAAAAACATGTTTTGCGTGCTATGCAGACAGATCATGCCATGCACGCGTGCAATCTAACCGTAAACGTACAATCTAACCGTAAACGAGTACAACAGTTAGAGCACAAAGGGAGAGGAAACAGAATGCAAAACGTAGTGTGTGTAGGAAGGAACTGCAGATGCTGGTTTGCACCAAACATAGACACAAAAATGCTGGAGTAACTCAGCGGGTCAAGCAGCATCTCTGGAGAAAAAAGGATTGGTGACGTTTTGGGTCGGAACCCTTCTTCAGAGGCTTTTCTCCAGAGATGTTGCCTGCCCCACTAAGTTACTCCAGCATTTTGTGTCTGTCTGCAGAATGTAGTGTGACAGCCACAGAGTAAAGTGCAAGGGCTGCAATAAGGTAGGTTGGAAGATCGGGATTGCGTTCTTAATCTACGTGAGATCCATTGAACTGTGGGAAGGAGCTATTCCTGAATCTGGTGGTGCGTGCTTTCACGTTTTTGTATCTCCTGCCCAATAAGAGCCAGGAGAAGAGAGAATGACTGGGATGTGAGTTTCCTGACCATGTTGCCTGAGGCAGGGTCAAGGGGTAGATGGGAGTTGATGATGGGGAGTCTGGTCTATGTAATGGAGTTGGCTGCATCCACAACTCCTTGCAATTCCTTGCAGTCTAGGGCAGAGGGGGCTGTGATGAAACTGGACAGGATGATCCCATTTCTGCGGCAGCTTCAGCATCCAGGAGCGGAAAAGGCTGCAAAAAGTTGTAAACAATGCCCAGTCCATCATCGGTTCTGACCTCCCTACCATCGAGGGGATCTATCGCAGTCGCTGCCTCAAAAAGGCTGCCGACATCATCAAGGACCCACACCATCCTGGCCACACACTCATCTCTCCGCTGCCATCAGGTGAGCCTGAAATAATAATAATAATAATAATGGATGGGATTTATATAGCGCCTTTCTAATACTCAAGGCGCTTTACATCGCATTATTCATTCACTCCTCAGTCACACTCGGTGGTGGTAAGCTACTTCTGTAGCCACAGCTGCCCTGGGGCAGACTGACGGAAGCGTGGCTGCCATTCTGCGCCTACGGCCCCTCCGACCACCACCAATCACTCACACACATTCACACACATTCACACACAGGCAAAGGTGGGTGAAGTGTTTTGCCCAAGGACACAACGACAGTATGCACTCCAAGCGGGATTCGAACCGGCCACCTTCCGGTCGCCAGCCGAACACTTAGCCCATTGTGCCATCTGTCGTCCCATTGTGCAATCTGCATCATCCAGCTGCTTCCCCACAGCCATCAGACCATTAAACACAACTTCAAACAAACTCTGAACTATAACAGCCTATTACACTTTATCTGTTTATTTATATGTATATATATATATATATATATGGTCTAATGGTATATGGACACACTGATCTGTTCTGTATTTATGCCTACAATATTCTGTTGTGCTGCAGCAAGCAGGAATTTAATTGTCCTATCTGGGACACATGACAATAAACTCTCTTGACTTGACTTGACTTGAGATTTCTGCCGTATTTTGGTTCCTTCCAAGTTGATGGAGTACTGCTGTGCTGGTGGCTCTGCCTGCCCTTCCCTTCTCACAGTACAGCACAGGTAACCTGATCCCCCACTGGTACATTGGTGCCTCGTTGAGTGCTGAGTCTCACGCTCCCTTGAGCAAACACCGAGCCTCTGCTTCCCGTGTTCCCTCTCCCGCACCTCGACCCCACTCCCCCTTCTCCCTTTCACACACTGGAGCTCAGCTTCCATCGCCCACTTTAAACCGACTACATTCACGGGAAAATGTTACCATGCTACGGCATCTTCAAAACAGTGAACAAAAAGTGCACTGGTATTAATAGAATAACATGCCATCGTCCAGAAGAAATTGCTCCTCTGCCTGCAGCAAAGTCCTGAGCATGGCAGAATAACGGATTTTACATTTGTTTGTGAATTATTGAAGTCTTTGTGTGCTTTCATGTTAGAATGATTTTACATGAGCGGCTTGCAAATACGTCATGCAGTCTTTAATGATTTAATGAGGAGTGTTCACCCGACGCCGGAGTTCATTCTTCCCAGCAAGAGGGCCTATAACATCGGGCAGCCGTTGCGGCGACTGGCTGTGGAGGCCTCAAATAGGCCCTGAACTCGGGTGAACTAGGAGGAGGAGGAGGAGGACTGGACTTTTTGGTGCCTTCCCTCACAGTGGAAAGTGTTGATTCTGCTGTGGGGGGGACGTTCATGTTAAATTCTATAGTGTATTGTGTCTTTTCTTCTTTTTTCCTTTATATGGATGTATGGTCATCTAATTTCTTCTCTGTAAAGCACTTTGGCTTCAACGTGATTTAATTTAAAAGTGCTATATAAATAAAAATTACTTTCTTACTTACAGTCTTTAATGATTCAGGAGTGTTCAGTCTGAAGAAGGGTCCCAACCCGAAACGTCACCTATCCATGTTCTCCAGATATGCTGCCTGGCCAGCTGAGTTACTCAGGGCGGAAATCCTGGGGGGGGGGACAGAGGGACACGTCCCCCCCATGCTTTGAGAGGTCCCCCCCCCCCCCCCCCCTCCTCCCCCCATGCTTTACAATCCGGACTTTATCAGACGCTTTCTAAGGGCTGAATCGGCCCGTTCGCGGGGCCTTTCAGCGCCTGGTGCGGCTTAAATTCAAACTGCTGCGTCGAGGCGATCGAGGCTCCCGATGTTGAAGCCCCTGCCAGGCGATGAAAGGCCCCGCGAACGGGCCAATTCAAGCCCCACGATTCGAGGCGGACGAAGCTGCTGGTGCTGGAGTTCGGAGTCGGTCACCAACCAGGTCAGCTCCCGATGTTACCGTCCACAGGGCCCACGGCCAAAGCCTCGGGAATGCGCGCGCGTGTGTGTGTGTGTGTGCATGCACGCGCGCGTCCATCAAGAAATTGTGTCCCCCCCCCACATGCTTTGATAGCGATTTCCATGCCTGGAATTACTCCAGCACTTTGTGTCTTTTTTTTCCTCCACAACAATCTGCCAGTGTAATGGGCACCGTGATTGATTTACCATCTTTTCATGCTAGGTTTTTAAATTAACTGGATTTCAACAACTAACTATCACAGTTGCCATGGTGCCTGTTTCAATTAATGTTCCCCATCACTAGCCCCGACCTCTGGGTTGCAAGGACAATAATATAATGATATCTGTGAAATAACTCGTGCTAATCATTTACATTTTAAAGTCCAGAGAAGAGATTGAGGGAGGATTGTGCAGGGAGTCAGTGTCCCCCAAACTAAATCAGGTTGCAGTGCCAGGTGTATGTGGACCCATCAGACAACTAATGCCTTTCCCACCTCCTTATACCAGGTCCACCTCCCTCGCCCATGCCCACACACACGGCCACACCACAGGCAAGGAGGCATGCAGGTGCAGCAGGCAGTGAAGAAAGCGAATGGTATGTTAGCATTCATAGCAAAAGGATTTGAGTATAGGAGCAGGGAGGTTCTACTGCAGTTGTACAGGGTCTTGGTGAGACCACACCTGGAGTATTGCGTACAGTTTTGATCTCCAAATCTGAGGAAATACATTCTTGCCATAGAGGGAGTACAGAGAAGGTTCACCAGACTGATTCCTAGAATGTCAGGACTTTCATATGAAGAAAGACTGGATAGACTTGGCTTGTACTCGCTAGAATTTAGAAGATTGAGGGGGATCTTATAGAAACTTCCAAAATTCTTAAAGGGTTGGACAGGCTAGATGCAGGAAGATTATTCTCGATGTTGGGAAAGTCCAGAACAAGGGGTCACAGTTTAAGGATAAGAGGGAAGTCTTTTAGGACCGAGATGAGAAAATCATTTTTCACACAGAGAGTGGTGAATCTGTGGAATTCTCTGCCACAGAAGGTAGTTGAGGCCAGTTCATTGGCTATATTTAAGAGGGAGTTAGATGTGGCCCTTGTGGCTAAAGGGATCAGGGGGGTATGGAGAGAAGGCAGGGATGGGATACTGGGTTGGATGGTCAGCCATGATCATATTGAATGGCTGAATGGCCTACTCCTGCACCTATGTCTATGTTTCTATGGGAGGGGGCTGCTGTGGCCTGACCTCCCATTGTTCCCGACAGGTGGGAGGAGTGTGCATTTCTAACGCCTCTGGGCAGCAGGAATCACCCCCAAACAAATGAGGGAAACTGAAGGAGTAGGTAGTGGGGAATGGATCGGTACAAAGACCAGTTTTATTTCATCTTTATGTATACCTTAAACTTGGATGTACAAGAACAGATTGCAAATAGGCAGATAGAGGTGCTGTGAACTGTGAGGTCAGTCATAGACTTCAAGGAGAGGCAGACAGGTTGTTGGAGGAGCAGATAATGGGATAGGTGGCAGATGGAATTGAATGCTGAGACAATCCAAGTGTTACCATTTGGAAAGACCCTTACTTGAAAAGACAGTGTAAACTAGTTTAGTTTAGTTTAGATTAGAGATAACAGTCCCTTCGGCCCATCGAGTCCCCGCTGACCAGTGATCCCCGCCACACTAGCACTATCCTCCACACACTAGGAACAAATGACAATTTTACCAAGCCAATTAACCTATAAACTTGTACGCCTTTGGACCAGTGGTCAGGATGGAACCCAGGTGTTGGGCGCTATAAGGCAGCAACTCTACCACTGTACCGCCCTGGAAAACACAATTCTGAAAGAGGTACATGAGCTAAGAGAAAAGCAGAAAATGCTGGAAACACCCAGCAGAGCAGGCAGCATCTGTGGAAAGGGAAAGGGCCGATGTTTCAGATCCACACTCCTTTACCACATAGAGGGCATCAGATGGATTGTCTGATGAAGGGTGATGGTGAGCGAGAGCGGAGGGCATGATTGCAAGACGGGATGGAGTGGAGTGTTGATGGTTGAGGTTGCTGGAATAGGACGAGTTTGGGTTGTTTTAGACAATAGACAATAGGTGCAGGAGTCGGCCATTCGGCCCTTCGAGCCAACACCACCATTCAATGTGATCATGGCTGATCATCCACAATCAGTACCCGTTCCTGCCTTCTCCCCATATCCCTTAACTCTGCTATCCCTAAGAGCGCTATCTAACTTTTATAAATACAAGTCCACCCATGAAGGCATTACGCTGTTTCAACAATGCTATTGATTGAACATGACGTTTGATTATAAATCAGAGGATAAATCAATAACTCTGCCACAACAATTGGTGCAATCACAAGCAGGCCGACAGAACATTGGAACTATCAGCAGCATATATGTTGCCATATAATTAAAATGGCAGATCATGAAAAGGGAAAAGACCCTGAATTAAAGTTACAGCCAGTAAAGCCCGGAGGTAAAGGGTCTGCCTTGTCCATGAGTCAAAGAGTCATACAGTGTGGAAACAGGCCCTTCGGCCCAACTCGCCCACACCGACCAACATGTCCCATCTACACTAGTCCCACTTGCTTGCGTTTAGCCCATAAACATATCCTATCCTTGTACCCGTCTCTTGCTTGCTTCTTAAATGTTGCGATAGACCCTGTCTCAACTACCTCCTCTGGCAGCTCGTTCCATACATTCACCATCCCACGTGCCCCTCATAATTTTATAGTTCTATCAGATCTCTCCTCAGCCTCCTGCAGTGCAGATTAAACAGTTTAAGTTTGCCCAAACTCTCCTCATAGTTAATATCCACTAATCCAGGCAGTATTCTGGTAAACCTCCTCTGCACCAACTCCAAAGCCTCCAGATCCATCCTGTAATGGGCGCCCAGAACCACACACAATGTGCTCACTCTGCTTGTTCTCCAGATCCGATTGCCTGAGTCTTTACATTTCACAACAGCCTTAGAGACATAGTCATATAGCAGGGAAACAGGCCCTTTAGCCCAACATGCCGACCCTTCTAAGCCAGTCACATATGCCTGTGCTTAGTCCGTAACTCTAAAACCTTTCCTATCTATGAATTTGTTTGCGTCTTTTAAATCAGTCTGAAGAAGGGTTTCGGCCCGAAACGTCGCCTATTTCCTTCGCTCCATAGATGCTGCTGCACCCGCTGAGTTTCCCCAGCAATTTTGTGTACCTGCGTCTTTTAAATGCTGTTTTTGTACCTGTTCCAACTACCTTCTCTGGCAACTTGCTCTATATACCCACCATCCAGTGTGAAAAAGTTGCCCCTCGGGTTTCCATTGAATCTTTCCCCCCCCCCCTGCCCACAGCACCTCGCCCCACATTGTACTGAGGGGTTTAGTACCAGCATTTTGGATTTGTTGCCTTTATCACCAGCTCAGTACTCTTGGTCAGTCTAATTTAGATTCATAGAGGCATACAGCTCGGAGAACGAACATGGGACATAGAACAGTACAGCACAAGATCAGGCCCTTCGACCCACAATGTTTGCGTCAAACATGATGCGAAGTTAAATTGATTTCATCTGTCTGCACGTGATCCATATTCTTCTATTTCCTTACATATGCATATCTAAAAGCTTCTTAAACACCATTATCATATCTGCCTTTCGGCCCAACTTGCCCATGCTGACCTAGATGGTCCATCTACGCTAGTCACTTGCCTACATTGGGGCCAAATTGCTATAAACCTATTTATAAAGCGCTATTTATATACATTCTCAGAAACCAGCAGGAAAATAATCCACGCTGCTGAACAAGGCAGTGTGGCATAACAAATCTAATTACATACCGATTCCTACAAAGTGCCATGCTCTTCATTGCGCACTGCCCACGCCATGTGCTCAATATTACACCAAGTGTCGCATCAATAAGGCTCACAGTGCGACACGCAGAGAACGTAATTTCCGAGCCTTCAATGGCTTGGAGCAAATCCATACAGAATTCAAGTTAACGGCAACAAGAGCTGACAAGACGAGCAAGCACTCTCTGCAAGCTCACCTCAGTTAGGCCCCTGGTCTCTTAGCAAGACCACAATCTCTTAGCAAGATCACTAGCTCATGCTTTCCACGTGCACCCACCTCATTCAGTATAAACCTGAGGGACAACAATTTCACTGCAGATAAGGTCCCACATAGGAGATTAGTGGGCAAAATTAGGGCACATGGTATTGGGGGTAGAGTGCTGACATGGATAGAGAAGTGGTTGGCAGACAGGAAACAAAGAGTAGGGATTAACGGGTCCCTTTCAGAATGGCAGGCAGTGACTAGTGAGGTACCGCAAGGCTCGGTGCTGGGACCGCAGCTAATTACAATATACATCAATGATTTGGATGAAGGAATTAAAAATAACATTAGCAAATTTGCAGATGACACAAAGCTGGGTGGCAGTGTGAACTGTGAGGAGGATGCTATGAGAATGCAGGGTGACTTGGACAGGTTGGGGGAGTGGGCAGATGCATGACAGATGCAGTTTAATGGAGATAAATGTGAGGTTATCCAATTTGGTGGCAAAAACTGGAAGGCAGATTACTATCTAAATGGTGTCAAGTTGGGAAAAGGGGAAGTACAATGGGATCTGGGGGTCCTTGTTCATCAGTCACTGAAAGTAAGCATGCAGGTACAGCAGGCAATGAAGAAAGTGAATGGCATGTTGGCCTTCATAACAAGAGGAGCTGAGTATAGGAGCAAAGAGGTCCTTCTGCAGTTGTATAGGGCCCAAGTGAGACCACACCTGGAGTATTGTGTGCAGTTTTGGTCTCCAAACTTGAGGAATGACATTCTTGCTATTGAGGGAGTGCAGCGTAGGTTCACAAAGTTAATTCCCGGGATGGCGGGACTGTCATTTGTTGATAGATTGGAGTGGCTGGGCTTGTGTACTCTGAAATTTAGAAGGATGAGAGGATATCTTATTGAAACATATAAGATTATTAAGGGTTTGGACACGCTAGAGGCAGGAAACATGTTCGCAATGGTGGGGGAGTCCAGAAACAGAGGCCATAGTTTAGGAATAAGGGTAAGCCATTTCGAACGGAGATGAGAAAAAACCTTTTCACACAGACAGTTGTGAGTCTGTGGAATTCTCTGCCTCAGTGGTGGAGGCCGGTGGAGGCCAGTTCTCTGGATGCTTTCAAGAGAGAGTTAGGTAGAGCTCTTAGGGATAGCAGAGTTAAGGGATATGGAGAGAAGTTAGGAACGGGGTACTGATTGTGGATGATCAGCCATGATCACATTGAATGGCGGTGCTGGCTCGTAGGGCCGAATGGCCTACTCCTGCACCTATTGTCCATTGTCTATCAATGTGACGCACAGGAGCTTGGCCCCACAGCTTAGGAGGTAAATGTACACATGGGACAGTACATTTTATATTCATTTAGCGATTGTGGGTACTGCAGAAAATTATTTTTCTTGTGATGGTCCTCCATATGGGATGTATAAAATCATAACGGGAATAGATAGGGTGAACGCACAGATTCTTTAACCCAGATTAGGGGAATCAAGAACTAGAAGATAGGTTTACGGTGAGACGGGAAAGATTTACTAGGAACCTGAGGGGCAACTTTTTTTTACACAAAGATTGGTAGGTGTACGGAATAAGCTGCCAGAGGAGGTAGTTGAGGCAGGTACAATAAAACCATTTAAATTATATTTGGATAGTTAGAAACATAGAAACATAGAAAATAGGTGCAGGAGTAGGCCATTCGGCCCTTCGAGCCTGCACCGCCATTCAATATGATCATGGCTGATCATCCAACTCAGTATCCTGTACCTGCCTTCTCTCCATACCCCCTGATCCCTTTAGCCACAAGGGCCACATCTAACTCCCTCTTAAATATAGCCAATGAACTGGCCTCAACTACCTTCTGTGGCAGAGAGTTCCAGAGATTCACCACTCTCTGTGTGAAAAATGTTTTTCTCATCTCGGTCCTAAAAGATTTCCCCTTATCCTTAAACTGTGACCCCTTGTCCTGGACTTCCCCAACATCGAGAACAATCTTCCTGCATCTAGCCTGTCCAACCCCTTAAGAATTTTGTAAGTTTCTATAAGATCCCCCCTCAATCTTCTAAATTCTAGCGAGTACAAGCCGAGTCTATCCAGTCTTTCTTCATATGAAAGTCCTGACATCCCAGGAATCAGTCTGGTGAACCTTCTCTGTACTCTCTCTATGGCAAGAATGTCTTTCCTCAGATTAGGAGACCAAAACTGTACACAATACTCCAGGTGTGGTCTCACCAAGACCCTGTACAACTGCAGTAGAACCTCCCTGCTCCTATACTCAAATCCTTTTGCTATGAATGCTAACATACCATTCGCTTTCTTCACTGCCTGTTGCACATGCATGCCTACTTTTAATGACTGGTGTACCATGACACCCAGGTCTCGTTGCATCTCCCCTTTTCCTAATCGGCCACCATTCAGATAATAATAGTTACATGGATATGAAAGGTTTTAAGGTAAATGGGCCAAACCTAGGCAAATTGGACGAGCTTAGATAGGAGCACGTTGGTCGGCATGGATGAGTTGGGCAGAAGGGCCTGCGGTATAACTCCATAACTATGCTCTTGGGCAGATTGCACCAGGATTGTCAACCTTCAGCATCCAAGGAACGATTATAAATCAGGGTGGTATGCAACTTGTGAGGAAATGGAGAAGGGGCTGAGTTACAACTCACATGCTGTTCTTGTCTTGTTAGATGGTCGAGACAGAGGTTTGTCAAGTACTGTTGAAGAATGTTGGACTTACAACACGTCTTGCAGAGGTGAAGTGATGAAGGGTTCCCAGTCTTTGACCTGATCCCACACCATTAATATTGTGTATAAAACCACGAGGGGGATAGGGTGAATGCACAGTGTATTTTACCCAGAGTGGGGGAATCAAGAACCAGAGGAGATAGATTTAAGGTGAGAGGGGAAAGATTCACCTGAGGGGCAACATTTTGATATAGGGGGTAGTGGGCTGTGGAACAAGCAGCCAGAGCACGTGGTTGAGGCAGGCACTAAAACAACATGTAAAAGAATATTTGAACAGTAACTTGGATAGGAAAGGTTTAGAGGGATATGGGCCAATTGCAGGCAGGTGGGATTAGGGTAGATGGGGCATCTTTGTCGGCATGAGCAAGTAGGGCCAAAGGGCCTGTTTCTGTGCTGTATGACTCACATAAGTTTCAAATCCGCCTGCTCTCCCAAGACCCCAGTAATTTGATGATGGGAAATATCTCAATGACAATCTCACTGAATGTCATGGGGAGTTGACTAGATATCCTCACGGTAGGGCTGGGCACTGGAGAGCTCACTCCATATCCACATTCCATCCCACACCTGACATACCCAGGAGGCTACTCCTATACGAGTCCTGGTTCTGCCAAAGTAGTGGATCCCAGTCATATTACGGTTGTACGGAACGTTGGTGAGACCGCACTTGGAGTATTTCAGCGCAAATCTGGTCACTTCACCCCAGGAAGCAAGCGATTCCGAGGGCACGAGAGGCGATTTTGCAGATCCTCCCAGTTCTCCACTTCCCCGTCACGTTCCAAAGCCTGGTAGTTGTCCGAAGGTGGACACAAAAGTGCTGGCGTAACTCAGCGGGTCAGGCAGCATCTCTGGACAAAAAGGATGGTTGACGTTTCCGATCGGGTCCCTTGGTAGTTGGCTGTTCCATCAAACGACCACTATCTGGTCATGGAATCCATATGAAAGATTATAGAACAGAGCAGCACACAAATTGACCCTTCAGCCCACAATGTCCGTGCTGAACATGGTGCCAAGTTAAACTGGTCTCCTATGTTTGCATGTGATCTATATTCCTCCATTCCCTGCATATCTATTTGCCATGCTGCAGGTTCCTTCCGCATCTCAAAGACATGCAGATTTGGAGGTCACTTGACCTCTGTAAAGGGAGGAAGGGTGTCATCCAGTACTTTTTTTTTCTTTTTTCCCCCAAAAAAATATTTATTCAAATATTAAAATAGTATTTACAATACAATAAAACAAAACACCACCATAATACAAGACGAACAAATATGCTAAGCAACTGCTAAACAACTATATTGCAATCCCTGTCCAGGATACATTCGACCCCCCTCGGAGCACAGCGGTCGCGGAACTCCCTCAGGGCGTATTCCCTTTCTATCCGCACCCGGGCACGGACGTATCCCCGGAAAAGGGGCAGGCAGCCGGCTCGGGTAGAGCCCTCCACCGCCTGGCGCCGTGACTGGCGGATGGCCAGCTTGGCCAGGCCCAGGAGTAACCCAACCAGGACATCTTCAGCCCTACCCTCTCCCCTACGCACTGGGTGTCCAAAGATGAGGATGGTGGGTGAAAAATGCAGCCAGAAGGCAAGGAGCAGCCCCTTTAGATATTCAAACAGTGGCTGCAGCCTCACGCACTCCATGTACACGTGGTACACAGACTCTTCCAGCTCGCAAAAGTGGCAGGCGGCTGGCGAGTCTGTGAACCGCGAGAGAAACAGGTTGCAGGGAACACCTCGGTGCAGTACCCTCCACCCCAGGTCCCCAATGTAGAGGGGGAGAATCCCTGCATAGAGGGACCCCCACAGACCCAGGACTCACATAGGAGTAGCCATGAGGTGTCCATACTGCATGCAGCTGCTCCTAGGTATTAGTCAGGCGTGGGCTGAAATGTAGCTCTGGAGTGATCTCTCCAGTGCCCAGCCCTACCATGAGGATATCAAGTCAACTTGCCATGACATTCAGTGAAGTGTAGGGAGTAGATGAGAAAATGGGATAACATAGAGGGGTGATCAATGGTCCGCGTGGGCTTGGTGGGCCGAAGGGCCTGTTTCCATGCTTTATCTTTCAATCAATCAATCATCCACTCATTCACTGCAGCCACATCATGGAGAAATTTCCCTTGGAATTTCCCACTTCCAAGGGAAATGTAGCAACTCAACTGTACCCAGTCCCGAGACTGTTGTCACTGTTTGGACAAGGGCAACAATGTCAACGGGAATACAATTAAGTCCATATCACACGCCAACATAAATTGTTCTGATGCAGCTGGTCAGTAGGTCGGCATTCCTTGCAGACACCATCTGCACTGCAGTAGTTTGCCGAGCAGTTTCTATAAACCCACAAGAGGTGGGCGGCAGATTGAAGGGATGTGACGAGAGAGGGCTGGGAAAGAGGACAGAGGCAGGGACGGGGTGAAGGAGGGGGTGGTGGACATATAATGCAAATTCCAGCAAGCTAATGCTCAGTTATTCACAAGTGATTTGAAAAAGAGACACACATAAGCGACGTGGAGAGAATGAGGCCTTTTGCTCTTTCATCGAAGCAGGGAGCAGAACAGATTCTCCATGGTAATTAGCATAACCATGTAATCAGTGTGCCCTGAAGGAACCCAGCAATTACTGACAATGAAAGGTAGGGTTCTGACTGCCCATAGGGTAACCACAAGCAGTGCTGTCCCACGCTCGCTGGAGATCGCTTTCCGATAAAAGATAACGAATCCCAAAGATGTAAAAATGGTGGAGATGGCAATAATTTCAAAATAAGCAAGGTGAGAAACTATTGTTGGAAGATTAGAAGAACCCACTGGACACATACTGAGCATCAGAGATATTGTTCAAAAGGGAACTGCAGATGCTGGAATATCGAAGGTACACAAAATTGCTGGGGAAACTCAGCGGGTGCAGCAGCATCTATGGAGCGAAGGAAATAGGCGACGTTTCGGGCCGAAACGTCGCCTATTTCCTTCGCTCCATAGATGCTGCTGCACCCGCTGAGTTTCCCCAGCAATTTTGAGCATCAGAGATAACTTCCTTCTAACTTTGGTATAGAAACATAGAAAATAGGTGCAGGAGTAGGCCATTCAGCCCTTCGAGCCTGCACCGCCATTCAATATGATCATGGCTGATCATCCAACTCAGTATCCTGTACCTGCCTTCTCTCCATACCCCCTGATCCCTTTAGCCACAAGGGCCACATCTAACTCCCTCTTAAATATAGCCAATGAACTGGCCTCAACTACCTTCTGTGGCAGAGAATTCCAGAGATTCAAGAGAAAAAATGTTTTTCTCATCTCGGTCCTAAAGGATTTCATCTTTATCCTTAAACTGTGACCCCTTGTCCTGGACTTCCCCAACATCGGGAACAATCTTCCTGCATCTCGCCTGTCCAACCCCTTAAGAATTTTGTACGTTTCTATAAGATCCCCCCTCTATGTGACATCAAACGTCAAATGCAGCCACGAATTACATTAAATAAACACAAACTGAGAACTGGCGAAACCATAATTTTAATATGTGTAAGAAGGAACAGCATATGCTAGTTTACACCGAAGATACAATGAAGAACACCCCTGTCCCCTGTCTCCATCAATGGTGTGGATGTGCAGTTTATCAGGGAGTACAAATATCTCAGAGTTTACATGGACAGTAAACTAGACTGGTCCAGGAATGCTGAGGCCATGTACAAGAAGGGACAGAGCCGGCTGTATTTTTGAGAAGGCTCCGCTCCTTCAACGTCTGCAGTAAGATGCTGCAGATCTTCTACCAATCGGTGGGAGCCAGTGCCATCTTCTTTGCTGTTGTATGCTGGGGCAGCAGGGCGAAGGCTGCAGACGCCAATAGGATCAACAAACTCATCGGGAAGGCTGGCTCCGTCCTGGGGGCGGAGTTGGATTCATGGAAGGTGGTCTTGGAGGGGAGGATGCTCCTCAAACTGCAGAGCATCCTAGACAATACAGCTCACCCCCTCCATGACACACTGGTCAACCTGAGGAGTACCTTCAGCAACAGACAGGTTCCACCAAGATGCAGCACAGAACGCCACAGGAGATCCTTTTTCTTTGTGGCTATCAAACTGTACTACTCCTCCCCTTCTGTCGTGGGATAGACTGATTCTCCTCCCCCCCCCAATCTTTGCACATCCCCAATCCTTTTCACTTGTCACTTTAATTTCATGTTTCATGTATTTTGATGTATCTTGTGTTTTATGACTGTTGGCAGATCAATTTCCTTCCTGGGATAAATAAAGTTCTATTGTGTCATATCGCATCGTAGACACAAAATGCTGGAGTAACTCAGCAGGTCAGGCAGCATCTCTGGAGAAAAGGAACAGGTGACATTTGGGTCGAGACCCTTCTTCAGACTGAGAGTCAAGAGAGATATGAAACGGTACAAAGAACAAATGAATGAAAGGTATGCAAAATTACAAATGAAAGCCTACCAAAGATATTCAATCATCACATATAAATATATTTATATTCCACCTCAGGAATCTCCTCACATTCATAGCTGCTGACAAAAGCTAATGAAAAGCGCAGAGAGTGTGGATGCTGCCTCAGAGTACGAGAGAGAGGTGAGTGGGGAGAGGGATGAGTGGGGAGAGGGGGGGAATGCGGAATGGGGAGTGGAGGGAGAGGGGGGAATGGGGAATGGGGAGCGGGAAGAGGGGGGAGTGGTATGGAGGAGAGGAGGGTGAAGAAGGGGTGAAAGGGAGGGAAAGAGGAGGTTGCAGGAGGGAAATGGAGGGGGGGAATGGTTGACAGAGGGGTGAGAGACATAAGTAAAAATAGGACGCGCTGAAACACTGTGCAATCAAAACAAAGCACGAGTTACTCTTTCTACCATCTCAACTTATCCGCTGCTCGAAACTTCATTCATGCCTTTGTCATTCCTTGAGTCTCCCAAAGCACACTTGGCCATGTAAAGTGCATGTTAGTTCAACCAAAACTGGGTCCTGAGTCTCAATTGTCCACAAATCAATTCTCATGAAACTCCGTTCAAACACATATTTCAAGTCTTCATACCAGGTCATGGTGTCACAGAGTCGTGCAACATGGAAACAGGTGCTTCACCCCAACTTGCCCACATTACCCAACATACCCCATCTACACTAGTCCCACTTACCTGCATTTGGCCCATATCCCTCTAAACCTATCCTGTTTATCTACCTGTCTAAATGTTTACTGAAGGTTGCGATAGTACCTGCGGCAACTACCTCCTCGAGCAGCTTATTCCATATTACCCTTTGAACAAAAATGTTGCCTCTCAGGTTCCTATTAAATCTTTTGCCCCTCACATTAAACCAGTTCTCTGGATCTCACTTTCCCTTACTCTAGGTAAAAGACTGTAAAAGACATTTACCCTATCTATTCCTCTCTTGATCTTATAAACCTCTGTAAGATCACCCCTCATCCTCCTGCGCTACAAATAAGAAAGCATCAGCCTGCCCTAATCTCTCCTTGTAGCTCAGGCCCTCGTGTCCTGGCAACATCCACGCAAGCCAGAAACAGGGCTCAGAAAGAGGGATGTTACTGGGAAATAAAACGAGGCAAAAAAAAAAAGTGCTTCATCACCTCTCGTTAAATGTTACTCTGGCTCTGAATCACAAGGTTCCTCCTCCATAACATCCTACTCTCTCACCCTTCATCACACTCCATCTTGCTTCAGCACACGAGCCCCACATTGCACTTTACATAATGTCAATGGAGTGTCATTTATATCAGAAGCACACCCACCCCCTCAGGCACAGGGAGCTCTAGAGGAGGACGAGGAGGGGGGGGGTGGACGATTCCAGCCCAGAGCACACAGACCTCGAGAGTCCCTCCAAACTGAGTTTGAAAGGTGAACAAGAGAACACAGCACCCGGTGCAGAGTGCTTGAGAGGGAGGGATCTGGTACACACAACACGAGATGAGGGGAAGACCCCAGTCTCAAGCCCCCCCCAATGTTACCCAGTGCCTGATGTAGCCGCTTTGATTGGGATATTTATGAGTGAATGCGCTATGGACACTTGATGTGATTTACGTCAGGATAAACACCGCACTCGATTGAACTAATGTAAATTCAGACAAATGTGCCTGGAGAATCATGCCCAAATTTGCCAAACAGCCCCCTGCACATTCCTACTCTGTGCAGGAGTAAGGGCCATTTATTTTAACAGGCAAAGACAGAGAAAGGGGATCACTATTCTTCCAATCAGCTCTCCAAAATCAACCAAAAACATTGTTTCTCCATCCATTTCGTATACAGATATGAAATGTCCCCACAAATATCTCTGGGCCAACTATGCAGGAAGGAACTGCAAATGCTGGTGTAAACTGGACAAGCTGGGGTAACTCAGCGGGAAGGAATGGGTGATGTTTCGGGGGCATCCTTCACTCCAGAGATGCTGCCTGTCCCTCTGAGTTACTCCAGCTTTTTGTGTCTATCTCCTTTCCATCTTAACGCCTGTATCCCAGGCATCTGTATGTGTCCTCAGCACAATACACTGAGCGGTGAGGGAGAATGAAGGCTTAGGTTTTACCGAGCCACAGTGAAAAGCTTTGTTTTGCATGCTATCCAATCTGAGCAGATAATACTAGACGTAAATGCAATCTAGTCACATTTAAGTACAATAGGTAGAGCAAAGGGGGCGACACAGAGTGCAGAATATACACTTAGAAGGGTTTCGGCCCGAAACGTCACCTATTTCCTTCGCTCCATAGATGCTGCTGCACCCGCTGAGTTTCCCCAGCAATTTTGTGTACCCGTGCAGAATATACAGGTAGTTCTCAGCATTGCAGCCCATCAGTTCCAGAGACAAAGTCCAATGTCCACAATGGGGTAGAGGTGAATCAGACAGTACCCTAGCTTATAGAAGGACCATTCAGAAGCCTGATAGCATTCACTGGATGTATTCAAAAGAGAGTTAGGTAGAGCTCTTAGGGCCAGCAGAATCAAGGGACATGGGGAGAAGGCAGGAATGAGCTACTGATTGTGGTTGATCAGACCATGGCGGTGGTGGCTCGAAGGGCCGAATGGCCTACTCTTGCACCTATTGTCTATGTATCTATGTATGTAACTGCATTCTCTGACAGCTCTTCCCCTACACCCACCACTTGCTGTGTAAAAAATGTGCCCCTCCAGTTCATATTAAATCTTTCTCCTTCCATGTTAAACCAATGTCCTCTGGTTCTTGATTTCCTTACTCTGGTTAAAAGACTGTGTCTTTACTCAATTCTCCTTCATGATCTTATACACCTCTATAGCCCTCAAAAAGCCAGCCTCATCAGAAACCCACACCACCGTGGCAACACACTTATTTCACCCCTGCCATTGGGGAAGAAGGTACAGAAGACTGGAAACTGTAACGTCCAGGTTCATGAGCAGCTTCTTCCCTACAGCCATCGGGCTATTAAACACTGCACCCTCCAAATAAGCTCTGAACAACATAGACTTGGGGGCATTGGTTTTGTCCACAGCCCTCCAAGGAATAAAGTCCTAGCCTGCCCAATCTCTCCCCATAGCTATGGTCCTCAGGTCCTGGCAACATCATCATAAAACATCTCTGCTGGGTGACCTAAACTGAACACAATACTCAAGGGTCAACTCAAGAGTGTTATATTGTCATGTCCCAGATAGAACAATGTAATTCTTACTTGCAATAGCACAACAGAACATGTAAACATAGTACACTGTAAAACAATATAATAAACGAGAAAAAAAAGTGAAGCGTGTGTATAATACATGTACACACACATACATATATATATATATATATATATATATACACATATAAATAAACACACACACACACGCACACAATAATAGTGCAAACATACAAAACCAATGCCCCCAAGTCTATGTAGTTCAGAGCTTACCCGTTGGATAATAATAATAATAATAATGGATGGGATTTATATAGCGCCTTTCTAATACTCAAGGCGCTTTACATCGCATTATTCATTCACTCCTCAGTCACACTCGGTGGTGGTAAGCTACTTCTGTAGCCACAGCTGCCCTGGGGCAGACTGACGGAAGCGTGGCTGCCAATCTGCGCCTACGGCCCCTCCAACCACCACCAATCACTCACACACATTCACACACAGGCAAAGGTGGGTGAAGTGTCTTGCCCAAGGACACAACGACAGTATGCACTCCAAGCGGGATTCGAACCGGCTACCTTCCAGTCGCCAGCCGAACACTTAGCCCATTGTGCCATCTGTCTATAAACAACAGCCTGACGTATGTGTTTTTATTGTCCAACGGGTCCAGTGCAGAGTGGAAAGCCAGTGAGATTGCATCCTCCATGGTCTGTTATGGTGGTAGGCAAATTGTAATGGGTCAAGGTTCTTGTTGAGGTCTGAGTGCCATAACCAACCTCTCAAAGAACTTCATCACCACGGCCATTAGTGCCACCGGTCGATAGTCATTGAGGCACGTCACTTTACATTTCTTGATTGATGCTGTCTTAAAGCAGGTGGAACCTCAGACCTCAGTAATGAGAGGTTGAAGATGTCCACAAAAACTCCCGCCAGTTGGGCTGCACTGGTTTTAAGAACACAACCAGGTATACCATCAGGTCAAGACGCTTACCAAATGCGGCCTCACCAACAGTTTGTACAGCTGTAACAAAATACCCCAATTTCTATACTCGATTCCCCGACTGATGAAAGCCAATGTACAAAAAGCCTTGTTGACCACCCGACCGATCTGTGGCACCACTTTCAGGGTTTTCAATCTTTTCGTTGTACATTGACAATAATAAACTAAACTAAAGTGGCAGTGCAAGTCTGAATGACCAATAAGCTGCTCGCCACTGAATTGTACGTTTATTTAAATACATTGTACCACCTACCCAACTGTTTCAAAAGCTTCATTCTATCAATTGCTCTTTTCTCAACATCATTTCTGACCACAGCTTGAAGTCATCAGCTGCACACATCCCTCTCCCACCCAATCCCTTCAAAGCACTCATCTTGCCACCAATGACACCCTGTGTTCTGTGACTCAGTATCCCTATGCAGCGAGACCTGGGTGTCATGGTACACTAGTCATTGAAAGTAGGCATGCAGGTGCAGCAGGCAGTGAAGAAAGCGAATGGTATGTTAGCTTTCATAGCAAAAGGATTTGAGTATAGGAGCAGGGAGGTTCTACTGCAGTTGTACAGGGTCTTGGTGAGACCACACCTGGAGTATTGCGTACAGTTTTGGTCTCCAAATCTGAGGAAGGACATTATTGCCATAGAGGGAGTGCAGAGAAGGTTCACCAGACTGATTCCTGGGATGTCAGGACTGTCTTATGAAGAAAGACTGGATAGACTTGGTTTATACTCTCTAGAATTTAGGAGATTGAGAGGGGATCTTATAGAAACTTACAAAATTCTTAAGGGGTTGGACAGGCTAGATGCAGGAAGATTGCTCCCGATGTTGGGGAAGTCCAGGACAAGGGGTCACAGCTTAAGGATAAGGGGGGAATCGTTTAAAACCGAGATGAGGAGAAATTTTTTCACACAGAGAGTGGTGAATCTCTGGAACTCTCTGCCACAGAGGGTAGTCGAGGCCAGTTCATTGGCTATATTTAAGTGAGTTAGATGTGGCCCTTGTGGCTAAGGGGATCAGAGGGTATGGAGAGAAGGCAGGTACGGGATACTGAGTTGGATGATCAGCCATGATCATATTGAATGGCGGTGCAGGCTCGAAGGGCCGAATGGCCTACTGCTGCACCTATTTTCTATGTTTCTATGTTTCTATGTTTCTAACTACCAATCTCAGAAATCCTCAATGCATCTGGCACGCTACACCTCCTCCGTGAAGCCATCTCCAACGTCATGAGCTCTTCTGCCTGCTCCTTATTTCCACCGTAGATCATAGCATCTCCTTCATAGGATGTGCCTTAATGGCCGTGGGACTTACCATCGCCCACCTGGGGGCTTTAACATCGGGAGAAAAATGGAATACACTGGGGAGAGAAAAGACTTAGCCTTCCATCACAGTGAGGAGGAGATTCACTGTGATGGATGTTTGTGTGAATTGAATTGTTCGAGTGTCTTGTAGAAATTGTTTATTTTTTATATGGCTGTAGAAACAGAGTTTCGTTTAAGCCTCATTGAGGTTCAAATGACAATGAATAAATATTGTATATTGTGTTGTATTGTCTCCAAAGTTGTACTTTTCTGGTGAACTCTTATGTGAATGTCTTCAATTTCTTCCATGTTTGAAACCTCACAACTTCTGAGACTAAACCCAGCAAAATCTGGAGGCCACGAGAGACTGCAGATGATGGAATTGTGAGCAAAAAAAAAACCCCACAAGTACTGGAGGAGCTCAGTGGGTCAGGCAGCATTTGTGGACAGTCAACATTTCAAGTCAAGACCATCTGGACTGGCAAATTGCCAGATTGTGAGCCCCCAAAAGATGAATGGACATTCTTGCAGGAAAGGTACTCGTCACCTTTATAAAGCCTGGTTTAACTGACTCCTACCGTGTATGCAAGATCATTACAGAGAGCAGAGGTAGGCTATCCTGCAGTATTAGCCTGTCCCACCATCCATCAAGGTCACACCTGATCTTGTACATTATCACCATATTCCTGCAATGTCCCTTTTCCTATTATGTTCTAATGGTGGTGATTGTCTAGAATGAGCTGCCTGGGGAGATAGTAGCGCTGGATACAATTAACATGTCGAAGGGACATTTGGACAGGGATGGCAAACAGATAAAGGGATTTTGGTCTAATGCAGGCAACTAGCATTAGTGCAGTCACAGTCTGCATGGACAAGCCGGGCCAACAGGGCCTGTTTCTGTGCTGTATGATTCTATGATTTCTTTCACTTTGAATGAACTCAATGACGGTGTCTCCATGGGTTAGAGAATTCCGAAGAATCACCACCACCTTCGTGAAGTTTTCTCTTCCTCTTGGTCATACATGGCCTGCTCTTCATTCTGAAACACAACTCATCGTTCACTTAGAATGGAACAAGGCATGACCTCCGAAGAAAAATGTGCCATCTTGAAAGATGACAGAGGCACAAGGAACTGCAGATGCTTGAATCTTGAGCAAAACAAAAGTGCGGAGAGCTTAGCGAGTCATGTAGCATGTGTGGAGGAATTAAACAAGACAATGTCTCGGGTTGGGGCACTTTCAAACTGAAGATGATGCTGACTGAGTCATTCCAACTGTGTTTTGTTCTTGAAAATGATGAATGGCCTTGAAGATTGTTTCCATGGAGAATATTTAACCTCAAGAAGCTATTGAGGCCCAACATATGTTAATTACAAAATTACTGTGCACTCCATTTTAATTAGAACTCAAATTTGTATCTGATCAGGGCTCTCGCTTAACTTTTTTTCCCTGTTGCCAGCCGGGCAACCTTGGCAGCTTTTTAGGTTGCCAAATGACAGTTTAGGCGGTCATTTAAGACGGCTTGCATGACGCGTGCGATAATGTGCTCAGACGAAGTGCGTAGTTACCAGTCGGAATTATACTCAATGAAACATTCACATATTATTTCTGCTTCAAATAAAGTCACAAACTAAACATTCACCAATCAAGACATGATATATCCCACAATGACATGTAGCAAAATTATAATACAGTATCTCAACTCTTTTTACACATTGCAATTAATGCAATTTCTATTAGTTCTTTCCACTTCCAAACAAAAATGTGGTTGGATTATTCAGCGTATGATCAACCTGTGTCAATAAATCCTGGACCATGGTAACATATATGTGTACGTATAGTTGTGAATGTTGCTCATTAAATAACTGATATTCCATATTAAGAGCATTGATTTGCCGTTAAAATGAATTCTGTAATAACGTGTCAACGGTAGCAGTGACAATCGGACACTGCGGTTTTAATGTTTCACATGTTCACAATTTAATTAATCCATCTTTATGGATTAAAACAAATAATAACATTGGGAATTAAAACATATTTGATTGCATTCCGTTATCAAACATAGTCAATGTTCGCTCTGAAGACATTTCCAGGACAATAGGGTCAGGGAGGGGTGTGTGTGTGAATCAGTGCGGGGTGGATAGATGGCAGGGGGGGGAGGGGGGTTAGAAGGCAGTCAGTGCAGAATGGATGGATTGAGGCAGGTGAATTAGTACATGTTGGTTGGAGTAGGTAAAATTGTGAGGGGAGACCACGGGGGATGTCAGTGGTGTTGAATGGGGGTTTCAGTACGGGATGGATGGGGTAGACAAAAGTGCTGGAGAAACTTAGCGGGTGAGGCAGGATCTATGGAGCAAAGGAAATAGGCAAAGTTTTGGGTCGAGACCCTTCTTCAGACTGTTCCCCCCATTCTTCTTGAATGGGAGGATCAGTACAGGATGGATGGGGGGGAGATCAGCGAAGGATGAATGGGGGGGGTTGGGTCAGTACAGTTTGGATCGGAGGGTCTGTGCAGAATGAATGGGGAATCACTACAGGATGAATGAGGGGAAGGTGCAGGGTAAATGGAGGGTGGGTCAGTACGGGATGAATGCGTGGATTAGTACAGGATGGATGGGGGATCAGTACAGGATGGATGGATGGAGAAGTGCAGGATGGATGGGAAAGGGTGAGGGTACAGGGTGAATTGGGGAACCAGTGCAGGGTGGATGGGGGGGGGGGGGGGGTGGGTGGCAGGGGAATCAATGCGAGGTGGATAGGGTGATCAGCGCAGGATGAATAGATTGGGGGGGGGGGGGGAGATGGGGAGGGGAGCACAGGGGATGTGAGTGAGGACTGAATAGAGGCGGGAATGGGGATCAGTGCTGGATGTAGAGGAGGGGTCTGGACTGGAGCAATACACAATCGTAAATTGCATACAAAGAAGCGACTTCAGGAGTGACATAAGGGGAGTGTAAACATAGAAACATAGATATTAGGTGCAGGAGTAGGCCATTCAGCCCTTCGAGCCTGCACCGCCATTCAATTTGATCATGGCTGATCATCCAACTCAGTATCCCGTACCTGCCTTCTCTCCATACCCACTGATCCCTTTAGCCACAAGGGCCACATCTAATTCCCTCTTAAATATAGCCAATGAACTGGCCTCAACTACCTTCTGTGGCAGAGAATTCCAGAGATTCACCACTTTCTGTGTGAAATATTTTTTCCTCATCTCGGTCCTAAAAGATTTCCCCCTTATCCTTAAACTGTGACCCCTTGTCCTGGACTTCCCCAACATCGGGAACAATCTTCCTGCATCTAGCCTGTCCAACCCCTTAAGAATTTTGTAAGTTTCTATAAGACCCCCCCTCAATCTTCTAAATTCTAACGAGTACAAGCCGAGTCTATCCAATCTTTCTTCATATGAAAGTCTTGACATCCCGGTACTGAAACTTTAAATCTATCTTTAACCAAGGATTATTCTTCACAGAAGGTGGATAGCAGGTGTTGAAGAGCCACGGGAGGCAAAACAATCAGCTCCATTTTTTAACTTCAGAAATTAATTTTACACTTTAAAAAATGTACAAATCAAATTTCTCAATACATTCTTAGTGTGTCCATGCATTCAATATTACTGGTGCCATACCCAGTAGTGTTTAAGCCCCTGTCCCACTTAGGAAACCTGAACGGAAACCTCTGGAGACTTTGCGCCCCACCCAAGGTTTCCGTGCGGTTCCCGGAGGTTGCAGGTGGTTGCCGGAGGTTGCAGGTAGTGGACGCAGGTAGGGATACTGACAAAAACCTCCGGGAACCGCACGGAAACCTTGGGCGGGGGGCACAAAGTCTCCAGAGGTTTCCGTTCAGGTTTCCTAAGTGGGACAGGGGCATTAGCACCTCAGTTTACATAGAGCACCATTGCCATTCATTTAGCCCATTGGGGTGATATCCCTTCCCTTGTTCGAGGGGTGTCCCCACCAGACTCTGCCCTCAATGTCCCACAGCACAAGGACCCTACACTGTGGTCCTCCCCCACAGAGCCTTGGCGTTGGCTGCACCGAGCTTCAGTGCATCCCTCAGCACGTACTCCTGCAGTCTGGAATGGGCCAGTCGGCAACATTCCCTCACTGCTTTCACGCAACATGGAATGGCCCATTGAATGCCAGTGAGGACTGGCACTGGCAGAATGTTACCCACATTTAATTCAGGGTGCCAATGAGGAAAAGATTCACAGGGTGGAAAAGGTCGTTTGGCACTGATATTTTCTTCTCCTCCGTCCTGATAAATTCCTTCCTTATCTGTCTGTATTCTATCCCAAAGCACCAGGTCACGTCATCATCAGAAGTAACTAGAGCACAGATCCACGTTGGCTGGGTAATGTTGTGAAGCCTGCCATTAATTACAGATTCAGTCACAATACTCCCTGTGCACTAATTAAGCCTCTGGAACCTCACCGTCCAGACTCACACAGGAAGAGCGGTCAAATAAGTGCAACAAGAGCTAAACTGCAGCCTCCTGTGCCTCGGAACTGGAATGCGTCAACAACTGAGGGGGTGGAATCAGAGGAGGCGGGGGGAAGAAGCTGCCAGACTGACTTTTACATGAACAATACAACAGGGACACCGACAAACAGGGAAGTGAGAAGAAAATCTAATCTGCTTCAATCTGGGCTCTTGATGTTTTTGCTCTGCCTCGCGCGGCCCCTCCCCTGAAGTTCCATTCATTCATCGGAGACCACAGGCAAAGATTCCACTTCTTCTTTTCTGACACTGATGTCCCCTCAGCTCATCTCTACTCCCACACTGCAGTCTCTTACATAAACCACATTTGCAGCGTTTAAATGCTAAGAAGCACAGTGACTAATCGTACAGTAATTCTTCAGCAATCTTACAATAAATGGCTCTAGAAATCGTGGACGCATTGGTGATCATTTTCCAATGTTCTATAGATTCAGGATCAGTTCCTGTGGATTGGAGGGTAGCTAATGTTATCCCACTTTTTAAGAAAGGCGGGAGAGAGAAAACAGGGAATTCTAGACCAGTTAGCCTGACATCGGTGGTGGGGAAGATGCTGGAATCAGTTATAAAAGATGAAATAGCGGCACATTCGGATAGCAGTAGCAGGATCGTTCCGAGTCAGCATGGATTTACGAAGGGGAAATCATGGTAGACTAATCTTCTGGAGATTTTTGAGGATGTAACTAGGAAAATGGACAAGGGAGAGCCAGTGGATGTAGTGTATCTGGACTTTCAGAAAGCATTTGATAAGGTCCCACATAGATTAGTGGGCAAAGTTGGAGCACATGGTATTGGGGGTAGGGTGCTGACATGGATAGAAAATTGGTTGGCAGACAGGAAACAAAGAGTAGGGATTAACAGTTCCCTTTCAGAATGGCAGGCAGTGACTAGTGGGGTACCGCAAGGCATGGCAGATGCAGTTTAATGTAGACAAATGTGAGGTTATCCACTTTGGTGAAAAAAACAGGAAGGCAGATTATTATCTAAATGGTGTGGGGCTGGGCTTGTATACTCTGGAATTTAGAAGGATGAGAGGATATCTTATTGAAACAGGGGTTAGTGGCGGCGCCTAACGGCAGCGGCTCGACTACAGTCGTGTCTTTTTTAATTTTTGTCTTGTTAAATGTATGTCTTGAGTTAGTTTTTATTTATTTTTTTAGCTGTGTATATGTGGGGGGGGGGGGGGGGGGCTGTGGGGGAAACCGTTTTAAATCTCTTCCCTGTGCGGGGACCCGACTATTCCCTGTCGGGTCTTGGATGTCGTTGGGCCTAACATCGTGGAGCCGGCAGCGACCTCCGGCCAGGACTAACCTGAGGGCTCCAGTTGCAGAGCCTGCGGAACTGACATCGCGGAGCTGGCCAACTTCGGAGCGGGAAGAGCTGTGGTGGCGCGCGGCTGCGACCCGACTTTTGGAGATCGGAGGCACCGGCCGCAGACCCGGTGGACGGGAACATCGGGAGCTCGCAGGTCCCTGGTGGGAGACCGCTTTTCCGAGCTCCGCAACGGCGACTTCTCCCGCTGGAATCGCGTGTTTAAGGACATGGAGCCGGGGCCTAACATCGCCCGGCGTGGCTTAAACGGCCTCAGGACTTACCATTGCCCGCCGGGGGCTTTAACATCGGAGCCCCAGTTCGCCTCGACACTGCAGTTGGACTGCTGGACCACGGGAGAAGGAACAAAGGGAAGAGATAAAGACTTTGCCTTCCATCACAGTGAGGAGATGTTGGAGACTCACTGTGATGGATGTTTATAAAGGCTATCTATCTATCTATGTTTATGTAAACTGTGTTAAGTGTGGGTCTTGGATTGTTTTGTAATGTAAAAAACTGTAGAAATTATATTTCGTTCAAACCTAGGTTTGAATGACAATAAATTGCATTCTATTCTATGAGATTATTAAGGGACACAGGAACTGAAGATGTTGGTTTACATAAAATGACATAAAGCGCTGTTGTAATTCAGTGGGTCACGAAGCACCTCTGAAGAGCGTGGATAGGCGCGTTTAGGGTTGAGACCCTTCTTCCGAGTTTTTAACCCGAAACAACGCCTTAATGTTCTTCAGAGCTGCTGCCTGACCTACCGAGTTACTCTAGCACTTTGTGTCTTTTTAAGAAAACTTTTGGCATGCTTACCTTAATAGGTTGGGTAATTAAGAGAAATTAGGATGTCATATTGCCACCTAACAAAGTCCTGCTTTGACTGCACTTGGAGTGCTGTTTGCAGTCTGGGAACCGCATTATGAGAAGGATGTAGTCACATTGGAGAGACTGAAGTGGTGATCCACCAGGATCTTGCCCAAGTTGGAGACTTTAGTTATGAGGAGAGATTGGACAGTCTGGGTTTGTTTTGTTTAGTTTAGAGATACAGCACAGAAACAGGCCCTTCGGCCCACCGAGTCCGCACCGACCAGCGATCCCCGCACATTAACGCTATCCGACGCACACATTAGGGACAATTTTTACACATACCAAACCAATTTACCTACAAACCTGTACGTCTTTGGAGTCTGGGAGGAAACCGAAGCTCTCGTAGAAAACCCCAGTGGTCACAGGGAGAACGTACAAACTCCGTACAGATAGCACCTGTAGTCGGGATCAAACCCAGGTCTCTGGCGCTGCAAGCGCTGTAAGGCAACAACTCTACCACTGCGCCACCGTGCCGCCCTGTTCTCCCTGAAGCGTTTCACTGTACCTCAGTACACATAACAATAACTAAACAAAACTGAAGCAAAGAAGGCTGAGGGGTGACCTAGAGGTATCTGAGATTATGAGAGGCTTAGTTGGAGTAGGGAATCAAAATATATTTCCCATGGGTCTGAAGAAGGGACCTGATCCGAAACGTCAACTATCCATGTTCTCCACGGATGCTGCCTGACCTGCTGAGTAACTCGAGCACTGTGTTCCACACAAGATTCCAGCATCTGCAGTTCCTTGTGTCTGAATATATCCATCTTTCACTTGGTATTCAGTTTATGTCTGATTATGCTTACGCAAAGCCCCATAGGATTGTTTTCTAATTGTAAGATTTTATATAAATGGAATCTATTGCAGTCGTCAATGAAACTATGACATAAACAAATCTCATGAAATTTCCCCGGGGCAAGAGCACCAGTCAACCAGCTTTTCCCCACAGGTGAACTAACAGCCGCAGCAACATGCCACTGTTCTGTGGAGTTAATGGCCAGAAATCTGCTGAGTAACACTGAGTTTAATGCTGATAAGTGTGAGGTGCTACATCTTGGCAGGACAAATCAAAATAGGACGTACATGGTAAATGGTAGTGAGTTGAGGAATGCAGTTGAACAGAGGGATCTAGGAATAACTGTGCACAGTTCCCTGAAGGTGGAATCTCATGTAGATAGGGTGGTAAAGAAAGCTTTTGGTGTACTGGCCTTTATAAATCAGAGCATTGAGTATAGAAGTTGGGATGTAATGTTAAAATTGTACAAGGCATTGGTGAGGCCAATTCTGGAGTATGGTGTACAATTTTGGTCGCCTAATTATAGGAAGGATGTCAACAAAATAGAGAGAGTACAGAGGAGATTTACTAGAATGTTGCCTGGGTTTCAGCAACTAAGTTACAGAGAAAGGTTGAACAAGTTAGGTCTTTATTCTCTGGAGCGCAGAAGGTTAAGGGGGGACTTGATAGAGGTCTTTAAAATGATGAGAGGGATAGACAGAGTTGACGTGGATAAGCTTTTCCCATTGAGAATAGGGAAGATTCAAACAAGAGGACATGACTTGAGAATTAAGGGACAGAAGTTTAGGGGTAACATGAGGGGGAACTTCTTTACTCAGAGAGTGGTAGCTGTGTGGAATGAGCTTCCAGTGGAAGTGGTGGAGGCAGGTTCGATTTTATCATTTAAAAATAAATTGGATAGGTATATGGACGGGAAAGGAATGGAGGGTTATGGTCTGAGTGCAGGTAGATGGGACTAGGGGAGAATACGTGTTCGGCACGGACTAGAAGGGCCGAGTTGGCCTGTTTCCGTGCTGTAATTGTTATATGGTTATATGGTTAAATCTGCCAGAATTGATACTGTCTAGAACAGACGGCCCTTTACTACCACTGGACGATGCACAGTGACACTGACGGGGCTGACTAAAAACAGAATTATTCAGCGCAGGAGGCCACCTTTTACCCCTTGAGGACTGTGCCAACTCTGAACAATCCAGACAGATCAGCTTGCAACAGTCTGTCACACAGTGACCTCCAGGCCAGCCCCTCCTCTGCTAATGTGCCTCACAAACGGCTGATGATGGGATCAGGCTAAAGTTCCACTCACCCCCATTTGTGAACAAGCTGCCGCCAAGAGCCAGCGTGGGCAGCACCGCAGTGAATCTGCACACCAGCGTGTCGACACGTTCATGTGCCCAGACAGGGGCAGGGAAATTAAGAGGGAAAATAATAATCATTCTGGCTACAACCCTTAAAATGTTTTTGCCTTCCATGTGTTTATACGGCAGCACCTCAGCAAAATGCCTGACAATGTCACCGTCACTTTGCTTTGTTCAGCATCCCTCTACAGCAGTTTGCGTTGCTAAGCAACAGAGTCCAGTCGCCAGCAACTGACAGCAAACTGAAGTCAATAACTGCGCTCCTCTACGCCCATCCCCCTGCCACAGCCAGAGAGTAGAGGCATCAAAGGATGATGCTCACTTGCTTCCAATGTGAAAACAACAAAACTCCTGCCTTCCCCTTTCCCTGCCATGAAACATTCTAAACAAGTAGCAAACAGGTAAAAGATCTGCCGTTGATCTTACGAGGGCCTGGGCTATGGGGAGAGGTTGGACAGGCTAAGATTTTATTCCATGGAGCGTAGGAGGGATGATCTTATAGAGGTGTACACAATCATGAGGGGAATAGATAGGGTAAATACACAGTCTTTTACCCAGGGTAGGGGAAACAAGAACCAGGTGACCTAGGTTTAAGGTGAGAGGGGAAAGATTTAATTGGAACATGAGGGGCAAGTTTTTCCACACTGGGTATATGGGAACGAATTGTCTGGGAAGGTTGTTGAAGCAGGTACTACAACAGCATTTGAAAGGCATTTGACCAGGTACATGGATAGGAAAGGTGAAGAGGGGTATGGGCCAAATGGGACGAGCTTAATTGGGACATCTAGGTTGACGTGACAGAGACGAGCCGAAGTTGAACCTGTTTCCGTGACTAATTTGACCAATTATGCTGACATTGGCTTTTAGCAGTAGTTGATCTGCGGCATTCTATGCTGTGGCAATACAAGCATTTCCCATATCCTATTTAGATGTTAGTGCACCTGCCCCCTCACACCTTCAAGCAGTAAGTTTCAGATCATAATTACCCTCTGGGTAAACAAAATCTAAACCTTTTCCTCCTCATCCATAACCTATGTCTTTCAGTTTTTGGGACTTCTGTTATGGGGATAAAATTCCGACTATCTTCTCTAATCTCATAATCCTGTATACCTCAATCAGGTGCCCCATCGGTCGGTCTCTGCTGTTGTAAGGGAAACGCTTCATCCAAATCAATCTCCTCTGCAATCTCTTCAGCACAATCTCATTTTTCCTAATCGATTGTTTGAAAGATACAGCATGAGAATAGGCACTGTGGCCCACCATCTATCACTCATCCACACTACTTCTATGTTATCCCACTTTCTCATCCACTCCCTACATCCTAGGGGCAATTTACAGAAACATAGAAAATAGGTGCAGGAGTAGGCCATTCGGCCCTTCGAGCCTGCACCGCCATTCAATATGATCATGGCTGATCATCCAACTCAGTATCCTGTACCTGCCTTCTCTCCATACACCCTGATCCCTTTAGCCACAAGGGCCACATCTAACTTCCTCTTAAATATAGCCAATGAACTGGCCTCAACTACCTTCTGTGGCAGAGAATTCCAGAGATTCACCACTCTCTGTGTGAAAAATGTTTTTCTCATCTCGGTCCTAAAAGATTTCCTCCTTATCCTTAAACTGTGACCCCCTTGTTCTGGACTTCCCCAACATCGGGAACAATCATCCTGCATCTAGCCTGTCCAACCCCTAAAGAATTTTGTACGTTTCTATAAGATCCCCCCTCAACATTCTAGCGAATTCTAGCGAGTACAAGCCAAGTCTATCCAGTCTTTCTTCATATGAAAGCCCTGACATCACAGGAAAGTCTGGTGAACCTTCTCTGTACTCCCTCTATGGCAAAAATGTCCTTCCTCAGAGTGACAGACGATCGGGCGGGGGAGACGGTGAGGAGGTCGTCCCCCGTGACGGCCAGATATCGCCAGGTGGGATCGGGATCACCAGCGAGGAAAAGGCGTCACGATTCCCCGAGTCCCTGCGATCGACGGAGGAATCGCAGGTCTCCATATACGGCCTCTCCCAGAAGGAGTAATGGCCGCCACGGCCACCTTCCCACCGCGCTACTCCGCACTCGCCATGTTCTAGAACTTCACGGAGCCCAGCGGAGAGCGCAGCACGACCTGAGCAGCAGTTTAAAAACGATAAGTGACAAATTTAAAGATGTGAAAGTTAAGAAGCCAAGAAGTTACAGAAGACATATCAGGGGTGACGTCACTCGCAGCGCGAGCAGCGGCAGGCAGTCAGATCCATTGTCACCAGCGAGACCATCTCGTTTATTTTCTAAGTTATTTGCAATTTGCGAACATTTTCATAAATAACTCGAGAAATAAAGCATGAAATTTTCAGATAAGATTTTTGACATCAAGGCATAAATCTCTATCGGAATATGTAAAGATTTCGCCGTTAGCGTGTCGTGTTTTCGAGGAGATGTGAAACGCACACGAACATCACACAAATAAATACACATCCAAGATCAGAGTTTTATGTATAGAGATGTGAAACAATAACTCATGACAGGGCTAGTCTGAAACATCCCTTTCCCTCTCAGAAGTGCCCATGTACAGAGGGACGCCGGATTTGTGCAGGTTTGTCAGTCAGACCAGGCTGACTCTGGTGGATGAGCCCTGGAAGGAAACTGAGTTGAGGTGCTATTTTAAAGCCTTACGTATCGCGGTTCAGCCTGAAACAGATAACGGGCGCACATAACGCAAGCTGGGATTTCACGCCCCATTTACATGCTCCAATGAAGTGGAAGGAAATCTGAACCAATTACAATTTCAACCGACAGACATATTTGTTTTGCAAGAATGTTGTTTGACATTGAACATTTCACCAAGCGCAAGGGTAATACTTGCAAGAGTCTTTCCATTGGATCAAAGAGGTCCTACAGAAGGCTGTCATTTGGTCCATCAAGTCTGTACTGGCTTCTTATGCTATGACCAATAAGTTCCATTTCCCTGCTCTTTCTCAGAGCTGTGAACAACTTTTACCTTCAAATATTTATCCAATTCCCTTTTCAAAGCACAGTTGAATCAAAATCCTCCTCTTGAAGGCTACAAGCCTGGTGCTGGTAAATGGAATTAGTCCAGATGGGGACTTGCTGGTCATGGTGGGCTGAAGGGCCTGTTTCCGTGCCGTACAGCTCCATGACCATGACATCCTACCACTTGGTGTGTTCATAAGTGATAGGAACAGAATTGATAGGAGCCATTCAGCCCATCAAGTCTACTCTTGGCTAATTCAATCATGGCTGATTTATCTTTCCCTCTCAACCCCATTCTCCTGCCTTCTCTGTACTAATTAACAATCCCTGACTCCTGTACTAATCAAGAATCTATCTATCTCTGCCTGAAAAATATCAATTGACGGCCTCTACAGATTCCACAGATTCACCACCCTCTGACTAAAGGAACATAATTTTATTCTGAGGCTATAACCTGTGGTCCTAGACTCTCCCACTAGTGGAAACATCCTCTCCACACCCAATCTATCCAACAAGCCTTCAACTATTCGAAAAGCTTCAATGTGGTCTCGCCTCATCCTTTTAAACTCCAGATGCAGCACTCAACTTAGTTTTTAGTTTTAGTTTCAGAGATACAAGACGGAAACAGGCCCTTCGGCCCACCGAGTCGGCACTGATCAGCAATCCCCGCACATTAACACTATCCTACACACACTACGGCCAATTTACAATTATACCAAGCCAATTAACCTACAAACCTGCACGTCTTTGGAGTATGGGAGGAAACCGGAGCACCCGGAGAAAACCCATGCGATCACGGGGAGAATGTGCAAACTCCGTACAGACAGCATCCGTAGTCGGGATTTAACCGGGTCTCTAGCGCTGTGAGGCAGCAAATCTACCACTACCACCTTAAATGTGGGGGAGTACAAGCCACGATGTTGCCCACAATAACAAACTGGCATCACTCAGCATAGAAGCAGAAGGCAGCAGGACTACATATTACACATAGGAGAGCATAGGCCTAGACAATAGGTGCAGGAGGCTATTTAGCCTTTCGAGCCTGCACCGCCATTCATTGTGATCATGGCTGATCATCCGCAATCAGTAACCGTGCCTGCCTTCTCCCCATTTCCCTTTTCGCTAGCCCCTAGAGCTCTATCTAACTCTTTTAAATTCATCCAGTGAATTGGCCTCTACTGCCTTCTGTGCCAGAGAATTCCACAAATTCACAACTCTCTGGGTGAAAATGTTTTTTATCATCTATCATTTTAAATGGCCACCCCTTTATTCTTAGACTGTGGCCCCTGGTTCTGGACTCCCCCATCATTGGGAACATTTTCCTGCATCGAGCTTGTCCAGTCCTTTTATAATTTTACACGTTTCATAAGATGCCCTCTAATCCTTCTAAATTCCAGTAAATACAAGTCCAGTCTTTCCAATCGCTCCTCATATGACAGTCCCGCCATCCCGCGTGAGCCTACGTGAATCCGAATTGAATTGTCCCTTCCCACCCAAACCACCCCCTCCCCGGGTAATTTCCCTTGCAACTGCAGGAAATACTACACTTGTCGCTTTACTTTCCCCCCTCAACTCCATACAAAGACCCAAGCAGTCTTTCCAGGTGAGGCAGAGGTTCACCTGCACCTCCTCCAACCTCATCTACTGCATCCGCTGTTCCAGGTGTCAACTTCTCTACATCCGTGAGACCAAGCGTAGGCTTGAAGATCGCTTTGCCCAACACCTCCGCTCAGTTCACATTAGCCAACCTGATCTCCCGGTGGCTCAGCAATTCAATTCCCATTCCGAATCCGACCTTTCTGTCCTGGGCTTCCTCCATTGCCGGAGTGAGGCCCAGCGCAAATTGGAGGAGCAGCACCTCATATTTTGCTTGGGTAGTTTACACCCCAGCGGTATGAACATTGGCTTCTCCAATTTCAGATAGTCCTTGCTTTCTCCCTCCTTCCCCTCCCCTTCCCAGCTCTCCCACAGCCCACTGTCTCCGCCTCTTCCTTTCTTCTTCCCGCTCTCCCCGACATCAGTCTGAAGAAGGGTCTCGACCCGAAACGTCGCCTATTCCTTCTCACCATAGATGCTGCCTCACCCGCTGAATTTCTCCAGCATTTTTGTCCACCTTCGATTTTTCCCGCATCTGCAGTTCTTTCTTAAACACTAATGCGTCCACGATTTCTAAAGTCACCTCCTTGAGTACCCTGGGATGCAGACTGTCTGGCCCTGGGGATTTATCAACCTTCAGTCAAGTTCAAGTTCAAGTGAGTTTATTGTCATGTGTCCCTGTATAGGACAATGAAATTCTTGCTTTGCTTCAGCACACAGAAAATAGTAGGCATTTACTACAAAACAGATAAATGTGTCCATATACCATGATATAAATATATACACACATGAATAAATAAACTGGTAAAGTGCAAATAACAGAAAGTGGTTGCTAATAATCAGAGTTTTGTCCGAGCCAGGTTTAATAGCCTGATGGCTGAGGGGAAGTAGCTATTCCTGAACCTGGTTGTTGCAGTCTTCAGGCTCCTGTACCTTCTACCTGAAGGTAGCTGGGAGATGAGTGTGTGGCCAGGATGGTGTGGGTCTTTGATGATACTGCCAGCCTTTTTGAGGCAGCGACTGCGATAAATCCCCTCGATGGAAGGAAGGTCAGAGCCGATGATGGACTGGGCAGTGTTTACTACTTTTTGTAGTCTTTTCCTCTCCAGGGCGCTCAAATTGCCGAACCAAGCCACGATGCAACCGGTCAGCATGCTCTCGACTGTGCACCTGTAGAAGTTAGAGAGAGTCTTCCTTGACAATCCAACTCTCCGTAATCTTCCCATCAGTCCACCCAATACTATTTCTTGCCTAATGCAAATTTCTTTCAGTTCCTCTGTCTCCCTAGATCCTCTGTCCTCTGGTGCATCTGGGAGATTGTTTGTGTCTTCCTTAGTGAAGACAGAACCAAAGTACCTGTTCAACCCTTCTGCCATTTCCTTGTTCCCCATAATAATTTTACCTGTTTTTGCCTTCAAGGGACCCACATTTGTCTTTACTAATCTTTTTCTCTTAACATACCTAAAGAAGCTTTTACTATCCTTCTTTATATTCTTGGCCAGCTTACCCTTGTACTTCATCTTTTTACCCCGTATTGCCCTTTTTGTTACCTTCTGTTGTCCTTTGAAGGTTTCCCAATCCTCTGGCTTCCGGCTACTCTTTGCTATGTTACACAACTTTTCTTTTAGTTTTATTCCATCCCTAACTTCCCTCGTCAGCCACAGTTGCCTCTTACTCCCTTTAGAATCTTTCTTCCTCTTTGACAATAGACTCTTTGGAATGAAATGATCCTGCATCTTCTGAATTATGCCCAGAAATGTTTGCTATTGCTGTTCCATCGTCATTCCTACTAGGATCCTTTTCCAGACGACCTTGGCCAGCTCCTCTCTCATGCCTTCATAGTCCCCTTTGTTCAACTGCAACACTGACACTTCTGATTTAACCTTCTCCCTCTCAATTGCAGATCATATTATGGTCACCACCTCCTACCTCCTTTAGCTTGAGCTCCCTTATTAAATCTGGTTCATTAGACAACAATGTATGGCTGTGTGGTAACTCAACTATCACAGCATGTGACAATAAATGTGAATTTGAACTTGAACACTAAATCCAGAAATCCCTTTTCTCTGGTCGGCTCCATTACAAGCTGCTCTAAGAATCCATCTCGGAGGCACTCTACAAACTCCCTTTCTTGGGGTCCAGAACCAACCTGATTTTCCCAGTCTACCTGCATATTGAAATCTCCCATAACCACAGTGGCATTACCTTTGTTACATGCCAATTTTAACTCCTGCTACAACTTGCACCCTATATCCAGGCTACTGTTTGGGGGCCTGTAGATAACTCCCATTAGTGTCTCCTTACCTTTACAATTCCTCAATTCTATCCACAGCGACTCTACATCGACAGTCCCTATGTCACCCCTCGCAAGGGACTGAATTTCATCCCTCACCAACAGAGCTACCCCCCCTCCTCTGCCCACCTGTCTGTCCTTTCTGTAGGATGTATAACCCTGAATATTAAGTTCCCAGGCCTGATCCTCTTGCAGCCACGTTTCTGTAATCCCCACAATGTCATTTCTACCAATCTATAACTGAGCCACAAGCTCATCCACTTTACTTCTTATACTTCGTGCTTACATATATAATACTATAATCCATTACTTGCCTCACCTTTCACATCGATGCCTATTTCACTTGGCCATACCCTCCTATCCCTTTGTGAGCTATCTGCCCCGTTAATTCTGATGTCTTTCTAAACTTTTCCCATACTCTCCCTTTAACTCCATCCTTGTATTTCCAATTTGTCTCTCCCCCCCCCCCCCCCCCCCCCCCCCACCACTATTTAGTTTAAACTCACCCCTGTAACAGTGGCAATATCCTGATTCTTATATTGAGGGAACAACTTCAGCACACCCTGCCACACAAGCCTGCCTCGCAGATATCAAACAGATTTAGATGCCATTAGGAAACAGCAGTGAGAGCAAAGAGAAGGCATGAAATGACAAACAAGTCAGAGGACCGCCTGTACTCAGCTTCCCAAACCGCTGACGCCCGAGGCAGAAATCCACTGGAGGTTCTCCTTCTACACTGCACCAGCAGATCAGAACAAATATAAATCATTATATAAACATGATGCAAGGCACAGGGGGAAGCACCACATCACTGTGTGCACAGGGTAACACTTTCACTGAGTAACACTGGTAACATAAACAAATTAGCTCCACACACCTAACGCAGTGTGATAGCAATAACCCCACACTACGTACCACTCACAGTTTTTGCCAGGCGCAGGGGAAGCTGCGAGGGATGACGCCCGCATTTAATCACCCTCCCGTTCAACTCAGCTGCTGAAAATACATTTTCTTTTGGAGCCATGGTCATGATCTGTAGAGCACAGAACCAGGCCCTTAGGCCAGCTTGTGCATGCCAACCAAGTTAGCACACTGGGTGAGTCTCACATTACTGCATCTGCCACAGCCTTCGAAATCCTTCCTATCCATTTGTCTGTCCAAATGTGTTTGGAAAATCGTAGTTGTATCCGCTTATCCCCTCTGCAGAAATCTGAGGGCAGATATTGACTCCATTTACAGTACACCTCATATTGTTTTAGGAGCACAGCCAACATAATCAAGGACCATGCACTCAGGTCAGGACGAGGGGAGTTCCCCCCGAAACGTCATCCCCTGCTACCTGCTCCATGGTCGGACAGTCGGTGACTAAACCGTCTCCCCCACCCTAGTTTGCCAGGTGAGGAGGGGGCTGTGGACCCCCAGCAGGACCAAAAACAAGACCCGTCAAAGGGCGGACGAGCTGCTAGTGAGCCAACGGCCATCCACACTTCAGTAGAAGTTGCGATCACTGACGTACATAGCATTGCAAGGAATGATGATAAAGCACACGCACCAAAATCCTATACATCCTGTGGCGGAAGTCCGCAGGAACTGGAGGACAGAGATGTGTCCGTCACCGTTCCCGTTGGAAACCAGCACCACGGCGTCACTAATGTTTTCAACGATGATGATGATGATGATACATTCACACTCTTGGCAATCTCTCTTTTCCCCGCTCCCCTATCCCATCGGGCAGAACATACAAAAGCTCGAAAGCACGGACCACCAGAGTCAGGAACAGTTTCTTTCTTAAACACTAATGCGTCCACGATTTCTAAAGTCACCTCCTTGAGTACCCTGGGATGCAGACTGTCTGGCCCTGGGGATTTATCAACCTTCAGTCCCATCAGTCCACCCAATACTATTTCTCGCCTAATGCAAATTTCTTTCAGTTCCTCTGTCTCCCTAGATCCTCTGTCCTCTGGTGCATCTGGGAGATTGTTTGTGTCTTCCTTAGTGAAGACAGAACCAAAGTACCTGTTCAACCCTTCTGCCATTTCCTTGTTCCCCATAATAATTTTACCTGTTTTTGCCTTCAAGGGACCCACATTTGTCTTTACTAATCTTTTTCTCTTAACATACCTAAAGAAGCTTTTACTATCCTTCTTTATATTCTTGGCCAGCTTACCCTTGTACTTCATCTTTTTACCCCGTATTGCCCTTTTTGTTACCTTCTGTTGTCCTTTGAAGGTTTCCCAATCCTCTGGCTTCCTGCTACTCTTTGCTATGTTACACAACTTTTCTTTTAGTTTTATCCCATCCCTAACTTCCCTCGTCAGCCACAGTTGCCTCTTACTCCCTTTAGAATCTTTCTTCCTCTTTGACAATAGACAATTTGGAATGAAATGATCCTGCATCTTCTGAATTATGCCCAGAAATGTTTGCTATTGCTGTTCCATCGTCATTCCAACTAGGATCCTTTTCCAGACGACCTTGGCCAGCTCCTCTCTCATGCCTTCATAGTCCCCTTTGTTCAACTGCAACACTGACACTTCTGATTTAACCTTCTCCCTCTCAATTGCAGATCATATTATGGTCACTACCTCCTACCTCCTTTAACTTGAGCTCCCTTATTAAATCTGGTTCATTAGACAACAATGTATGGCTGTGTGGTAACTCAACTATCACAGCATGTGACAATAAATGTGAATTTGAACTTGAACACTAAATCCAGAAATCCCTTTTCTCTGGTCGGCTGCTCTAGGAATCCATCTCGGAGGCACTCTACAAACTCCCTTTCTTGAGGTCCAGAACCAACCTGATTTTCCCAGTCTACCTGCATATTGAAATCTCCCATAACCACAGTGGCATTACCTTTGTTACATGCCAATTTTAACTCCTGCTACAACTTGCACCCTATATCCAGGCTACTGTTTGGGGGCCTGTAGATAACTCCCATTAGTGTCTCCTTACCTTTACAATTCCTCAATTCTATCCACAGCGACTCTACATCGTCAGTCCCTATGTCTTCCCTCGCAAGGGACTGAATTTCATCCCTCACCAACAGAGCTACCCCCCCTCCTCTGCCCACCTGTCTGTCCTTTCTGTAGGATGTATAACCCTGAATATTAAGTTCCCAGGCCTGATCCTCCTGCAGCCACGTTTCTGTAATCCCCACAATGTCATTTCTACCAATCTATAACTGAGCCACAAGCTCATCCACTTTACTTCTTATACTTCGTGCCTACATATATAATACTATAATCCATTACTTGCCTCACCTTTCACATCGATGCCTATTTCACTTGGCCATACCCTCCTATCCCTTTGTGAGCTATCTGCCCCGTTAATTCTGGTGTCTTTCTAAACTTTTCCCATACTCTCCCTTTAACTCCATCCTTGTGTTTCCAATTTGTCTCCCCCCCCCCCCCCCCCCCCCCCCCACCACTATTTAGTTTAAACTCACCCCTGTAACAGTGGAAATATCCTGATTCTTATATTGAGGGAACAACTTCAGCACACCCTGCCACACAAGCCTGCCTCGCAGATATCAAACAGATTTAGATGCCATTAGGAAACAGCAGTGAGAGCAAAGAGAAGGCATGAAATGACAAACAAGTCAGAGGACTGCCTGTACTCAGCTTCCCAAACCGCTGACGCCCGAGGCAGAAATCCACTGGAGGTTCTCCTTCTACACTGCACCAGCAGATCAGAACAAATATAAATCATTATATAAACATGATGCAAGGCACAGGGGGAAGCACCACATCACTGTGTGCACAGGGTAACACTTTCACTGAGTAACACTGGTAACATAAACAAATTAGCTCCACACACCTAACGCAGTGTGATAGCAATAACCCCACACTACGTACGACTCACAGTTTTTGCCAGGCGCAGGGGAAGCTGCGAGGGATGACGCCCGCATTTAATCACCCTCCCGTTCAACTCAGCTGCTGAAAATACATTTTCTTTTGGAGCCATGGTCATGATCTGTAGTGCACAGAACCAGGCCCTTAGGCCAGCTTGTGCATGCCAACCAAGTTAGCACACTGGGTGAGTCTCACGTTACTGCATCTGCCACAGCCTTCGAAATCCTTCCTATCCATTTGTCTGTCCAAATGTGTTTGGAAAATCGTAGTTGTATCCGCTTATCCCCTCTGCAGAAATCTGAGGGCAGATATTGACTCCATTTACAGTACACCTCATATTGTTTTAGGAGCACAGCCAACATAATCAAGGACCATGCACTCAGGTCAGGACGAGGGGAGTTCCCCCCGCCACGGGTACCATGTCATCCCCTGCTACCTGCTCCATGGTCGGACAGTCGGCGACTAAACCGTCTCCCCCACCCTAGTTTGCCAGGTGAGGAGGGGGCTGTGGACCCCCAGCAGGACCAAAAACAAGACCCGTCAAAGGGCGGATGAGCTGCTAGTGAGCCAACGGCCATCCACACTTCAGTAGAAGTTGCGATCACTGTCGTACATTGCATTGCAAGGAATGATGATAAAGCACACACCCCAAAATCCTATACATCCAGTGGCGGAAATCCGCAGGAACTGGAGGACAGAGATGTGTCCGTCACCGTTCCCGTTGGAAACCAGCACCACGGCGTCACTAATGTTTTCAACGATGATGATGATGATGATACATTCACACTCTTGGCAATCTCTCTTTTCCCCGCTCCCCTATCCCATCGAGCAGAACATACAAAAGCTCGAAAGCACGGACCACCAGAGTCAGGAACAGTTTCTTCCCCGCTAGGGATGAATTCGCAATCTTTCATTCAACCTCGTTGTGGACCCTGCACATTTTTTTTAACTGCACTTTCCCTGTGGCTGTAACTCTATATTCTAGTGTTACCTGATGTATTCATGTACGGTGATTTGCCTGGAACGCGCTCAAAACAACACTGTATCTTGGTACATGTGACAATAATAAACCAAGAGTGATCTGTTTCAGAATGCTGGTTTTACAGAATTTACTTAAACCAACAAGTTGACTTTGATGTTATTGCCTCGGTAACAGCGTAGCTCTTCTTTTGTATTGTAATATCCTCATCTTAGGCCTCCTGTACGAGTGTTGCAGAGTATCACCAAACTCCCAAGGGATGTACACACCCTTCGAGCCAGGTCACAACAAAGAAATCTGTTGTTTCATGTACCTATGCCTCAGCCTTCTTTACGCCATGGAGAACAGTCCCAACTTCTTAAATCTATTCTTGCAATTGAAATCCCTTGATCCTGGAACTATTTCACGGATAATTTTCTGCACATCCACATCCTTGCTGAAATCTGAAGGCTAGAATGACTGGAGATGCCACGGTGGAGCAGCGGTAGAGTTGCTGCCTTACAGCGCCAGGGACCCGGGTTCAACCCTGACTGCCAGCGCTGTCTGTACGGTGTTTGTACATTCTCCCAATGATCGCGTGGGTTTTCTCCGGGTGCTCCGGTTTCCTCCCACATTCCAAAGATGCACAGGTTTGCAGGTTAATTGGCTTCTGTTACCTGTAAATTGTCCCTTGTGTAGGACAGTGCCAGTGTACAGGATTATCGTTGGTGGTGGGCCTGAATGGCCTGTGTCCTAGCCGTATCTCTAAAGTCCCAAATAAAGAATTTGGCACAGTAGCCCAGATGTAGCCTCATAACTGTTTTGTGAGGTACACATGACACAGAGTACATACCATTAATATAAAATTGAAGGGTTTTGTAATTATGCAAAAATTTTAAAAAGTGATATAAATTAACATGTGCCTTGGATGGTAACGGGATAAATTATAATGGAGAATAAAGAAATGTCTAAGATTTTGCAAATGTATTTTTCAGCTATTCACAGTGTAGAAGACATTAAAAAAAAAGACAGAAATGTCCTAATGAAAGGAACCTGGTGTCAAAAAAGTACTGGAGGAATTAAGGGGATTAAAATCATACAAATCCGCAGCACAGCAACTCAAGAGATCTGAAATGTGACCCCTCGTGACAGTGATATATATAATGATGTTATTCCATAATTCTCTAGATTCTGGAAGAGTTCCAGAGGATTGTAAGGTTGTAAATGTAACACCGTGATTTAAGACACCAGGCGGAATAATAGACCTGAGCCTGATATCCGTTATCACCAAAATGCAGGATTCCACTATTAAAGACAAGGTACTTAGAAAATTGTCGGCACTAGGTAATCATCGCATGTGGACTTTTATCAAGGAACATCAGGTTTTTCAAATCCAATAGAGTTATTTTTGAAGAGTGAACCAGCAAGCTGAAGCGAATTCTGTATAAAACACCTTGTAAGAGGCACATAATATATGGGCTCTTCGGGTTGAAGGCAATATATTACATTGATAGAGGATTGGCTCAAGAATAAAAAAATAATCAGCAGGAATATTACAATCAACAAACTGCAGATGCTGAAAAACTAAAATTAAAAAATAAAAGATGCTGTAAACATGCATCTGTGAAAAGCAGCATCTGTGAAAAGACTCAATGTCGTTCTCTAATTTGAGGTATCCTCTTTGTTCTATCAGAGCTGGTCATTTCTGGTTACCATCCAACTGTGATTTTGGTTCACTCTCTCTCTCTCCCCAGAACAGTACAGAATAGTCTGCATCACATCACACAGTCCTGCCATTAGCAACACCTAACATAGGCAGAGAAGCACAATCGACCTCCAAATGCCACATTTACTTATTTGGTCTCACTCTGTCAAAGATATTCCCTTGAGGGTATGAGACGCGACTTGGCCAAGATAGACTGGCAATTGATTCTTCAAGGGTTGACGGAGGATACGCAATGGAAGGCATTTAAAGACTGCATGGATGAACTACAACAATTGTTCATCCCAGTTTGGCAAAATAATAAATCAGGGAAGGTAGTGCATCCGTGGATAACAAGGGAAATCAGGGATAGTATCAAAACAAAAGATGAAGCATACAAATTCTCCCAATTTTGTTAGCCCTTGCTGTCTCCTCCCCTTCCTCAGCCCTCGGGCTGTCTCCTCCCATCCCTCAACCCTCGGGCTCCTCCTCCTCCTTTTTCCTTTCTTCTCCCTGCCACCCCCATCAGTCTGAAGAAGGGTTTTGGCCCGAAACGTTGCCTATTTCCTTCGCTCCATAGATGCTGCTGCACCCGCTGAGTTTCTCCAGCATTTTGTGTACCTTCGATTTTCCAGCAGCTGCAGTTCCTTCTTAAACATGTTCCCTTTGATGTTCCATTCACTCTCATTCCGAATTATAATACAGCAGAGAAATTCAAGATTCAAGAGAGTTTATTGTCATGTGTCCCAGATAGGACAATGAAATTCTTGCTTTGCTTCAGCACAACAGAATATAGTAGACATGAATGCAGAACAGATGATAAGTGTGTCCATATACCATTATATAAATATATATACACATGAATAAATAAACAGATAAAGTGCAAATAAACAGATAATGGTCTATTATAAATTATATTATAAACCAACATGTAGAGGAACCAACGAGAGAGCAGGCTATTCTAGACTGGGTATTGAGTAATGAGGAAGGGTTAGTTAGCAGTCTTGTTGTGCGTGGCCCCTTGGCCACTACAACAATTGTTCATCCCAGTTTGACAAAGAATAAATCAGGGAAGGTAGTGCATCCGTGGATAACAAGGGAAATCAGGGATAGTAACAAAACAAAAGATGAAGCATACAAATTAGCCAGAAAAAGCAGCATACCAGAGGACTGGGAGAAATTCAGTCCAGCAGAGGAGGACAAAGGGCTTAATTAGGAAAGGGAAAATAGATTATGAAAGAAAACTGGCAGGGAACATAAAAACTGACTGCAAAAGCTTTTATAGATATGTGAAGAGAAAAAGATTAGTTAAAACAAATGTAGGTCCCTTGCAGTCAGAAACAGGTGAATTGATCATGGAGAACAAGGACATGGCAGACCAATTGAGTAACTACGTTGGTTCTGTCTTAACTAAGAAAGATAAATAATCTGCCGGAAGTAGCAGGGGACCGGGGGTCAAATGAGATGGAGGAACTGAGTGAAATCCAGGTTAGTCGGGAAGTGGTGTTGGGTAAATTGAATGGATTAAAGGCTGATAAATCCCCAGGGTCAGATAGGCTGCATCCCAGAGTGCTTAAGGAAGTTGCCCCAGAAATAGTGAATGCATTAGTGATAATTTTTCAAAACTCTTTAGATTCTGGAGTAGTTCCTGAGGATTTGAGGGTAGCTAATGTAACCCCACTTTTTTAAAAGGGAGGGAGAGAGAAAACGGGGAATTACAGACCAGTTAGTCTAACATCGGTAGTGGGGAAAATGCTAGTCAGTTATTAAAGATGGGATAGCAGCACATTTGGAAAGTGGTGAAATCATTGGACAAAGTCAGCATGGATTTATGAAAGGTAAATCATGCCTGACGAATCTTATAGAATTTTTCGAGGATGTAACTAGTAGAGTGGATAAGGGAGAAGCAGTGGATGTGTTATATCTGGACTTTCAGAAGGCTTTCGACAAGGTCCCACATAAGAGATTATATAAGAGATTAAAGCACACGGTATTGGGGGTTCAGTATTGATGTGGATAGAGAACTGGCTGGCAGACAGGAAGCAAAGAGTAGGAGTAAACGGGTTATTTTCAGAATGGCAGGCAGTGACTAGTGGGGTACCGCAAGGCTCAGTGCTGGGACCCCAGCTATTTACAATATATACTAGACCAAGTGCAGACCCGTTGGGTCTGTTCCCCCAACGTGCGGTTGTGGGGGAGGAGGCGGCATGCAGCGTCACACACACTAACTATCCCCCCCCCCCCCGCACTCACGCTAATTACCCCCTTGATATTATATTAATATTATTAATTTGCTCCTTTTACCCCATAACCACCCTATCCACTGACGCATAGCCCCCAACTTGCAGTCACATCTAGAGAGGGAGGGGGGGAGCGGGGTTAGAGAGTGAGGGCAGAGAGAGAAGGGGCAGAGACAGAGAGAGAGACAGAGACACAGAGAGGGGCAAGAGGGATGGGGGGTGCAGAGGAGAAGAGGGAGGGTGGGTGAGGGGGGAAAGGTGGGGGAGGAGAGAGAGAGGGTGAGAGTGAGGGGGAGAGAGAGGGGGTGCTGAGAGGTGGGTGAGGGGGAGAGGTGGGGAGCACGGAAGGGGAGGGTGGAGGGAAGAGGGTAGGGGGTGTGGAGGGGAGGGGGTTTAGGGGAGGGAGGGAGAGTGGAGGAGGGGAGAGAGGGGGAGGAGAGAGGGGGGGGAGAGGGGGGGAGAGGGGGGGGAGAGGGGGGGGGAGAGGGGGGGGGAGAGGGGGGGGAGAAAGAGGGGGGGAGAGAGGGGGGGGGAAAGAGGGGGGGGGAAAGAGGGGGGGGAGAGGGGGGGGAGAGGGGGGGGGAAGAGGGGGGGGGAGAGGGGGGGGGAGAGGGGGGGGAGAAAGAGGGGGGGGGAAGAGGGGGGGAGAGAGGGGGGGAGAGAGGAGAGGGGGGGAGAGGAGAGGGGGAGATGGGAAGAGAGAGAGAGAAAGAGAAAGGGAGAGAGACAGGGGGGGGAGAGAGAGAAAGAGAGAAGGATAGGGAGAATAGGGAGAGAGAGAGATGTGGGGAGAGAGAGGAGGGGAGAGAGAGAGAGAGAGAGAGAGAGAGAGGGTGCCTTTTTACTCAACCCAAACCCCCCAAACAACCATTTGCAGGCAGTGCTTTTTTCCTCAAAATAACCATATTTTCATTTTCAAACCACATTTATGGGTACTCACAGATGTGGAGGCATTTGTTCAGTGTTATTCAGAGCTCTGATTGAGGTACACCACTTGCAGAGACTGATTGAGGCACACCACTTGCAGAGATTGATTGAGGCACACCACTTCCTGGTTTTATAGTCCCTCCCCCTCCCTCCAGCAGGGGCAGCAGAGAGAATGGGGAATTTTGTAAAAACATTAATATCTCTGTCATATTTCATCGATGGGAAAAATCCTCGGCACACATGCGGCGGAGGGGGACTCTGAGCGAGGTGGCCAAAAATGACGGCCGTAGGTGGCGGCGTTCTCTCAGAAATCGCAGCACAGAAGGCCAAAAGCGGTCAAGAACAGAGATTTAGTAATATAGATTAATGATCAGCACGAGGGAATTGAATGCAACATCTCCAAGTTTGCGGATGACACGAAGCTGGGGGGCAGTGTTAGCTGTGAGGAGGATGCTAGGAGGCTGCAAGGTGACTAGGGTAGGTTGGGTGAGTGGGCAAATGCATGGCAGATGCAGTATAATTAGGATACATTTGAGGTTATCCACTTTGGTGGCAAGAATAGGAAAGTAGACTATTATCTGAATGGTCGCCGATTAGGAAAAGAGGAGATGCAACGAGACCTGGGTGTCATGGTACACCAGTCATTGAAAGTAGGCATGCAGGTGCAGCAGGCAGTGAAGAAAGCGAATGGTATGTTAGCATTCATAGCAAAAGGATTTGAGTATAGGAGCAGGGAGGTTCTACTACAGTTGTACAGGGCCTTGGTGAGACCACACCTGGATTATTGCGTACCGTTTTGGTCTCCTAATCTGAGGAAAGACATTCTTGCCATAGAGGGAGTACAGAAAAGGTTCACCAGACTGATTCCTGGGATGGCAGGACTTTCATATGAAGAAAGACTGGATAGACTCGGCTTGTACTCGTCGGAATTTAGAAGATTGAGGGAGGATCTTATAGAAACTTACAAAACTCTTAAGGGGTTGGACAGGCTAGATGCAAGAAGATTGGTCCAGATGTTGGGGAAGTCCAGAACAAGTGGTCACAGTTTAAGGATAAGGGGGAAGTCTTTTAGGACCGAGATGAGAATTTTTTTTTTCACACAGAGAGTAGTGAATCTGTGGAATTCTCTGCCACAGAAAGTAGTTGAGGCCAGTTCATTGGCTATATTTAAGAGGGAGTTAGATGTGGCCCTTGTGGCTAAAGGGATCAGGGGGTATGGAGAGAAGGCAGGTACAGGATACTGCTGGATGATCAGCCATGATCATATTGAATGGCGGTGCAGGCTCGAAGGGCCGAATTGCCTACTCCTGCACCTATTTTCTATGTTATATTATATTATTATATAAAATATTATAAATGACAAGATACCTCATCTGCATTAGTTTCATTTGCCTGCATTTCGCCCATATCTACCTATAAAGTACTTTTTCTATCTATATACCTGTCCAAAAGTATTTTATATCTTGTTATTTTACCTGTCTCAACTACTTCCTCTGACAACGCGTTCCATGTTCATTCTTTCCCCTCTCACCTTAAACCTATGCCCTAGTTTTTGATTTCTCTAGGGAAAACGACTCTGTGCATTCACCTATCTATTCCCCTCATAATTTTATACACCTCCATTGGATTATCCCTCTGTCTCCTGAGCTCCAAGGAATAAAATCATAGCTCGCCCGACAGCTCAGGGTCCTCGAGTCTTGGCAACATACTCGTAAATCTTCTCTGTACTCTTTCCAGCTTAATGACATCTTTCCCATAGTAAAGTGACCAAAATTGAACATAATTTTCCAGGGGTGGCCTCACAACATCTTCTACAACTGAACCAAAACATCCCAACTTCTACAATGAATACTTTGACTGATGGAGCATGTACCAAAAGCCTCACTACCCCACCTACGTGCCATACCACTTTCAGTAACTACAGTGGCTTGCAAAAGTATTCATACCCCTTGAACTTTTCCACATTTTGTCACGTTACAACCACAAACGTAAATGTATTTTATTGGGATTTTATGTGATAGACCAACACAAAGTGGTGCATAATTGTGAAGTGGAAGGAAAATGATACATGGTTTTCAAATTTTTTTACAAATAAAAAACTGAAAAGTGTGGCGTGCAAAAGTATTCAGCCCCCCTGAGTCAATACTTTGTAGAACCACCTTTCGCTGCAATTACAGCTGCAAGTCTTTTGGGGTATGTCTCTACCAGCTTTGCACATCTAGAGACTGAAATTTTTGCCCATTCTTCTTTGCAAAATAGCTCAAGCTCAGTCAGATTGGATGGAGAGCGTCTGTGAACAGCAATTTTCAAGTCTTGCCAGAGATTCTCAATTGGATTTAGGTCTGGACTTTGACTGGGCCATTCTAACACATGAATATGCTTTGATCTAAACTATTCCATTGTAGCTCTGGCTGTATGTTTAGGGTCGTTGTCCTGCTGGAAGGTGAACCTCCGCCCCAGTCTCAAGTCTTTTGCAGACTCTAACAGGTTTTCTTCCAAGATTGCCCTGTATTTGGCTCCATCCATCTTCCCATCAACTCTGACCAGCTTCCCTGTCCCTGCTGAAGAAAAGCATCCCCACAGCATGATGCTGCCACCACCATGTTTCACAGTGGGGATGGTGTGTTCAGGGTGATGTGCAGTGTTAGTTTTCCGCCACACATAGCGTTTTGCATTTAGGTCAAAAACTTCAATTTTGATCTCATCTGACCAGAGCACCTTCCTCCACATGTTTGCTGTGTCCCCCACATGGCTTGTGGCAAACTGCAAACGGGACTTCTTATGGCTTTTTTTCAACAATGGCTTTCTTCTTGCCACTCTTCCATAAAGGCCCGATTTGTGGAGTGCACGACTAATAGTTGTCCTGTGGACAGATTCTCCCACCTGAGCTGTGGATCTCTGCAGCTCCTCCAGAGTTACCATGGGCCTCTTGGCTGCTTCTCTGATCAATGCTCTCCTTGCCCGGCCTGTCAGTTTAGGTGGACGGCCATGTCTTGGTAGGTTTGCAGTTGTGCCATACTCTTTCCATTTTTGGATGATGGATTGAACAGGCTTGGGATATTTTTTTATAACCTAACCCTGCTTTAAACTTCTCCACAACTTTATCCCTGACCTGTCTGGTGTGTTCCTTGGGCTTCATGATGCTGTTTGTTCACTAATGTTCTCTAACAAACCTCTGAGGCCTTCACAGAACAGTTGTATTTATACTGAGATTAGATTACACACAAGTGGACTCTATTTACTAATTAGGTGACTTCTGAAGGCAATTGGTTGCACTGGATTTTATTTAGGGGTATCAGAGTAATACTTTTGCGCGCCACATTTTTCAGTTTTTTATTTGTAAAAAAATTTGAAAACCATGTATCATTTTCCTTCCACTTCACAATTATGCGCCACTTTGTGTTGGTCTATCACATAAAATCCCAATAAAATACATTTACGTTTGTGGTTGTAACGTGACAAAATGTGGAAAAGTTGAAGGGGTATGAAAACTTTTGCAAGCCACTGTATCTATCTCTGCCTTAAAAATATCCACCTTAAAAGGCCTCCACAGCCTTTTGTGCCAATGAATTCCACAGATTTACCACCTTAAAGAAATTTCTCCTCATCTCCTTCCTAAAGGAACGTTCTTTTATTCTGAGGTTATGACCTCTGGTCCTAGACTGTCCCACAAGTGGAAACATCCTCTCCATCTATCCAAGCCTTTCACAAGTCAGTAAGTTTAAATCAGGTCCCCTTTCATATTTCTAAACTCCAGCGAGTAGAGGCCCAGCACCATCAAACGCTCATCATACGTTAACCCACTAATCCCTGGGATCATTCTAGTAAACCTCCTCTAGATCCTCTCCAGCGCATCCCTCCACTGAATGAGTTAGTTTAGTTTATTGTCACGTGTGAAACAATGAAAAGCTTTTGTTGCGTGCCATCCAGTCAGCAGAAAGACAATACATGATTACAATCGAGCCATTTACAGTGTATAGATACATGATGATAAGCAATGACGCTTCAGGTGAGGGGGGGGAGATTTAAAAGGGTCCTTGAGGGCCACTATTTTCACAGAGGGTTATCTGTATGTGGAATGAGCTGCCAGAGAGAAGCTAACTTAGTCAGCATGGACAAAGTGGACTGAAGATTCTGTTTCCATGTTGTACAGCTCTATGTTTCTCTGACTCTATTTCCGCATCTGTGGGATTTCGCTCTTCATGATTTTAAAGCAGCTTGGAAGGTTATTCAAATTATAATCTCCAGATTCTTAAAGATGTTTATTGGCCTGAGATTTCCAGGACCATTTGACTGGATAGGGAAGGCTGCATTTGAGGGCTAATTCTAAGCCTATTAAGAGCACAGTAGGGGAGCTAATGGAATTTATGCAAAGCATGAATTAAAATGAAGAGGGAATTTTACGACCGTTTTATGGTAATGCAGAAGATTCAAATCAATTGTGCAAAAAGGGCTAGCCATACTTGAACACTGAGGCCTGTATTGAGACACTGGTACCATAGTAACAAAACAGGCCCTTCGGCCCACGGTGACCAAAATGCCCTATCTTTTGTAGAAACAAGGAACTGTAGATACTGGTTTACAAAGAAAAAGGACACAAAGTGCTGGAATAGCTTAGCGGGTCAGGCAGCATCCCCAAAGAACCTGGATAGTTGACATTTCATGTCACGACCAAAAGAAGGGTCCTTACCCCGAAACATCACCTATCCATGTTATCCACAGATGCTGCCTCATCCGCTAAGTTCCTCCAGTACTTTGTGTCTTTTGTTTTGCCCCATCTTTTGCAATTTTTGGCCCATATCCCTCTGAACTTTCCTGCCTATGTACTGGCCAAATGTCTTTTAAATGGTATTATACCTGCTTCAACCACTTTCTCTGGCAGCACGTCCCATATACTAACCACCCTCTGTGTGCAAATATTACCAATCAGGTTCCTATTAAAGCTTTCTCCTTAAAGAAAATCAACAAAGTTCAACGTGATCTTGTTGCTAGGTAGTACATTATTAGAGGATTGTGAGGGTGGGTGTTGCGAGAAGGTTTCCCTCACAGGGGGAGAGGAGGGTGTGGACTGAGCATAGGCTCATAACGAAGAGGTGACCATTTACAACAGAGACAAGGAGGAATTTCTTCTCACAGTGATAATGACACGTTGGAATTCTCTCCACAGTTGCTCTGGAGTCCGAGTCACTGTTATTCAAGGTGGTAATAGAAAGACAAATAGAAATGACCAGGAGAGAGGGAAGTTGAGGAGAGCAGAAAGCTGGTGAGGGTGAGAGTGGGTCATCATGATCTTATTGAAGGGCGGAGCAGGCTCGAGTGGCCGATTGGCCTCTCTTGGTCCCTATCTTTTAATGTTCTTGCGCTGAAGTGAACTACGGATAGTGTACACCGACCATCATTTCCCGTTACTGTTCGAGATATTTATCTCAGATGGAACTCAGTAGCAGACCTAGCAGATCAGAGACATCAAAATACACCCTCAGTCTGCGCCAAGGTGCTGCTCTCAACATGGAAAGCACAATACCACCGCAACACTAACCTACCACCACTGCAAGCGCCTCAAACAGCAAGGGAAGCAGTCAGCCACTAAACCAAAAGAGAGTGGTGAACAAACATTCACATCAAGGCCCAGACACGAGTCCAAGAAAGCTCCCTGAGCGGACCAGACCTGCAAAAATACCACATTGCCCAAATTCTCCAAACTTTCAAGCATTTTTCAAGCGTAATATTAATAATAATAATAATAATAAAATGTTTCATGGTATTCACCGGATAAAGTAAATTCCATGAGTTGAATTATGGGCAGTGTTTATTGTATTATCAAGTGGGGGGCGCCGTCGGGAATGGCTGCCCAGCCTGCAGCTGTGTCCTTTCACCCTTTTTTAATTTTTAGTATGTTAAAAAGTTTTGTTTTGTCGGTCGTCTTTTTATGTGGGGGGGGGGGGGGAGGGGGAAACTGTATTTCTCAGACCCTGCCTGGTCGGAGTTGCGGCTTTCCTCCGAGCCGCATTTTCGCCCCTTCTTCACGGCCTACCAACGGGACTGGAGTGGCGTTTCCTGCCGGGACCGGCCAGTACCTCAGCTTCGGCAGCAGCACAGCACTGAAGCACCATCGCGGAGCGGGCGATGCCTTACCCAGGTCGCCGTGTGGTAAGCTCCGGAGTGCTGAGACTGCCGACCCCAACATCGTGGAGCTGTGGTTGCGGGCAGCGTCCAGTTGCGGGCAGCGCTGACTTTCAAACACCGCGGAGCCTGGGATCTCTCGCCGAGATCGCCAGTGTCGGAGCTCCAACCAGCGCAGCCTGTGGACTTCGGGAGCCGCGGTCTCCGGGGAGGAAGCGGCCGTTCCGGACACTCCAAGCCGCTGAAGAGTGTTCTCCCGACGCCAGCGAGTGGTCCTGTAACATCGGCCCGTCGCTGCGGCGACTGCGGAGGCCTCAAATAGGCCCCGACTACGGGGTGAACAAGAGGAAGCGGACTGGACTTTGTTGCCTTCTCTCACAGTGGGAACCATTGTGGGGGGATGTTTTTATGTTTTATGTTAAATTCTTCTTTGATGTTGCGTCTAAAAGATGGCTGCCGGAAGTGAGAGTGAGAGTGAACGCTGGCGCGATTAGCTGCCGCTGCTCTCTCTCCGAATTATGTATTATTGCTGTCCCTACTACATCAAATTCATGGATATGTTGTTTTTGTTTCATTTTATTTACATATTTGTTAGTTGCTTGTTTTAACTGTAAGGTGTCCTTGAGTGTTCTGAAAGGCGCCCATAAATAAAATGCATTATTATTATTATTATTGATTATTGTTTATTTATTCAATGTGTCGTTACAACAATGGGCCTGTAAAGCTGCAGCAAGTAAGTATCTCATTGTCCCGTCCCTGGTGCATATGACAAATAAACTAGTTCTGGTGATTATTCAATGAAAGAATTACAGCTGGATTCTGTCGATCACATCTGTAGAATATGGGTGGCTATAAAAAACAAGTATTTCTCGCTTATGAGGAAACTGGCGTGTGAACAGAACCCTAAAGGGCCTGTCCCACTTGGTAATTTTTTCAGCGACATATCAGTGTCGCCACAATCCAGCGGCGACAAAAAAAATATTGCGACACTTGAAAAAACACCGCGCGTCCATACGTCATCACGCCTCGTCACCGCCGCAAATTTTTCGGCGACCAGAGACATCAGTCAACGATGCCGGCATTCGCCCAAAAAATCGCCAAGTGGGACAGGCCCTTTAGTAGCTCAGGCACTGCCTGCATCTCAGATCATGAGAGAAATAGATAGCATAGTCAAACTCTTTTTCCCCATAGTAAAAACAAAAGAACATGTGTTTAAGGTGAGAAGGGGAGGGGATCTGATGGGTAATCCTTGCTGTAAGCACTGGGTGCGGCTGGTATCTGGAACTCGCTAACACAGGTGGTCAGATACATCACTCGCTTAAGAAGCATTTAGACAGACACTTAAACAGACAAGGCAACAACGATACAGACCTTATGAGATCAAATGAGATTCGAGTAAATGGCGAAAAGGGTTAGCATGCAAGTTGTGGACCAAAAGGTCTCCTTCTCTGCTGTACGGTTCACAAAAAACACATAATTGGAAAGTCATTTGGAATCTTGTTGAGGAAACAAGGCAGAAAGAGCAGCAATCATTAGCGTCCTTAATTGCGATCGACAAGATTAAATTGACATGCCTGCTCATTTTTCTGTCTATTGCACTAATTGTACAGATTTACATTCAGACCTTAATTGCAATAATTTGCTGCAATGTATAAAGAATTTCACATAAACGCATCCAACTCACAGAGCTTTTCAGAACCTGACCGCTGATGGCTAAAGCCGCAAACAGCAATGGCCCAGCACCGATCCGTGAGACACACCACTGGTCACAGCCCTCCAGTCTGTAACCTTCCACCACCACCCTCTGCTTTCCTCCATTAAGCCAATTATTCATCCAGCCAGCTAGCTCTCTCTGGGTCCCATGCGATCTAACCTTCCAGAGCAGCCTACCATGCAGAATCTTTTCAAAGGCCTAGCTGAAATCTATATATACACCTTTGGTCTTGACCTCGTAAATCTTTTCAATACATGTTCGAAAAACTCAATCAAATCCACGAAGCACGATCTACAGGTACAAAACTATGCTGACTATGAAAAAGGGTCCCAACCTGAAACATCACCTATCCATGTTCACTTGAGATGCTGTTACTCCAACACTCTGTGACTTCTTTTGTAAACCAGCATCTGCAGTTCCTTGTATTTTCCCGATCCACCCTTGTCTATCCAAATGCATACATATCATATCCCTTAGAATACTCTCCAGTAACTTACCTGCCTCCACCAACGGTCAGCTATGTTTTTTAAAAACAAGTATCCTTCTTGATCCATGTGAACTGGGGTTATTTAATATATCAGGATTGAGCTAATCTCGCTGAATGTCTCTGGAAAGAAAAGTTTGTCTTATCGTCTATGTCCTTGCAGATGCATGATCGGAGGCCTCGCGATTTACCAATTTTTGCAAGCGAGTCCAATTATCTCCTGAGCACCTAATTATTTCTCTAAGTGAGCCTGTGTGCTGGCCATAGGGTCTGTTAGCAGACAACTCCATTTTAGCTGAATTGCCTGATTTAACACTTACATTACAGCCTCTGACATTATACTGAAGCTTAGCAAGACCTTAAGGTTAAAACAATCACCACCATTCATTTATACAGGCAACCTCAAGTTAGAATCAGCGCTGCCTTTTCCTCCCGCAGTTTTTGTTTGTAATGTATTGGTGGGACGTGAGTGCCTGTGCCAAACTACGCAGGGGCTCTGTGGATTGCTCAGCCATTTCACAGTCAATCACATTGCTATGGGATTGCAGTACCACTTAGGATACACTGGGTATGGATGGCAAATCTCCTTCCCTTTTACATTGACTGTAGCAGATGGGGTTTTATGACAATCTGGCCAGCAATTACTGTTTCCACTGCTGAGGCCAGCTTTTATTCCAGATTTAATTAACTGGCTGAATTTAAATTCCCCAGCTGCCGGTGAGTTTGAATCAGAAACACTGGATCAGTGACCACAGCAAATTGGTACAAATGCAGGGCGTCACAAATGTGAAATGCTAACGTCTCTCACTCGACAGTAGCTTCCTAAACAGCTGAGTATTTCCAGCATTTTCTGTGTCTATTTGGGAATACCAGGCCAGTAACTACATAACGCGTGAAGAAAGAAAATAACTGCAGATGCCACAAACTTGGAATAAAAATGGAAAATTCTGAAAACTACCAGCAAGCAGGCAGCACGTGCAGCAAAGGAAGGTTAACCTTACAGGTCACTGACTATGTGTTCAAAGGAACTATAGATGCTGATTTATATCGAAGAGACACAAAGCCGTGGAGTAACCCAGCTGGTCAGACCTCATCTCTGGAGGAAAAGGATGGGTGACATTTCGGGACAGAACCCTTCTTCAGACCCGAAACATCACCCATTCTTTTTCTCCAGAGATGTTGCCTGGCCCGCTGAGTTACTCCAGCACTTTGTTCCATCTTGGGTCACTGACTATCATCAGTACTTGGAAAGGTTAGAAATCAAGCATGTTCTAAGTTGCAGATTGAAGACAAGTGAACAAAGCAAAAAAATGTCTGTGATGGGCCGGAGACCAAGACACCTAATTAGTGTCTGACTGCGCCAACAAGAGAGGAACTGTTTCTGCAGACTCGTGCAATAAGTAAAACATGTTTCAATGGGGGATTATTTGGAGAATACTGATAGAAATGTATTTGTTTCAAACAGATTGATGAAAAAAATTAACTGGATGAGATCTCATTTCAGGGCTGAAATGGATCTGACCACATTGAACGGAATCAATGACTGAAAATGGTGCAAATATTCAGTATGCTGTTGGTACTTGAAGTGTGTTCATCAAACTAACTCTTCCTAATGGCTTTATTTAAGGAGGACTGCAAGGACAAGCCTGGGAACTATAGGTTGATGAGCATTACATCAGTGGTGGGAAAGTTACTAGAAGAGATTTTGAGAGACAGATTTAATTGGAAAAGGCAAGTTCTGATTATGGGATAGTTAGCTTGGCTTTTTGCATGTGAATCATGTCTCATGAATTAGATGATGTTTTGTTTCCCCAAGAGGTTACTAAGAGGACTGTTGAGGACAGGGTGGTAGATGTTGTTGAGATGAACTTTAGCCAAGCCTCTGACAAGGTCCCACATGTTAGGGCTGGTTCAGAAGGTTAGAAAATCAAGTTCAAGTTCAAGTTCAAGTGAGTTTATTGTCATGTGTCCCTGTATAGGACAATGAAATTCTTGCTTTGCTTAAGAAAATATTTAATATGGGATCAAGAAGGAACTAGCCAACTTGATACCAAATTAACTGAGTGGTAACAGGCAGATGGTAGTAGAAGGTTGGTCATCCAGATTACAAGCCTGTGCCAGAGGAATCCAAAGCTAAATTCAAGCCCGATTCCCCTTTGTGATGAGACACAGGGGGTCAGTGTAAAACTAGAAGGCGTTAGTTGAAGGTGAGAGGGGAAAGATTTAAAGGGGACCCGAAGAGCAATATTTTCATTCAGGGGGTAGTGAATGTATGGAATGTGCTGCCAGAATTGATGCAGGTACAATCACAACATTTAAAACATATTTGGATGGTTCATGGATATAAAAGGTTGAGACCAAACACTGCCAAATGGGACCAGCTTGGATGGGGCATCTTGGTTGGCATGGACACATTGTATGAAAAGGCTTGTTTCCATTTTATATGACTTTACGAAAGAGATTTAATGAATATAGATTAGGTATATTTGATTTAAAGAATATAACTGCAGGTATATTTGCCTTTGGTAGGGAAACCTTCCAAAACTGGTGCTCCCTGCATCACCAAAACAGAAAAAGAAAAATGCTGGTAATTGTGGTATAATGGTGGATGACCAAGGGGGGTTGGTCAGAAGCTGGGGGATCGGGGAGAGTATATGTGGTGATTAGAGACCAAAAGTGGAACATTCTTACAGCAACAGAAAGTATATGAGAATTTTGCATCTGCTGCTACAAGTGAGGAAAGTCAAAGAAACCTTGATTAGGATGAACGCAGACAACAAAACGATTTAAGAGTTTCACATCTTCAAAACAAAATAGTCACTTGATCTGGGTGGGAAACATTCAAGGGTGCTGAGCGAACTAAAGGATTGTATAATTGTGGCCCTAAATATGGGAATAGAAACATAGAAAATAGGTGCAGGAGTAGGCCATTCGGCCCTTCGAGCCTGCACCGCCAATCAATATGATCATGGCTGATCATCCAACTCAGTATCCTGTACCTGCCTTCTCTCCATACCCCCTGATCTCTTTAGCCACAAGGGCTCCCTCTTAAACATATCCAATGAACTGGCCTCAACTACCTTCTGTGGCAGAGAATGGTGCTCAAGGATTGAAGGGGCCAAATGTCATATGTTTGGACATCCAAAGGACATTTGATAACATATCGTTTGACAGACCCGGAACTTTCGGGAGGGAAGTGGACATGAATTTAGTTATGAATTTCCCTGGCAAAGATAGAAGTACATCTTTAGATAGAAGTACAAAGTACAAAGATAGAAGTATGAGGCCATTGTGTATGGCCTCATACCACCATCAAGGGATCAAAATAGATTTCCTAGAAAATATATTAAAAATATTCCCCTCACAAAAGCAATACCCAAAAAACAGATACGGTCAGCTATTATCAAATTCAACTGCAGTGTAGTTTAGAGATACAGGGCGGAAACAGGCCCTTCAGCCCACCGAGTCCATGCTGACCAGCGGTCCACACACACTAGCACTATCTTACACACACCAGTGACAATTTACAATTTGACCAAGCCAATTAGCCTGCAATCTTGTATGTCTTTGGAGTGTAAGAGGGCTGATTAATGCGGGTAATAAATGTGTGAAGGCTGACAAGTCCTTGTGTAACGGTAGTTCTGCTATAATATAATGCAGCAGTTCTTGAGAAATCCCATGTTAAAGAAAGTCAACAATCAACAATCAAGTGTTTAATTTTCATGTGTACCAACAATTAAATTCCTTACTTGCAGTAGCATATCAGGCTTGCAAACACAATAAACACAGGTAATGCATAATTTTTTTTAATTAAATAAATTAATAATTACAATACTCGTAGAAAAAAAACTTAGTATCGAGTGCAAACAAAGACAGTCCATAGAAGTTATAGCCAAGGTTAGTGTTATGCAGTGTTCAAGAGCCTGATGGTTACTGGAAAGCTGTTCATGAACCTGGAGTTCACAGTTCTCAGGCTCCTGTACCTCTTTCCCGATGGTAGCATCAAGATGAGAGCGTGGCCTGGGTGGTGTGAGACTTTGATGATGCTGGCTGTCATTTTGAGCAGATTCCTTCGACGGTAGTGAGGTCAGTACCCATGACAGACCAGACAGTGTCCACCACATCGCATTAAAAAGACAAAATTGCATCAATTTCATCAGTGGGGTTAGGAGCTAGGGAGTTTGACTTGCAATAACAACATTATCTTTCTCATATGATTTTTAAAAGTAACGCAATTTTTTTTGTTACTGCAAGTTAAAAATACTGAAGGCTGTATTGTTCAATAGAGTTTCAATGGAAGTGAATGCTTGTCGATTCCCATGGCCTTTTGCAGTGAAATCAATAGACAGCATGGGTAAGATACAATGCCGTCTGATTACTACGGGGAGATTACATGGAGTCAGTACTTTTTCCTAAGGCAGATTTTTCTTTCTGCTGTCACATTCCAAAGTAACTTTTAAGACGTCCTCTAGTTCCCGATCGAAATTGTGTTCTAACCAATTTGGCCCACGTAATATAAATAGTGCTTGCGAATTCATCAGTTGCGTGAGATCAAATAGTGCTGTGGAAACAAAAATTGTAGCAGAACCATCTGTGTTTCCAACTTCAAATCGGGAATAAAGTAAACTAACTACCTTCTATTCTACCCCAACATTTTGCAGGATAAAGCTCGAACTGTGACATACCACAATACGCACAAGATCTCTAAAGCAAGAGTGACGATTGTGTAATTGTCACATGTACAGGGAATGGAACAATGACATTCTTACTTACTGCAGCTTAAGAGGCCCATTACCTCACTAGTATTATATACAACAATTAATAATAAAATAAATTATCACTATTACTAGGTAACTAAGCCAAACAGCGCAAAGCATTACGTTATGCAACCAAAGTGAAGTCCATAGTAGTTCGGTACTGAGATTGGACTGTGGTTTGTTCAACAGCATAATGGTTGCTGGGAAGAAGCTGTTCTTGAACCTGGAGGTCACGGTTCTCAGGTTTCTGTGTTTTCTTCCCGATGGTAGCGGCGAGAAATAGTACACATTTATAACCCCATTTTTTTTTTTTTTAATGATGGGATGGATACTAATAATTGTATATAAAGAGACGGATCCACAATCCTTGTCAGTTGGACATAATGGGTCTTATTTAATTCAGATTTAAAGGTATAAGCTGCTACAAATACTGTCCATTCGTCCCATATTGTGCATCGACTGTTGACAAGCTATTTAAATGATAGAAAGGAAACATTACAGTGAAACAAGGTCATAATTGCCCATGTACGAAATGTGTGTATGGAAATAAAGAATACCAGAGAGCAGCTGGTCTGATAATTTTGCTGCAGCTTCCTGCAGCTCTTATCACCCTTCTCCCTCCTCTGTTTCCCACTGATTCTTTCACCTTGACAAGGCTGCACATAAACATAGCCCCTTGCCTGAACAAGTTGGCAAGCATTTTAACCTTGGCCAGCTGCTGTTGTTGCTTTTCAACATATAGATGAGACTAGGAAAGCCTTCCCTAGAAATTAAGTTCAGAAACCCACCATAACTGGAACCACTCTCACCCCAAATCCAGTTAGCCCCTCAACAGCCATTTTGAAATATGTTATCCCTGTATTTCAGTAATAAAGATTTCTACCCAATTGAACCAGGGCAATAATGGAAGGCTCCCTGTGCTTGTGTAGTAGTTGGATGTGTAGGGTGCAACAGGGTACCATCTCAGTCCAACAGCTTCTAGTTCCAGGGTCACATCACTGCACGAGCACAAGTGAACACAAGGATATCCGTGCAATGAAGAGCCTTTGTCACCACAAGGACTGTATGGTCATCAGGCCAACATGGATCGATGCACCCTGCTTCAGGTATCCCAATTACAATGAGACTCAACCTTCAGGCCACACGTAATTTGAAAACTGATGGCATTGTGGGCAGAAAGGAAGGTTGTTTTAGTCTGCGGCATGACACAGAGTAGAGTAATGGCAAATGGGATTTAATCCTGACAAACACAAGATGATGAATTTGGGGAAGGTTAATTAAGGTGGGCAGTACACAGTAAATTATGGGGTCTGAGGACTATTGATGAACAGAGAGATCTCGGGTTACAAGTCCACAGATCCCTGTAAGTGGCAGCACAGGTGGATAGGTTGAAGAAGCAGACATATACAATGCTCGTCTTCAATGGCCATGACATAGAACAAAAGAACTGGGACAACATATTGTAACTTTATAAAACTATGGGTTGGTGGACACATGGAGTATTGTGTGCTATTCTGGTCCTGACACGATCGGAAGGATGTGATTGTACTGGAGAGGGTGCAGAGATTCACCAGGATGATGCCTGGAAAGGAGGACTTCATTTATAAGGCAAAGTGGGACAAGATAGGTTTGTCAGGCATTGGGGGTTCAGTATTGATGTGGATAGAGAACTGGCTGGCAAACAGGAAGCAAAGAGTAGGAGTAAACGGGTCCTTTTCACAATGGCAGGCAGTGACTAGTGGGGTACCGCAAGGCTCAGTGCTGGGACCCCAGCTATTTACAATATATATTAATGATCTGGATGAGGGAATTGAAGGCAATATCTCCAAGTTTGCGGATGACACTAAGCTGGGGGGCAGTGTTAGCTGTGAGGAGGATGCTAGGAGACTGCAAGGTGACTTGGATAGGCTGGGTGAGTGGGCAAATGTTTGGCAGATGCAGTATAATGTGGATAAATGTGAGGTTATCCATTTTGGTGGCAAAAACATGAAAGCAGACTATTATCTAAATGGTGGCCGACTAGGAAAAGGGGAGATGCAGCGAGACCTGGGTGTCATGGTACACCAGTCATTGAAAGTGGGCATGCAGGTGCAGCAGGCAGTGAAGAAAGCGAATGGTATGTTAGCTTTCATAGCAAAAGGATTTGAGTATAGGAGCAGGGAGGTTCTACTGCAGTTGTACAGGGTCTTGGTGAGACCACACCTGGAGTATTGCGTACAGTTTTGGTCTCCAAATCTGAGGAAGGACATTATTGCCATAGAGGGAGTGCAGAGAAGGTTCACCAGACTGATTCCTGGGATGTCAGGACTGTCTTATGAAGAAAGACTGGATAGACTTGGTTTATACTCTCTAGAATTTAGGAGATTGAGAGGGGATCTTATAGAAACTTACAAAATTCTTAAGGGGTTGGACAGGCTAGATGCAGGACGATTGCTCCCGATGTTGGGGAAGTCCAGGACAAGGGGTCACAGCTTAAGGATAAGGGGGAAATCCTTTAAAACCGAGATGAGAAGAACTTTTTTCACACAGAGAGTGGTGAATCTCTGGAACTCCCTGCCACAGAGGGTAGTCGAGGCCAGTTCATTGGCTATATTTAAGAGGGAGTTAGATGTGGCCCTTGTGGCTAAGGGGATCAGAGGGTATGGAGAGAAGGCAGGTACGGGATACTGAGTTGGATGATCAGCCATGATCATATTGAATGGCGGTGCAGGCTCGAAGGGCCGAATGGCCTACTCCTGCACCTAATTTCTATGTTTCTATGTTTCTATGTCAGCGAAGGAAGCTGAGGGATGACCTAATTAGGGGATTTAGAGAGTTGTGAGGGATTGGGTAGATAGTAAAAGTATTTTCCCCATGGAGGGGCATTCCAGACTAGAGGGCACATAGCAAAAGGGGATCTGAGGGGCATTTTTCCCCCAGCGTGATTGGAGTTCTGAAACGCACTACCTGAAGAGATAGAGATTCTCACAACATTTAAGCTTCTAGACAAGTAACAGAATTGTCAAGGCAAAGAAGACAAAGGACCCAATGCAGGTAAATGGGATGACTGTAAATAGGTATACCGGGCAGTATAGATGCGCTGGGCTGAAGAGCCTGGTTCTGTGCTGCATGACTCAATGCCATTAGTTCACTCATGACCTGCTACAGTCCCAATCAGACAGCCGTGCCCTTCAGGACTTGGCCAGTTTGGTCAGTAGTGGTCTTACCAAACCATAACTGGAGATGGACATTTATGTCCCTTGCTCAGAGTACATTCAGTGGCGTTGCACAGAACGTGCTCGGGGATTGCGATGGAAGATTTTGGCACATTGTCTACAAGAACTGATTCAATATCAAGCTTCCCTTTGATTATCTGTGTGATATCTCCCAGTTGAGGCAAGTCTTCAGATGTTTGTGAAAATATTGCCAATTGATTGGCGGTGACTCAGCCATGTCAGAACTAAATGCCTGGGTCAGTGATTGATGGTCTTTGTTTTATTTTATTTTTATTTTGTTATTTGTTTGAACATTGAGTTGGGCGAACGGGACTGTTTCTGAGCTGTGTGACTTTATGACTGTAATGGGTCCGAGTACTTTGTTCAGTCATTTCAGAGGGCATCCTTTACCATCCTGCCCTCTGAAATGGTTAAACAAACCAATCCACATCCCACACATACCAACAATAAAAAATCCACTTGAAGTTCAGGAAACCTGATTCACTTTCTGTATCATGGGAGTCCCATCTTAGCATAAGCAACCGACAATGATGGACTTCTCCATTGCCTCTCATGCACTAGCACAGTCTTGAGCTGTAAGCCATAGGCTTAAGGTGAAATGGGAGAGATTTAAGAGAAACCTCAGGTATCCTCTTATCCTTTATCATTTTAGCTTCTATTTCCAATCCTATGACTGAGATAGAATTTATTTTTCTTGCTGTAGAATAACAGCAAAGGTGATGGGGAAAAGGCAGGAGAATGTGGTTGAAATGAAAAAACGATCAGCCACGGTTGAATGGCGTAGTAGACTTAATGGGCCGAATGGCCTAATTCTGCTCCCACGTCATATGAACTTTTTCACTCAGAGGGTAAACCGTATCTGGAATGAGCTGCCAGACAAAGCTATGGAAGTAGGTACAATGACTTTTAAAATACATTTGGACAGATATATACAGGAAGGAAGGGTTTAGAAGGATATTGTACAAATGTAGGCAAATGGGACTAGCCCAGTATGGCAAGTTGGTTGGCATGGACAAGGTGGGTCGAAGGGCCTGTTTCCATGCTGTACAGCTCTGACTAGCACCTGAGGGCCTGTTTAACAAAAGATGGAATATATTATGCTCCACGGGCACCATGGCGAGGATGAGGACTGGGCACAGTGGTGCAGCCTCAAACCAGTCAGCAATGAGTTACCTACTGTCGATGAAGCCTCTCCCTAGTAACTATCAGTTCCTTCAGAGAATTTTTAGGGAAAATACATCATCGAGTGAATGACTCTCCATGCCAAAAAATCTATCAGCAATCTCTTTACATAAAAATGAAAATGAGGCTTATCCTTTATCATTTAAGCTTCCATTTCCAATCCTACGACTGAAGGGAATTTTTTTCTTGCTGTAGAATAACAGTGAAACCATGACAACGGAGCTTTAAGAAACTGTAAGCTGGTCTAGACCAACAAATTTAAAAAAAATTAAAATCAAGGAAGGTTTGTCTCAGGCACATTTCAATCTAAACTGCCAGAAAACCCTTCTTAACAAGAAAAAACATCTTTATTCCCCAAATCCAGGCAAACCTATAAAAATATATTCTCACATTTATTTCACATTACCACATCTCAGAGAATATTTCATAACCATGTGTTGTTCTGAAACCTGGTACCATTATGATGTAGGAAAACACAGCAGCCACTGCACGTAAAAGCAGTTATGATGGTCCTGTTTTTGGCCGTCCTGAATAAAATCCTACACCGCTCCATTTTATTGAGCTAAAAAAAAACTCTCAGGAGGTGCATCTTCATTAAGTTAATTGGAAAAAAACATGTTTTTTGTCGAAAGGAGAACTTTCATTCTTGAATGTCAATTTGTCAGGTTTCTGAGCTACGCAACATCGACTGGTGTTCAGCAACGTTTTGCTAAGCTTTTGCTTCTGATTTAATCGCATAACCTCCAATACCAGATGAGAGCGGAATAAACAGTCAATTTCTTTCAGCTCAAAGTTAACAGCTCATCTCCACACCTCATTTAACTCACAAAATCGGATGTTTGCAATTGAAAAGTAGATCAAGCTGCAAATGTTTTATTTCATTATGAACGATCCAGGAATCAAAGAAAACAAACATAAACAATGCCATGCCTAAATAACAAACATTAATTCAAGGGGACTCCATTCATAAACTTTGCCACCCAAGGACCAATAGTCAGCCGCACATGTATAAGAAGGTTGTTATTGGTCAGAAGCTCCCTTTGATGCTCAGTTGCCAAGTAACCTGCAGAACGCAGTACAGAGCCATAGAGACCAAGCAGTATCAGGTTCAATCCCCTCTCTGCTTTGATAGGGTGCTAAAATTAGCATTACTCTTCCTGGAATAAGGAAGAAGTGTCAGCCGAGGCTCCTGCTCCTGACAACATCCAACAGCCCGTGCTGGAAGATGCACGTGTGAGGACATTTGCTGCAGGAACACCAGCCTGACACATAACCATCCATCCCCCCCCCCCACCACCACCACCTTCCCACTCCTACACAATCTGCCAGCTCACATGTCTGCCCATCGTTCTGGCATTAAAGAACAGCCAGAGGTGGGGCCAGAGAATCAGCACCCCCGCACCAGCTAAACATCAGGAATGGGAAGTTGAAAAATATATAAAATTCCACATACAAGATCCAGAGCATCTCTCAGCTGCCATGCCTTCCTTCCTTCCCAGGTTCCCAGGAGTCAAAGAGGATTTGTGAAAGATTCAGAACATCTTTGAGGTGCTTTCTGTGTCCTCCTGGCAATCTCTTGCCATGACAGAGTTTGAGGCAGAGTGCCCGCTTTGGGGGTCCAACCACAGGCAGACAATGTAACCCACCACCCAAATGGTGCCTTGATGCTGGGGAATGGGCTTGGGAGAACATGCTCACTTATCCTACCCGATCATTTGGAAAATGTCTAGAAAGCATTATCATGTAGCACTTATAATACCTCTCCAGTCCATTGAGTACAGAATGTCTTCAGATTGGGGATCAACACTGCCTGATATTCACAGCAGAAGGTGTAGATTCTCGATTTGCAAGGTGTTGAAAGGTTACCTTGAATGAGTGAAAATGCAGTGCTGAGATTTCAATGTGATCACCTGTGATCTTATTGAGTGGTGGAGCAGGATTCAACATAGAACAGTACCACACAGGAAGTGGCCCTTCAGCCAACAGTGTTTGTGCCGAACACGATACCTGGTTAAACTGATCTCATCTGCCTGCACATGATCGACATCCCTTTATATCCATGTGCCTATCTAAAGCCTCTTCAACACTACTACAATATCTGCCTCTGGCAATGCATTTTAGGCCCACACCACCCTACCCTCTGTGTAACAAACTTTCCCCCTCTTACCTTATGGATATGCCCTCTGGTGTTGGACATTTCCAGGATTCTGATTTTCTACCCTATCTACACCTCATAATTTTGTATACTTCTATTAAGTCTCCCCTGAACCTCTGACGCACCAGTGAAAACAATCCATCCAACCGCTCCCTGTAGCTGAAACCCTTTAATGCAGGCAGCATTCTGGTAAACCTCCCCTGCACCCTCTTCAAAGTTTCAAACATCTTTCCTGTAATGGGGCGACCAGAATAGCATGTAATATTCCAAATGTAGCCCAACTAAAGTCCTTTAGAGCTGCATCATGACTCTTAGGGGCTGTCCCACTGCGGCGACCTAACCTGCGAGTTCAGACGAGTTTACCCTAGACTCATACTCGCGGCATGGTCGACACGAGGTCCTAGGAGGTCTTTGTAACTCTCCTTCATGCTCGAGAGTTGTCCCCCGCGTACTCGAGGCATCAGCTAGTTTGCAGCGTATTTTTCAACATACATGTTGGAACAAGTTGAAAAATGCCCGCGAGTAAAAAAAGGTCGCCGTGGAAAAAAATGTATACTTTTTTTACTCGTAAGTTTAGTCGATGTAGGTCGTAGTAGGTCGGCATGTTATTCGTAGGTAATCGAGGGTAGTCGAAGGTTGTCGTGGATAGTCTTCAACATAGTCGAAGGGAGGTCGAGGGGAGGTTGTCTTCACTTTCTACTATTCGGTGTCCAATTTTCCAGAAGCTATTCAACATAGTCGAAGGAGGTCGAAGGAGGTCTTCAACATGACATTTTTTTCAAACGCTCCTAAACTCGCCAATTAGCTGGCCACAGTGGGACAGCCCCTTTATATTCAATGCCCCCAGCAGTGAAGGTAAGCATACAATGTGCCTTCTTCACCATCCTATCCACTTCGGCTTCCACCTTCATTCATAGTAAGCTGTAAATTTGGAACAAGATCCACATTGATGCTGTTAAGGCTCTTGCCATTGAGTGGCTCAGTATCCTATTCTAAGACTAACTTGTATGCCGGTAAGCTCACTAATCAAAGTCATTTATTAATCTTCTGAGTCTTACATTTAACTACCCATCTGCAATTTTTTTAAATTTGTATCCTATATAAAAGTTAGGTCGTATGGACAGAGGGTGATCAAAGAGTTATGAAAAAGACAATATTGGATTTGGTTTTAACTCCCTACAGCTGAATGCAGTCTTTGCTTGGTTCTTCTACATCGTCTCCAGTGATTGAAGACCTACTTTGAGTCACAGTGCTATCCCAATCCATCAAGAGGTATACTGGACACACTTCACTATGCAACAACACACAAAAAAAAGTCAGGACGCACCATTGGCATTGACTGTAGTTTATTATTCTCACATTTTGCCACAGATACATTAAAAAAAATGTTTTGCCTGCCATTCAGGCAGATCTTACTAGTTCCACTGTTTGTGCCCCTTCATTATCGCCTCTTCCCGGGGTCCAGGAAAGAGCGTTCACGTCACGGCCCTGTTTCCACCAATCTTTCCACCACCACGCACAAGAAGCGATAAGACAGACACCATTGTATGCAGATGCCGAGAAGTGTGTTCAGCTCTGGCTGAACAACTTCTAATCTTGTGTGTGGACTCGATAAGAAGAGAATCCCCTCTTCCCAGAGCAACAATGGGCCATTATGGGCTCCACCCTTCCTTGGTCATTTGTTGCCAGCCGTGCTTTGTTCTGGTCTTTTCTCACCTCCAATGCCCTTTCAGTCTGAAGAACGGTCCCGATCGAAAACATCAGAGATTATTTTTCTCCAGAGATGCTGCCTGACCCACTGAATTACTCCAGCACTTTGTGGCTATCTTCAGATCATACCATACCAGTATAAGAGGTGGTACAAAAAAATAAACAAACAGATCGCAAAATAGAATTATAGCTACAGAGAAAGTGGAAAAAAAATACAAAGGCCACAACACGGTAGATTCCTCCTCTCATATGAGAGGTCCGTTCAAGAGACTGATGAAGCACAGTAGATGCTGCTCCTGTCTTTCGTGGCATGTGCTTTCAAGCTTTTGTACCTTCTGCACAGATGTAGAGGGGAGAAGAGAGTGACCGGGTTGGTTCCTCATTATATTGTTTGTTTCTTGAAGCTGTGACTTGATAGTCGCAGAGGCTAAAGTCAATCAAGATGGCATCACAACGACCACTCCAACATCAGTCATTGAACTGCAGATGGCATACTTTTATGCACATACTGTCGAGCACAAAGATGTTACTGGTGAAGTGTGCAAAAGGTTAGAGTTTTTTCCCCAATACGGGGAAGCTAGTCTGCTACACAAACATACTGCACGATACTGCTGCCACAATGCCCAACAGAGAACACTGGCAACATGCCCATCCACAATGTGACAGTGCCGTAGCTGGAAAGGCTGCTGTCTCACAGCACCAGAGACCCAGGTTCGATCCTGACCTTGATTACTGTCTGTGTGGAGTTTGCACATTCTCCCTGTGACCGCGTGGGTTTCCTGCGGGTGCTCTGGTCTCCGTCCACATTTCAACGACATGCGGGTTTGTAGGTTAATTGGCCTTGAAAATTACCCTGAGTGTTTAGGGAGTGTATGTGAAAGTGAGATAACATAGAACTAGTGTGAATGGGTGATCGATGGTCGGCATGAATAGCCTATTTCCATGCATTATCTCTAAACTAAACTGGGAGAAAGATTGTGTGCATTCAGTCTATCCATGCCCCTCATTTATACACTTCTATAGGATCACCCATCAATTTCCTAAGCTTTTAGGAATAAAGATCTAGCCCCTCTCTATATAAATCAATCCCTTGAGTCATGGTAGCATCCTTGTAAATCTTTTCTGCACTCTTCCCTGCCTAATGGCACCTTTCCCACAGAAGGGTGACCAAAATTGAACACAATACTCCAATTGTGGCCTCACCTAAATCTTATACTGGTGTCAAATGGGATATTCGAGGATGGAGTTAAAGGGAAAGGGAGTAAAGGGATAGTTAATGACCCCAGAATTAACGGGAAAGGAAGCTCACAAAGGGATAGGAGAGCATGGCCAAGTGTAATAAGGATCGATGTGAAAGGTGAGATGCGTAAGGAATTAAAAGTATTGTATATGAATGCGCAAAGTATAAGAAGTAAAGTAGATGAGCTTGAGGCTCAGTTAGAGGTTGGTAGATATGACATTGTGGGGATTACTGAGACGTGGCTGCAGGAGGATCAGTCCTGGGAACTTAATATTCAGGGTTATACATCCTATAGAAAGGACAGGCAGGTGGGCAGAGGAGGGGGGGTAGCTCTGCTGGTGAGGGATGGAATTCAGTCCCTTGCGAGGGAAGACATAGGGACTGACGAGGTAGAGTCACTGTGGATTAAGTTGAGGAATTGTAAAGGCAAGAAGACACTAATTGGTGTTATCTATAGACCCCCAAATAGTAGCCCGGATGTAGGGTGTAAGTTGCAGCAGGAGTTAAAACTGGCATGTAACAAAGGTAATGCCACTATGGTGATGGGGATTTCAATATGCAGGTAGACTGGGAAAATCAGGTTGGTTCAGGACCTCAAGAAAGAGTTTGTAGAGTGCCTCCGAGATGGATTCTTAGAGCAGCTTGTAATGGAGCCGACCAGAGAAAAGGCAATTCTCGATTTCGTGTTGTCCAATGAACCAGATATGATAAGAGAACTCGAGGTAGAGGAACCGCTTGGAGGTAGTGATCATAATATGATTAGTTTTAATCTGCAATTTGAGAAGGAGAAGGTTAAATCGGAAGTGTCAGTGATGCAGTGTCAGGGGACTATGAAAGCATGAGAGGGGAGCTGGCCAAGGTAGACTGGAAAGGTGAGAAAAAACTTTTTCACCCAGAGCGTTGTGAATTTATGGAATTCCCTGCCACAGATGGCAGTGGAGGCCAAGTCACTGGATGGATTTAAGAGAAAGTTAGATAGAGCTCTAGGGGCTAGTGGAGTCAAGGGATATGGGGAGAAGGCAGGCATGAGTTATTGATAGGGGACGATCAGCCATGATCACAATGAATGGCGGTGCTGGCTCAAAGGGTCGAATGGCCTCCTCCTGCTATTTTCTATGTTTCTATGTTATACAATGGTAACATGGCATCTCAACTGCTATACTCAGTGGCCCGCTTGATGAAGATGACCGTGCCATAAGCCTTCTTCGCCATTCTGTCTACATGTGACACCACTTTCAAGGAACCATGTATTTGTACTCCTAGATCCCTCTGCTCTACAACGCTCCCTACGGCTCTGCCATTCACTGTGAAATTCTGACCCCGATTTGCTTTCCCAAAATGCAACACCTCATATTTATCAAATTAAGCTTAATTTACATTCCTCGACCCACATGCCCAGATGATCAAGATCCTACTGTCACCCTTAATATCTTACTTCACTGTCAATTTGAGTGTCACCTGCAAATTTACTAACCATGCCTTGTATATGCTCATCCAACTTGTTGATATAGATGACAAACAACAAAGGGCCCCAACAGCGACCACTGAGGTACTTTCATTCTCTTATAACCATATAACCATATAACAATTACAGCACGGAAACAGGCCATCTCGGCCCTACAAGTCCGTGCCGAACAACTTTTTTCCCTTAGTCCCACCTGCCTGCACTCATACCATAACCCTCCATTCCCTTCTCATCCATATGCCTATCCAATTTATTTTTAAATGATACCAACGAACCTGCCGCCACCACTTCCACTGGAAGCTCATTCCACACCGCTACCACTCTCTGAGTAAAGAAGTTCCCCCTCATGTTACCCCTAAACTTCTGTCCCTTAATTCTGAAGTCATGTCCTCTTGTTTGAATCTTCCCTATTCTCAAAGGGAAAAGCTTGATCACATCAACTCTGTCTATCCCTCTCATCATTTTAAAGACCTCTATCAAGTCCCCCCTTAACTTTCTGCGCTCCAGAGAATAAAGACCTAACTTATTCAACCTATCTCTGTAACTTAGTTGTTGTTATATGAACAAACGGTTAAAATCCAAGGCCTCAAACTAAGCTCCTAGTCCCGGCACAAACTCTGCTTCCATCAACATTCGAGAAAAATAATTCCAAAGATACACAACCCTGAGAAAAAAGATCCCACTTATTTCTGTCGTAAACTGGCATGCCATTATTTTTCGACAATGGTCTCTATCTAGTCCTACACTCTCTCACAAGGAGCAGCATTCTCCTCCTGCCTGGGCCCCTCAAGATTGGGTATGTTCCAGTGATCACCTCCTACTCTTCATCATTCCACATGTTTTACAAATCAGAATAAACCACGATCATGAAGCCAGCCCACACCACAAAGGAAAAAACTATGAATTGCTACTTTCAGTATACTTGTGTCCTAGACTAATTGATTGCATATTCTGAACATTTTTGCATTTAATTTCAATTTTAAACAGGAATTTTCATTTAAAGTGAGCATATGATGGAAAATATACTGGCATTTTATACCACAGACATTAAATAGGTTATAGCTCTTTGGATATGTGTGGTTTTTGTGTTTTCTCTGAACAACAACTGTCCTGAATCTGTACTGAGATTTGAGAGGTTTGAGGAAGTCAAGACACACAATCATTTCATGGATGTTCTGAATATTTGTTTAACCTTCAGCCTCCTGTCAAAAGCAGCTATTCGATGGGCATCTCTCCTTTAGCACCTCTTGGTCAATATCGTGTCCCGTCTCAGTCACTGCTCTTCACGAGCAAGGTAGAAATGGGATATCCAACGTTCTGATGTGGGAGGTTTTTAAAAAAAATCAATACACCAGATTCAAAACCTAACTTTATTCTACGATAGGCATCTTAGAAAATTGTTGATATGCTTTTCCAGATCAAACTTTCCTCATTCCTGCTGGATGCACCAAATCAGTCAAGACAAGTGTGTGGGCCATGTTTTTGACTGTTATATGCACCAGGAACTGAACAATGAAATTCATATTTTTGGTACATTTACAGGCCCATTAATGTAATAAAACAACAGATAAATAAATAAATATACGGTAATCAACATTGGAATAAATTAATATTCAGTAACAGGGTAATTAGGCCGTAATAGAAGTAATCCAAAGTTTGCAGTCCAACCAAAAACAAAGTCCATTGCAAGACACGAGAAACTGCAGATGCTGAAATCATGAGTAAATCACATAATGCTGGAGGAACTCAGTGGGTCAGGAAATGGAGAGATGACATTTTGGATCAGCTCCCTTCTTCAGACTCGGATTGCTGAGATAGGGTTGCGCAATGTGGTTAAACCGCCTGATGGTTGCTGGGAAGAAAACTAATTGAACCTAATGGTCATGGTTCTCAAGCTCCTGTACCTTCTTCTTGATGCTGGCAGCAAGATGAGAGTGTTGCCAGTAGTGTGGGTCATTGATTTTAATAACTGCCTTTTTGAGGTAGTGCCTCCTGTAGAGCCCTTTGATGTTTTGGAGGTCAGCACCATATGATAGACCAGGCAGTGTCAACCACTCTCTGCAGCCATCTTCATCCCTGGATGCTGCTGACTTGTTGCTACAAATAATCCTTCATATTTATTCCACTTGAAATTGCGCAATATAAAGTGTATTTATACCTTGTGTACCTACGTGTATTTATCCTTAGTTCAGTTAATTCACGTAATGGATGTGGAAAAGATGTTTCCACTAGTGGGAGAGTCTAGTGATTGTGGATGATCAGCCATGATCACATTGAATGGCAGTGCTGGCTCGAAGGGCCGAATGGCCTACTCCTGCACCTATTGTCTATTGACCAGAGGCCATAGTCTCAAAATAAAAGGATGTTCCTTTAGGAGGAGGAATTTCTTTAGTCAGTGGGCGGTGACTCTGGAATTCATTGCCACAGATGGCTGTTGAGGCCAAATCATTGGATATGTTTAAGGCTAGATTCTTGATTAGTGTCAGGGGTTATGGGGAGAAGGCAGGAGCAGGGGGCTAAGAGGGAACGATAGATCAGCCATGATTGAATGTCAGAGTAGACTTGATGGGCCAAACGGCCAAATTCTGCTGCTATCACTTATGAAATAAACTTTCCATCTGAAGGAACAATTCAGGAACGGAATCCAGCTAAACTGCAGAAAACAAATGGAGTGGATTTAACATCAAGTTAAACAGAGTTTACCTCTAACAGTTCTCACTTATCCTGACACCAAGTGACATTTTCTGCAACCATTCAACCCAAGTGCCACCACGATTTACTCAGACTTTTAGCTTCAGGTTGCTCAGTTATGACCTCAGTGACAGACAGCTTTGGGAGAATTCATCAATCAGAATAACTCTCAGTAATGACAGGATGAAAAGAAAAGCTCCCAACTACGCCACCTAGCCCTACATTCTCTGAATGAAAGATTTGCTGCAACCATGTTTATCTGTCTGCACGCTATCATGGGGTAGATTTTAGTCTTGACGTTCGCATCCTGATGGTTAACAATGCCCAAGCCCCACGCTGTGCCCAGAGTTATAAAGCACAGGGGCTCCACAAGGAACTGTGCTGGCTCCATTCCTGTTTACCATCTACACAGCGGATCTCCAATATAACACCAACAGCTGCTTTTTGCAGAAATTTTCGGATGACACAGCTGTTGTCGGCCTCATTAAAGGGGGCAATGAGGAGGAGTATAGAGACATAATAAGTAACTTTGTGGAGTGGAGTGCACACAATAACCTCCATCTTAACACCACAAAAACCAAGGAGATAGTTGTGGACTTCAGGAGGGGGAGGAGGAGGACTCAAGCAACAACAATCACCATTAAGGGCACTGAGGTGGAGGTGGTCGCCAACTACAGGTACCTTGGTGTGCAGCTTGACAGTGAGCTGGACTGGAAGTGTCATATGGAGGCGGTGTACAGGAAGGGACAAAGCCGACTGTATTTTTTAAGGAGGCTGAGGTCATTTAACATCTGCCAACCCCTACTGTGCAGTGTCTACCATTCAGTGGTGGCCAGTGCTCTGTTTTTTGCTGTGGCCTGTTGGGGTGATGGCGCCAATGTGCAAAACTGAGAGACATAGGAAGTCCTGTTTACCAGCTGCTATAAGGTTATATAATGCGCATAAATAACTGCACTTTTTTTCATTAAATGTATTTTAACTTGTATTTTAACTTGTATTTTAACTTGTTAAGTATGGAAGCTATTTGAGGAAATGTGTGGTGTTATGTCTGTCTTGAAGCTATCGTGGCACTGTAATTTCCTGTAAAGGATTATTAAAGGTATAATCAATCAATCAATCAATCAAACAGCCCCAACTCATCCATGCCATCCGAGGTGCCTTCCTGAGCTCATCCAGTTTGACTGATTTTAGTCCATATCCCTCTAAAAGTTTCCTATCCACACACTTGTCTAGTTGCCAAACCAAGCTATGATGCATTCCAATGGAATGCTGCCTGATCTGTAGAGTGTTTTCAGCATTTTCTCTTAATATTTCATGAATTGTTATTTCAAAATATTTTTCAGCTGAATTCAAATGTTCAATTGCAATACTGGGATGCCACAAAGAAAGCTTTGTGCTTTCTTTCCATCTTGGGCAATGTTCCTTCCCCAACCAACTTAAGCAAAGAAAATTATGAAAAGATGCAGAGGGATATGGATCATTTGCAAAGTTGGCAGAGCAATGGCAGGTAGAATTTAGTCCAGGCAAGTGTGAGGTAATGCATTTTAGCAAGTCAAATACCTTAGAGGACATATTGAATAAATTGAGGGGACCTCAGGAGTGGTAATTTATGGGGTGCAAGTTCACAGCTCCCTAAAAATGGTTATGCAGATGGATAGAGTCGTCAGAAAAGGCAGTGAACATGCGTGTCTTCATAGTCTGAGGCATTGAATACTGGTATCAGTTTCCTACAGGAACTATAATCGTATTGCACTCCATACATTTACGCAGGTCACAGTGCAGTACAGGAACAAGGCTTTCAACCCACATTGTTTGTGCCGAACATGTTTTCTAAATAAACTAATCTCTTGAACTTGCTCATGATCCATATTTCTCCATTCATTCCCATTCAGCCCCTTAAACACCACTGTTGTATCTGTCTCCACCACCAGCCCCGGCAGTGTGTTTCAACTTCCCACCATCCCGTCTGAAAAGCTTGCCCCGTACGTACATCTCCTTTAAATCTTGCCCCTCTCACCGTAGTCTTTGATATTTCCACCTTGGGAAAAAGTTTCTGATTGTCCACCTTATCTATGCCTCTCATAATTTTCTATACTTCTATCAGTTCTATCTTCTATAACTTATTTTTCTGTGAACAATCGTCTTACTACCCATAATTAAACAAATGGAATATATATTACATCAGCCGTTAACAAATTACATACACATACATTATTATTTCATCATTATTATTATTTCTACTGGCTTGAAAAACACTTTACACTGTATGGGAGAATGTGCGTAGTGCAGGGTTTCCGTAAGTGAGATCAGTCTTAACCTGGGGACCGCCTGTCACTAGTTTACAACATGTCAAGGATTGGGCTTACTCACTTCCTCCAAAGTTTCAACCTCTGGTTAGATCTTAGGAACTCCTCTGCCTCCATGTTGCCTAAAAAAATACAGATACTGAGCAAATAGTGTACACTTGTTTCTAAATCTATACGTGCAGCAGTCTGAAATTCTTAAATACAGCTTCTAAGAGCTCAGCTTTGATCATTCTTTTAATCGGATGAAGTATGATCTGCCCCTTAGTATATCTTGTTTGCACAGCTTTAAATCACTCGGTGAATGTGTCTGGACACTGGCCAGCGATCCAAAGCTGGTCATTATAAGTAAAAATAATAAATCCAAGATCCAAAACCCACAAAATCAGGATAATTTGTTGCCTCAAATAATAATGGTCTTGAAACAGCAAAAGAAAAAGGCAGCAAGCACAAGTAGAAAAGTGTGCCGCAGTCGATTCAAACACTGATTAGTCGATCTCCCACAGTGCAAAATGAAAATAATGTTAAACCTCCTCTACTTCATTAGACAAACTGCTAAAGGAACTCAGCAGGTTAGGCAGCAACTGTGGAGGAAATGGACAGACAACATTTCGGGTCGGGATCCTTCTTCAGACTAATGGACTGGAGGAGAGATAGCTGAGGTGTGGAGAAGTATGGGGAGGGGCAGTTTGTCAAATGATAGGTGGGGCCAGGCGAGGAGGAGTTGATCGGCAGTCTTGCTTAGGTGACACTGAATACATCACCTCCACAAGTGGGAATCACTCAGCGGAAACTTTTCAAATACACCCATGGGATCTTTAAAGACTATGAGACAGCAGAAGACGATGTCTCATCCAAAAGACAGGAGCTTCAGCAATGTGGCACTCCAAATGCATTAATCTTGAGAGTGTTGCAGTGAACCAGAATGACAGTCTGGTGTTCATGCTGAGGTCTTTGATGTGGGACAAGAACCCACAATATTCTCACTCCAAGATGTGGTGAGCCATTGGCAGTACTTTTATTATTGACACTACCATCACTAGCCTATTAAAGGTATTTAACATGCCTCAAGTGGGAAATAAATGAGACAGTGGGAGTACAGGAAGATGAACACATCAGAAATTAGAAACTAGGGCTATCATCTAAATTAAGTCAAGGTGGTGTCTGGGAGAACTGGGTAATGTGTGATGGAGACAGGAAACTGCAGATGCTGGAATCCTGAGCTCAAAGCAAACTGCTGGAAGAACTCAGCACGGCAGGCAGCATCTGTGGAGGGAATAAAGGAAGTGGAGTAAAGGAATTGAAGAGTAAAGAAAGAGGAGTCATGGAATAGAAAGCAGGGCTGTCAGCAGGGATGGAATGCACAGACAACATTTCAGGTTAGCACCCTTCTTCACACTGAAACATCTGACCCAAAACGTCATCTGTCCATTCTTCCCACAGATGCTGCCTGCCTCAGAGTTTCTCCAGCACTTTGTTTTTTGCTCAGTGTGAACAAGAGAACCAAGATGAAAAATATGGGGAGCATTTACTAACACCATATCAGCTGCATTTTCCCCCAAATGATGTAAAAGGCCATTCAGCCCATCATGTATCTTCCAGCTCACAGAACAATTCCAGTCCCCACTAACATATTCTCCAAACATGCCAATCAGATTTTATCATTCATCCACACAAGGGACAACTTGTTAACCTTGGAATTTGCACATGTTCGGGACATGGGAGGAAACCAGAGTAGCTAAGTATTTACAAGGGGAATATGCAAACTCCACACAGAGGTTCACGAGGCTTCTGATGCTAGGATCTGGAGCAACAAACATTCTGCTGGAGGAACTCAGCTGTTTGAGCAGCACCTGTGCGAGGAGTGGTCAATGTTTGGGGTTGAAGCCCGTATTCAACCCGGGTTGCTGGAACAATGGGTCAGCAGCTTGACCAGCACCACCATTGTGTTATCCACCATTATACAAATCAACCTCCCTTCAATTGATTCAATTACACCGGACACTGCCTCAGCAAGGCCAGCAGCATAATCAAGGACACGTTGCACCCTGGCCATCCCCCTTCTCCCCTCTCCCATTGGGAAAAAGGTATAGGTGTGAAGACACACACCTCCAGATTCAGGGACAGTTTCTTGCCAGTTGTTGTCAGGCAACTGAACCATCCTATCAACAAGTAGAGCGCAGTCCAGTGCGCTTCAATCTATCTCACTTGGAGACCCCTAGACTATCTTTGATCGGACTTTACTGGACTTTACCTTGCACTAAACGTCATTCATGTTATTTCCTTTATGATGTATCTGCACACTGTGGATGGCTCGATTGGAATAATGTATTGTCTTTCCACTGACTGGTTAGCAGGCAACTAAAGCTTTTCATTGTACCTTTTCAATGGTACACATGACAATAAATAAACTCACTCATTTCCAATGTGGTAAAATGAGGTATTACTCAAAGGAAAATAATGTTATTTCACGAGTGACATTTCTAATGCATTTTATTAACATTTTCATTTGAAGGCCTTTGGCTTTCCCAGATGATTGGGCTTAGAGCCAGTATTTACCTCTGGAGCGCAAGATTCTGATTAAAATCTGATTTAATTCCCTTGTCTAAATCGTTAATATATATTGTAAATAACTGGGATCCCAGCACCGAGCCTTGCGGCACTCCGCTTGTCGCTGCCTGCCATTCTGAAAAGGACCCATTAATTCCTACTTTGCTTCCTGTCTGCCAAGCAGTTCTCTATCCATGTCAGTACCCTACCCCCAATACCATGTGCTCTAATTTTGCACATTAATCTCTTGTGTGGGACCTTGTTAAAGGCTTTTTGAAAGTCCAGATACACTTTCTCCCTTATCCATTCTACTTGTTACATCCTCAAAAAATTCCAGAAAATTAGTCAAGCATGATTTTCCCCTTCACAAATCCATGCTGATTTTGACCAATCCTGTCACTGCTTTCCAAATGTGCTGCTATTACATCTTTAATAATTGACTCGAGCATCTTCCCCACTGCCGATGTACGGCTAACTGGTCTATAATTCCCTGTGTTCTCTCTCCCTCCTTTCTTAAAAAGTGGGGTTACATTGGCTACCCTCCAATCCACAGGAACAATAGACAATAGATGCAGGAGTAGGCCACTCGACCCTTCGAGCCAGCACCGCCATTCAATGCGATCATGGCTGATCATCCCCAATCAGTACCCCGTTCCTGCCTTCTCCCCATATCCCCCGACTCAGCTATTTTTAAGACCCCTATCTAGCTCTCTCTTGAAAGAGAACCTGCCTCCACCGCCCCCTGAGGCAAAGAATTCCAGACTCACCACTCTCTGTGAGAAAAAATGTTTCCTCGTCTCCATTCTAAATGGCTTACTCCTTATTCTTAAACTGTGGCCCCTGGTTCTGGACTCCCCCAACATCGGGAATATGTTTCCTGGCTCTAGCATGTCCAAAGCCTTAACAATCTTATATGTTTCAATGAGATCCCCTCTCATCTTTCTAAGCTCCAGAGTGTATAAGCCCAGCTGCTCCATTCTCTCAGCATATGACAGTCCCACCATCCCGGGAATTAACCTTGTAAACCTACGCTGCACTCCCTCAATAGCAAGAATGTCCTTCCTCAAATTAGGGGACCAAAACTGCACACAATACTCCAGGTGTGGTCTCACTAGGGCTCTGTGCAACTGCAGAAGGACCTCTTTGCTCCTGTATTCGATTCCTCGTGTTATAAAGGCCAACATGCCATTCGCTTTCTTCACTGCCTGCTGTACCTGCATGCTTACTTTCATAGACTGATGTACAAGGACCTCCAGATCCCGTTGTACTTCCCCTTTTCCCCTGATCCAGAGTCTATAGAACATTGGAAAATGATCACCAATGCATCCACGATTTCTAGGGCCACCTCCTTGAATACTCTGGGATGCAAACAATCAGGCCCTGGGGATTTATCCGCCTTCAGTCCCAACAGTTTACCTAACACCATTTCCTGACTAATGTGGATTTCTTCCAGCCTCCTTCCTACTAGATCCTCGATCCCCTAGTATTTCTGGGAGATTATTTGTTTCTTCCTTAGCGAAGACAGAACCATAGTACTTGTTTAACTGGCCTGCCATTTCCTTGTTTCCCCATAAGAAATTCACCTGTTTCTGACTATAAGAGACTATATGTCCTGCTCAGTTGAAACCAGGCGAACATTTCGATAATGTCTTTAGGACTGAGTTGGGAACGGAAGCTCCTGATGTTCATACGTCCAATGAAGCTGCAATGGGGGAGTGCAGCTCACCCATTTCTATCAGTAACCACCACCCATACTGCAGATGGCCATTACTCTTTGCGCAAACTTGCCATATAATACTGACTGTTGTAATTGCAACCAGCGAAATAATGTCTGCAATAAAAAAGTGATTCTGTGGCATAATTTTACTTCATCCTTCTATGATCCGAACCACACAAAATTCGATGCAGACATTATTTCAAAATTGCCGCAAACTCAATGAATGAAAGCCCCAACAAGCAGTACTTGCCATCGCATTGCAGCTGCTTCTGTCAGGCAGAAAGTCTGTTAATTAATGGTTGCTATGTTTTACTGCCAATCTAGTGCAGCCTCAGCAACAACACTGCCTCCTGTAATGAAGAATAAAGCAACCCGAGAAAATTGGATTTCAAAACAGAGCAGGATTGCAGTTTAAGATTTTTTTTTAAAACAGCAAGCACCATACATCTCCAGAGATGACAAGCTTGTGTCATGTTGCACCTTGTGCAGATTACAGGGTTCAACAACACTGGTCTCAAAAGTACAGTCTTGTCATTCAGGGAGTAACAAAACTATCCAAGTGAAATATATCCACCATCTGCTGACCTAGTGGTAGAACACAGATTCATAGAAATTTACAGTATGAAAACAGGCACTTTTTAAAGTTTAGTTTAGAGATACAGCGCGGAAACAGACCCTTCGGCCCACCGAGTCCGCGCCGACCAGCGATCCCCGCACATTGACACTGTCTTACACAAACTAAGGATAATTTACACTTATACCAAGCCAATTAACCTTCAAACCTGCACGTCTTTGGAGTGTGGGAGGAAACCGAAAATCTCGGAGAAAACCCACGCAGGTCACGGGGAGAAGGTACAAACTCCGTACAGACAGCACCAGTAGTCGAGATGGAACCCGGGTCTCCGGCGCTGTGAGTGCGGCAAGGCAGCAAACCTACCGCTGGCACCACCGCTGCTGCACTTCGTCGAAACTTTTACATGACGATCAAGCTGGCATATTGGGCTGCATTTGGCCAATAGCCCTCTCCATATTTGTTTAGAATAGGAACAGCTCTTCAGCCCACAATACCCGTGCCGAACATGATGCCAAGCTAACTAATCTCACCTGTCTGCACGCCATCCACATCAGTCCGTATCCATGTGCCTATCTAAAAGAGCCTTAAACGCCACTACTCTATCTCCCTTCACCACCAGCCTTGGCAGCACATTCCAGGCACCAACCACCCTCTGAGTAAAATAACTTATCCCACACATCTCCTTTAATCTTCAATCCTTCCATCTATGCTCTTTAGCCTTTGACATTTTCACTCCGGGATATGACTGTCTATACCTCGCAAAATTTTATATCAGGTCTCCCCTCAGCCTCCAGCTTTCCATAGAAAACAATCTAGGTCTGTCCAACTACCCGTTATAACTGTTAACATGTAATCCGGAAATCAGTCTGAAGGTCCCACACAATTGTATGATCTGTGTGGACTGTGATTTACTAAGCAACATCTCCCATGGCACAGCTATCCTGCAGACACCCTGTGTTATACTTGACCTTGTAATATATGATATTCTGATCTTCGTGTGTGTCACAGGATACCAACATTTGCATCATCTTCTGCAACCAATTAGAGTCACATCATTTTATTAGGCGATGGTAATCTTTTATTAGGATGACGTTCCTGAGTATATGAAGTTAATATTTAATTAAACAATTTCATGAACTAATTAAATAGCAGAATTTATATCCACAAATGCAGTCCCTCAAACTGCAGATCTCTGAATGAGTTCCACACACAACCACTGCTCTAGGCTGTCGCCAGTGCTCTGAAGCAATCACCCAAATCTCTGATCTTCATGTTTTCTACACCCAGAGCTACTCTTTCTGTCATATAACTCAACCAACTGCATCGGCTTTGGAGTTCAGCATTCTCCAGTTGGACCTCTGGCAGTAAAGGAAAGATTTACATGCCCATGTAGCGGCTTCACCAGCCACAAACAAATTGATCACAAGGAACTGAAACAAATCTGCAAAGCCTAGAAACAGGCCCTTCAGCCCACCGAGTCCACACCGACCATCGACCAGCGGCAGTTACTTTCACATCGCTTCTGGAGTCCAGCTCTTTTGCTCACGTTTATGAGATTACGACAATTAAGACATTTGATCCGATATAGGGATAGGAAGTGTTTGGAGGCTGTGGGCCAAATGGAATCAAATACAGGAACCTGTTTGGTGTTGTTCAGCTCTATGACAAATCTGTTATGAGGTCAGGATCCGAGCGACTTTGGCAGAACCCAACTGAGCTTCTGTGAGCAGGATGTTGCTAAGCAGGTGCTGCTTGACAGCACCATCGATTACCCCTTCCACCACGTTACTGATGGTTGCGTTTAGACTAATGGCGTGGTAGTTAGCCAGACTGGATTTATCTTGCTTCTTATCGCCAGAATATACCTGGGCAATTGTCCACATTGTTAGGTAGATGCCAGTGTGGCAGCTGTACTGTAACAGCCTGACCAGGAGGGTGGCAGGTTCTAAAGCTCAGGTCTTTGGTACTGTTGCTGAAATGTTGTCAGAGCCCACAGCCTTTGCGGCATTCAACACCTTTAGCTGTTTCTTGGTATCACATAGAGTGAATTGATTTGGCTGGATCAGCATCTATCATGCTGGGGATCACTGGAGGAGGCCGAATGGATCATTAACTCGGCATTTCCGAGGTTACAAAAAGATTTAGATTAACTGGGAAAGTGGGCAAAGGAATGGCGGATTTAAGTCAACTCAGACAAGCGCAACGTGAAGCATTTCGAGAGGGTAATCCAGGGCAGGACGTGTACAGTAAATAACATGCCCCTGGGAAGGGTTGTAGAACGGAGAAGCCAAGGGAAACAAGTTCATTGCTCCCCAAAAGTGGTGGCACAGGAAGACTAGGTAGTGAAGGCAATGAATGGCACGCTTACCTTCATTGTATGTGGCATTCAGTTACAGCTGGACAAGACATTTGTGAAACCTCACCTCGAATACTGAAACCAGATAACAGGAAAGATGTGACTGAGTGAGAGGGGGTGCAGAAAAGATTCACAAGGATGCTGCTTGGAGTGGAGAGCTCGAGTTACAAGGCAAGATTGGGAAGGCTGGAACTTAAAGCCGTGTATAAAATAATGAGGAACATTGGTAAGTAGATGGTCAGTCTTCCCATGGAAATCAAGAACTAAAGGGCACAGGTTCAAGGTGCGAGGGGAGAGATTTAAAGGTGACCTAAGCAGCAGGTTTTTCCACACAGAGAATAATGGGTTGATGGAATGGGTTGTCAGAGGAAGTAATTGAGGCAGGTACAAATACAATATTTCAACAACATTCAGAGATGTTCATGGATAGGAAAGGTTTGAAGGAATATGGGCAAAGTTCTATTACATCTTAATTGGTCTGCAATCTTTGGGATATTGGCCTTGCCACCCACAACGTCGGTGAATAAAATGTCAGCACAGCTATGCGGTTAGAATTTACTCTGGGCCTGATAAGACTAATTAAGGACACGATTTCTCCATAGCCCCAGTGGAGGGGAGGAGTTCGACTGGTATTGTATACGTGTATTTGGAACCATATGTACAGACATGATTGTGACTGTGTATACATTGGGGCAATCAATGACAAAATAAGTTCTTCAAGTGGCATACAAGTGTCTGGTTTAACATAACGGGTGATTATATATTAAGTAGGATTAAATATGATGAGCTCGCTTGGGTGCCTGTGAATGTGATGCTTCTGCGACAGAACTCTAGGATGATCTGATGTGATGCTGACAGCTGCTGTGTGATTTGTATATCTTGTTTGCACGTGTACTTTGTCTTGTTAATAAATGTTGAGTGCAAATATAATAAATAGATAAATATTTTGAAATAAAATTAAAAATAATTTACTCTGGGCCAAAGGTTGCATTGCGTTCCTATCCATTGGCTGGAGCCGCAGATCCAGTTCAACACTCTATTCCCAGACTGAGGACATGTTGCTCATTAGGTGTATCTGTAGATGAGGCAGTAAACCAACATAAAATGTTCAATGGCACTACACAAAGATATTGAGAACTCTCCAGAACTCGTGGATTATATGCATCTTCAACCAAAGGTAACCCAGATTATTTGACTCTCGGTTCGCGACTGTTTCTTGCCGTGTGTCCTTTTGTGACACTTCAAAAGTAGCTGATTCACTGTAAAGCACTGTAGTATATCCAGACTGTGGAACGGCTTTTTAAACGTTATCTCTTCTTTACCTGTAGATCCAAAAACTATTCAATTATTGAGAAACGATCTTCCCAAATGAGGCCACCGTCAACCATTTCTATCAATCCCAGACAGAACCCCACTTTCATAGATTGGGGATCTGTCTGCGCATCCCGGGATGTCAAATCTTGATTATATATTGGGGGGAGGGGGGCAGAGTCCAGCCGTGTAACACTGGAAGCATTAGCAAATATAGTATATTACTCCAGAGCCCTCTCCTGTTTGCTTTGAGATGGATTGAATTTGATGTCTTGTGATGGCAAATAGATGAAAATCAATAGGCAGTGAAAATGTGAGTTGCGAGCCAGCTTCTGGAACATTTTTATATTTCAGCTTGCTTTGAAACTGAAATAAACAATGCTGCATCCAGAGGGGCTGACTACTGTATGTCACTGCATTGTCAGGGCCCAAGGTGTAGCTCCGTTATGTTTTTACATCTGCAGACAGTCAGCCCCCTTATCCCTTGTGAATAATGAGGATTTAGTGTACTCAAAGAGACTTTGTTATTAATCCCTGCGTTTTCCCAGCCAGCTCACAAATTGACGGAAGCTGCTCGGCCATGTTGATAGTCAGTCATCCTCCAAGAGGTGCTCAGGACAACCCAGCCTGCAGAGGAGGCAGCTTGACTTTGTGAGGTCAATAAATATCTACTTCCCTGAATTAAACATTGACACAAAGCATGTTGAGAATAATGTAGACTAAATGACATGGTACAGCATCAAACATCTTAAGTTCAAATGCCACGATTACCAGAATTCAATAATTTACTCATCTGAATCACCAACAGGAAAAATATATAAGCAGGCTAATAATTCTAGCTGGATCACAATGTTCTTTAAGGAATGTACCATGTCTTCCAACGTAGAACTCCTGTTCCATGCTTGATCATTGACTCCTACTGCCCCCAGGGCAATGAGAAATGAATGCCTTCTCACACAAACCACGTCGAGAACATCCTGTAAAATCAACTCCAGGTGCTGCAGGATTCAATTAATGCTTCTTCTGCAAAATCTATTGATAGATTAAATCATAATAACTTTAAGTGTTTGCTTTTTATTAACTAATTAGCAATAGATCAGATATAAAGGAGTTAAGACAATATACAAATGGCAGATTGGATTGTATGAAAGAATAACGTGATTTTTCTCCTTGAAGCTAATCAGGTGACTCTTGGGAGGATCTCAGTACAAGCAGACATCTAACCCATCGGCTTACTCTGGAACCCGGTCCCTGCACATCTAGTCTAGGCCTAAAGAAAGCTGCTATTCATTGTGACTAACCATCGACAACCATCAAAATCTGAGGATTGGGAATTTGGTGTGGACAGTGATTTTAACCCCAGCTAAATTGATAGGATAGCTCAAAGAATATATATATATATCAATTTCACAAGAAATTATTTAACTTGTGTCTATATCCCAATTTTAATCATGGCCTCCACCAATCATAGATATTCCCTTTGTCCTATTCATCCCTCCCCCACTCCCTCTGCAACTTTAAACTAATTTGTTTCCTTCCTTCCCCATGTACTGATGAAGGGGTTTGATCTGAAATGTTGAATATAGTGAGGACAGGTTTTCCTGTCCGCAGACACCGACATTGACCATTTCTAGTACTTTCAGCTTTTATTTCAATTTCCATTATCTGCGGTATTTCCAATATCCACCCACCCCCCTCTCCCCTCCCCCCTCCCCACACTCATTCCCCTCTATTCCATATCAAGGAGATAATTTGATGTTAACCTTCCCTCTTTCCACTTTGGATGTTTTGATGTTCAGATTGCCCGGCTATTTACTGTCCAATTTTAAATTATCCTCGCAAAGTTGACCATTACTCAGCCAGATTATTGTTTTTATTTCTGGTCTTTTTCATTTTTCACAATTATGCAAATTCTAAATGATGTCCAGTGCCTCCAAGATACTTGGCAGACGATACAATGACATTGGGAATAATCAGTGAGAATTTAAGGCAACTAATATGAGCAATGATACCTTATGTACAGAGATCAACTAAATTAGGTCACATTAACAAGGCGTAAAATCGACAGGTCTCAATTTCAGTAAATTTAGCTGATATTGACAATGATTACTGTGAATCTGCCACATTTTCGAAAAGCTTCTCTGATTCTTAATGCATTTCAGACAAGGAAATTCTGTTTTCCTGTTAAAGTCTTGTCTGCAAATCGCTCAAGTCCTACTTGAATGTGATTGACATTTAGCTGTCCTCTGAAATTGCCAAGCCAGGACAATGCAGAATCAATTAGGAAGAGCATACCTCTGATGCAGACCTTGGAACATTACCATCTAACAGCAACGTTATAACACTACATTCTGCAAACTGGTATTTTTCGCTTTGCATTAACTCTTGTATTTGTATAGTATGATTGACTGGATAGCATGCATGCAAAGCTTTTCACTGTAACTCAGTACACGTGACAGTAATAAATCAATAAATGCTAGTGTATACCAATACCAAATCCAGTGAACAAATAAAAAGAAACGTACGACAAGTTGGGATGGCACACTGTGTAATTGCATTTATTGCAAACGGATACAAATTCTTGACAAAGACCAGTAGCACTAATTATAAAGGGGCCGAGGGAGAGCATAACTAGAACTTTTTACACAGGTCTGGTCTCTCCATCAAAGGCGCTTGTATAGAAACATAGAAAATAGGTGCAGGAGTAGGCCATTCGGCCCTTGGAGCCTGCACGACCATTCAATATGATCATGGCTGATCATCCAACTCAGTATCCTGTACCTGCCTTCTCTCCATACCCCCTGATCCCTTTAGCTACAAGGGCCACATTAAATATAGCCAATGAACTGGCCTCAACTACCTTCTGTGGCAGAGAATTCCACCTAGTATTCCATATAGAGTGAATGCAACAAAGGCTCACATTAATTTCTGGATTGTCATGCTAAGTTGATGTTTTCCCTGGCCAAGTGGAGTCCATCAGTCAGAAGAATGGTCCAACCCCAAACATCACCAACCCATGTTCTCTAGAGGTGTTGCCTGACTCCAGCACTGTCTTTTTGTTGGGAGTCCATTATCCTTTGTCGGACTACCCATTATTCCAGATTCATCCTAGACTGCAAAAACACGTCCCCAGCACATCCATCAACCTCTACCACCTTCTGACCCACTCCCTTCAAATGCAAAAAACACACACAATCAAAAGATACACAAGAAAGTTATTCAGCCGCTCAATTGCCTGGCTGAAGATGCATTTTCTTATGATTTGAAAATGAAACATAGAAACATAGAAAATAGGTGCAGGAGGAGGCCATTCGGCCCTTCGAGCCAGCACCGCCATTCATTGTGATCATGGCTGATCGTCCCCTATCAATAACCCGTGCCTGCCTTCTCCCCATATCCCTCGACTCCACTAGCCCCTAGAGCTCTATCTAACTCTCTCTTAAATCCATCCAGTGACTTGGCCTCCATTGCCCTCTGTGGCAGGGAATTCCACAAATTCACAACTCTCTGGGTGAAAAAGCTTTTTCTCACCTCAGTCTTAAATGACCTCCCCTTTATTCTAAGACAGTGGACCCTGGTTCTGGACTCGCCCAACATTGGGAATATATTTCCTGCATCTAGCTTGTCCAGTCCTTTTATAATTTTATATGTTTCTATAAGATTCCCCCTCATCCTCCTAAACTCCAGTGAATACAAGCCTAGTCTTTTCAATCTTTCCTCATACGACAGTCCCGCCGTCCCAGGGATCAATCTCGTGAATCTACTGCCTCAATCACAAGGATGTCCTTCCTCAAATTAGGAGACCAAAACTGTACACAATACTCCAGATGTGGTCTCACCAGAGCCCTATACAAATGGAATGAACATTTTGCACAGGCCAGGAGCCAAAGGGTGCTGGGGGAGACCAAGGGTGCTGGGGAGACCAAGGGTGCTGGGAAAACCCAAACGCACTAGGGTGACAAAGTTACTAATAAATACATACCGTTTAACAGCACTGCCATCAACAGCATCCATTACTTTTTTTGAAGATCAGGATTAGACTGATTGGGCAGTAAACTGTACAAGTTCAGGAATGCCACTGTTCTCCGCAGTCACCATCTGCCCACACAAAGGCAGGTTCAATTCACATTGTGCCAGAATTTAGTTTAGTGGTAGTTTAGAGATATAGCGTGGAACTGGCCTTTTAGCTCATCAACGATCATCTGTACACTAGTTCCATCCTACAAACTAGGGACAATTTACAGAAGCTAATCAACCTACAAATCTGCACATCTTTGGAATGTGGGAGGAAACCACGGCAGCCGGAGAAAACCCACGCAGTCACAGGGAGAACGTGCAAACTCCGTACAGACAGCACCTGTATTCAGAATTGAACCTGGATCTCTGGTGCAGCAAGGCAGTAACTCTACCACTGTGCCACCCTTATAATAGGAGGTATTGAACCAAAAATAGGAGGGGGTTGGGGCAGGTAGTGTAGAGAAAGCAGGGACTCTGCAGAAGGACTTGGATAGGTTGCGAGAGTGGGAATAGAAGTGGCAGATGGAATATAGTGTAGCAGAGTTTGGAGTCGTGCATTTTAGTAGTAGGAATTATTCCTAATTATTTTCTAAATGGGGAGAGAATCCAGAAACTGGTGGTGCAAAGGGACTTGGGAGTGCTGGTGCAGGATTGCCAAAAAGTTAATCTGCAAGTTGAATCGGTAGTAAAGAAAGCAAAATATTAGCTTTTTTTTTTTTAAAAGAGGGCTTGTATACAAATACAGGGATGTAATGCTGAGGCTCCATAAGGTGCTGGTAAAGCCACATTTGGAATATTGTGAGCAATTTTGGGCACCATATCTGAGGATGTACTGGCTCTGGAGAGGGTCCAGAGGAGGTTTACAAGAATGAGGAGGTTAATATATGATGAGCATTTGACTGCACTGGACTTATACTTGCTGAAGTTTAGATAGAGTGGATGTGGAAAGGATGTTTCCACTCGTTGGAGACTCTAGGACTAGAGGTCATAGCCGCAATATTAAAGGACGTTCTTTAGGATGGAGATGGAGGAATTTCTTCAGTCAGAGTGGTGGTGAATCTGTACAATTCTTTGCTGTGGAGGCAATCAGTGGATATATTTAAGGCAGAATTAGATAGATTCTTGAATAGTACGAGTGTCAGAGGTTATGGGGAGAAGGAGGGAGAATCGGGTTAGGAGCGAGAGATAGATCAGCCATGATTGAATGGAGGAGTAGACTTGATGGGTCAAATGGCCTAATTCTGCTCCTATTACTCATGATCTTATGATCTATATTCTGAATGAAATCTGCACAAGATTTGTAGGAAGGTACTGCAGATGCTGATTTTGTTGTTACACCCAATTCGAAGACAAATCAGCTTAAATATGGGAGATGGGAATTTATTTTTAAAATCTCAACGCACGTTAATCAATTTTCTACCAAAGCTTTTGGCTACTAAAAGTAGCTTCCAACATCAATCATATAATTAACCATGAGCGAAATTGAGCATTAAGTCAGTAGCAATCCAGAACAAAGGAACATTTATTTTAATGCATGGATTTTTAATGCATACAGAAGTGGTTGTATACTAAAACATCACAAAGTTCCTTTGAATGTCGAAGGAAATCATTGTTGACTTCAGGAAGACCAGAGGTGGCAGACATACCCCCATCCACATAAACGGGACTGAGGTGGAGCGCGTCTCCAACTACAAATTCCTTGGGGTACACATCTCAGAGGATCTGTCCTGGTCCCTCAATACCACCAAACTGATCAAAAAGGCGCAGCAGCGCCTTTACTTTCTGAGAAGGCTCAAGAAAGCTCACCTGTCCCCCCAGATCCTGTCCAACTTCTACCGCTGTACCATCGAAAGCATCCTGACCACCTGCTTCACGGTATGGTACAGCAGCTGCACCGCAGCTGACAGGAAGGCACTGCAACGGGTGGTGAAAACCACTCAGCACATCATCGGTGCCCCGCTCCCTGCCATGGATGCCCTCCACCGCAAACGGTGTCTGAGACGGGCCGGGAAAATCATCAAGGACCCCTCTCACCCTAACCATGGACTGTTTGCCCTCCTCCCATCAGGGAGGCGGTACAGGAGCCTCAGGTCTCGCACAAGCAGGCTTAGGAACAGCTTTTTCAACAACACCATTACACTGCTGAACTCAGAGTCCCGTCGCTAGCTATCTTTAGACTCTCCCATTTGTATACAGTTATTTGCCTATGTACCAGTTTTAATTCATCCACAATCCACACATTGTTAACCAGTAATTTTAATTTTTATTGTATGCTTATTTTGTATTTTTATTTTTACTTCTACTATCTTGCACTATGACTATGACCAGACGCTAAACTGCATTTCGTTGTACCTATACTCGTATTTGTGCAATGACAATAAAGTTGAATTGAATTGAATTGAATTGTGAATTCTGCATCAAGCTTTTCAGAGAGCCACATTAAAGCAACAATCAGCAATCCACCACCTCCAATACGTGTAAGACCTCTGAGTGATTACCAGGAGTGCAGGAATATTACAACACGCAAGAGCAAACAAGGCTGTTGTGACTCATCCATGGTCAGGGGAATATCACTTCCCAGATTTTTACTCATGTGTCGCCATCAAAATATTCCTCAACTTCTGATCTAACTGTTTAGCATCTCTGTCCAGCAAAATTTCCTTCTATCCCCCACAAGGTCATTCATGCTTGAATTATTAACATCTTTCAAGCTGGCTGAACTGTTCCGCTGTGTTACTCCAGCATGTTGTGTCTATCTTCAGTGTAAACCAGCATCTGCAGTTCCTTCAAACACATGAATGTACAATTTGAGAGGGAGATGGGAAAATCAGAAGTATCAGTATTACAGTTGAACAAAGGGGGCTATGGAGTCATGAGGGAGGAGCTGGCCAAAGTTGACTGGAAAGATACCCTAGCAGGGATGACAGTGGAACAACAATGGCAGGTATTTCTGGGAATAATACAGAAGTTACAGGATCAGTTCATTCCAAAGTGGAAGAAAGATTCCAAGGGGAGTAAGGGGTGACCGTGGCTAACAAGGAAAGTCAGGGACAGTATAAAAATAAAAGAGAAGTATAACCTAGCAAAGATGAGCGGGAAGCCAGAGGATTGGGAAACTTTTAAAGAGCAGCAGAAGATAACTAAAAAGGCAATACGGGGAGAAACGATGAAGTATGAAGGTAAGCTAGCTATGAATATAAAGGAAAAACATAGAAACATAGAAATTAGGTGCAGGAGTAGGCCATTCGGCCCTTCGAGCCTGCACCGCCATTCAATATGATCATGGCTGATCATCCAACTCAGTATCCCGTACCTGCCTTCTCTCCATACCCTCTGATCCCTTTAGCCACAAGGGCCACATCTAACTCCCTCTTAAAGGTGGTAAAAGCTTATTTTAGTACATGAACGTTGGACCCTTGAAGACTGAAACAGGTGAATTTATTATGGGGAACAAGGAAATGGCAGATGAGTTGAACAGGTACTTTGGATCAGTCTTCACTAAGGAGGACACAAACAATCTTCCTGATATAGTAGTGGCCAGAGTACCGAGGGTGACAGAGGAACTGAAGGAAATCCACATTTGGCAAGAAATGGTGTTGGGTAGACTGATGGGACTGAAGGCTGATAAATCCCCAGGGCCTGATGGTCTGCATCCCAGGGTACTTAAGGAAGTGGCTCTAGAAATCATGGACGTATTGGTGATCATTTTCTAATGTTCTATAGATTCAGGATCAGTTCCTGTGGATTGGAGGGTAGCTAATGTTATCCCACTTTTTAAGAAAGGCGGGGGAGAGAAAACAGGGAATTATAGACCAGTTAGCCAGTTCGGTGCTGGGACCGCAGCTATTTACAATATACATTAATGATTTAGATGAAGGGATTCAAAGTAACATTAGCAAATTTGCAGATGACACAAAGCTGGGTGGCAGTGTGAACAGTGAGGAGGATGCTATGAGAATGCAGGGTGACTTGGACAGGTTGGGTGAGTGGGCAGATGCATGGCAGGTGCAGTTTAATGTGGATAAATGCGAGGTTATCCACTGGTAGCAAAAACAGGAAGGCAGATTATTATCTAAATGGTGTCAAGTTGGGGAAAAAGGGAAGTACAACAGGATCTGAGGGTCCTTGTTCATCAGTCAATGAAAGTAAGCTTGCAGGTACAGCAGGCAGTGAAGAAAGTGAATGGCATGTTGGCCTTCATAACAAGAGGAGTTGAGTATAGGAGCAAAGAGGTCCTTCTGCAATTGTACAGGGCCCCAGTGAGACCACACCTGGAGTATTGTGTGCAGTTTTGGTCCCCTAATTTGCGGAAGGTCTCGCTGCATCTCCCCTTTTCCTAGTCGGCCACCATTTAGATAATAGTATGCTTTCCTGTTTTTGCCACCAAAGTGGATAACCTCACATTTATCCACATTATACTGCATCTGCCAAACATTTGCCCACTCACCCAGCCTATCCAAGTCACCTTGCAGTCTCCTAGCATCCTCCTCACAGCTAACACTGCCCCCCAGCTTAGTGTCATCCGCAAACTTGGAGATATTGCCTTCAATTCCCTCATCCAGATCATTAATATATATTGTAAATAGCTGGGGTCCCAGCACTGAGCCTTGCGGTACCCCACTAGTCACTGCCTGCCATTGTGAAAAGGACCCGTTTACTCCTACTCTTTGCTTCCTGTTTGCCAGCCAGTTCTCTATCCACATCAATACTGAACCCCCAATGCCGTGTGCATCACATTGAATGGTGGTGCTGGCTAGAAGGACCGAATGGCCTACTCCTGCACCTATTGTCTATAAACCTATCCTATCCCTGTAACATTCCAAATGTTTTATAAACATTGTGATACTACCTGCACCAACTCCCTCCTCCAGCATCTCGTTCCATACACCTACTACCCTTTGTGCAAAAAAGTTGGCCCTCAGGTTCCTTCAGATCTTTCCACTCTCCCTATGGTTCTTCATTCTCTGACTCTGGGGAAAAGACTCTGTGCATTTACCATATATACTCTTTCATGGAATATACAGCTCCTTCACCATAGGCAATTCACATCAGTGTTTGTGTTCCAATTGTACCCACTCCCATCATTTTTAGCAAACTTATCAGTCTAATCCTCTGCTTTTATCTATATAATATTTGCCATTGAGCACCTTGATATTGTGGGCGCATTGAACTGGTAGTACAAGTAAACTGCTATAATCTATTGAGAATATCAAAGGAGAATGGGTAATGGACAGTGAACCAGAGCATCCCAAAGAGCAGTCCCTTTGCCTAGAAAACAAGCTGTTGGATGGAAATGGACAGTGAACATTTCAGTACAGACTCCTCTTCACACTGATAAAAGTAGAGTTGAGATAGTTGGTGAGAGAAAGTGGTGGGGTGAGAATTGGCAAATGATAGATGGATTTGTGTGAGAAGGAGCTAACTGGCAGAGAAGTCAAGTGGGGAAGAGAAGTAACTATAGTAACAAGTCTGAGGGTGAAAAGGTTGGGATGATGGATAAATGGGAATGGGAGAGGGTAGCAGGAATGAGGGGCCTAGGTAGGGAGGGGTGGGAGATGCGCGGCTGGAGGAGGGGAAAGAAATAGATGCTAATTCCTTCCCCCTTCTCTTCTCTGTCACCCCTCCCTACCTTGTGCTTAAAAGTGGCATCAAGTTGAAGGTATTGGCCCTTACACTGGCTGATCCATTGAATACAAAGGCAGGTCTGGTGAAAGTCAAGGATGAGGGGATTCCATCCTTGTTCCAGCTGGGAAGGCGAATATGAGAACACACAAGGAAAACGGAACTGGTGCTCTTGAGAATGCTGTCAACTAAGAAGGAAGGGAAACCACAGTGGAAGCAAAAAGGAAGAAACATTTGAAGTAGTGATGTGGAAGACTGCTTTGTCAGACGAAATGTGACTGAGGAAATAGGAGAACAAAACAAGTCCTTTCGGGAGCAAGCGCATTTTTTTTTCTCCAGATTTCCAGAACTCCTCATCCCACTGCTAGAATGTGTGCAGGCAAAGGTCTGCAGGTGGACAAATAAAAGTATTCTGCAGGTTGCTGATCCCAGTCAGTTACTGAGATCTGACCATAACTGATCCCAGTCTGACTGGGGTTGCAGGGTAAGCACAAAAAAGTCAGGATATGAAGAGTAGACATTCTATACTTTTAGAAAGACATAAAGTACTGGAGTAACTCAGTGGGTCAGACTGAATCTGAAGAAGGATTCCGCCCTGAAACACCGCCTATCCATATTCTCCGGGGATGCTGGCTAACCCATTGCGTTACACCAGCATTTTGTGTCTTCTTGTGTAAACAAGCATGTCCAGTTCCTTGTGTCTATATGCTATACCTGTCCCATTAGCAAAGAGGTCCTTCTGCCGTAGAACAGAGCCCTAGTGAGACCACACCTGTAGTATTGTGTGCAGTTTTGGTCCCCTAATTTGAGGAAGGACGTTCGTGCTATTGAGGGAGTGCAGCGTAGGTTTACAAGGTTAATTCCCGGGATGGCAGGACTGTCATATGCTGAGAGAATGGAGCAGCTGGGCTTGTACACTCTGGAGTTTAGAAGGATGAGAGGGCATCTCAGCGAAACATATAAGATTGTTATGGGCTTGGACACGCTAGAGGCAGGAAACATGTTCCCGATGTTGGGGGAGTCCAGAACCAGGGGCCACATTTTAAGAGGAAGCCATTTAGAATGGAGACGAGGAAACACTTTTTCTCACAGAGAGTGGTGAGTCTGTGGGATTCTCTGCCTCAGAGGGTGGTGGAGGCAGGTTCTCTGGATACTTTCAAGAGAGAGCTAGATAGGGCTCTTAAAAATAGCGGCGTCAGGGGATATGGGGAGAAGGCAGGAACGGGGTACTGATTGTGGATGATCAGCCATGATCACATTGAATGGCGGTGCTGGCTCGAAGGGCCAAATGGCCTACTCCTGCACCTATTGTCTATTACTTCAGGTCCCTGTAATTGAGACTAATAGGAAGGGACAGGGGGTGGGAAAACAGTCATTGGCCAGTTTGTATCCAACCTTCTTGTAAAAGTCAACCATGAACAACAGATATCAGAAGCACGTTAGGCCTTGGCCGTGATGTTGCTCAACAGCTTGCCTTTAGTCACATGCACTTCACACCCAACAATTGACCACCTCAGTAGAAATACCAGCGTGCCGCTTGTGCCCACAATGCTGCACTTGAAACAAGAATCGGAATTTGGAAAAATACTGAAAGATTTCATAACATGAATTCTCCTTCTCCCTCTGCCCTGCAAACAGGATCCAGTAACAGTCTCCAAGTGACTATCCTGATAACGCAGCAACCATTAGCTGAAAGGTGGACATTAAGGCATCAATACTACATCTCAAATTGATGGTATTTCATTACATTCTGAACATTTAATGAATAATTCTTTAAAATCTTCTCATTTTTGCAATTTTACACGTCAATCAATCCTATTACATTTCCAAAGGAAAGATTTCAAAGGAAGCCCTGGAGATAAAATGTTAGACATGCTCACAGCTGTCTTCAACCAAGGATCACTTTCTACAGATTAAAAAGAATCCCACATTTGCTTTTGGTCTCGGACATATTCTGACATTAATTTTAAGAAGATGCTGACAGAACCAACTTTTCATGTCCCAGATGTAACTCATTTTCAAAACCCTGACCATTTTAATAGGACCAACTGAGCTGGGAGCATTTAATCCGAACTATGCCTCAGTTCAAACTAGTACATCACACTCCAGAGAACTGAGTCAGTAAGCGCTGTCACAGTATACGGGTATCAGAATGCTCAGCAAAAACTGAGCTCCAAACCAAACACATTTGCCTTCTGGCCTCAACTCCGCTCCTTATACTGTTCTTAACTGTAAAAACCAAAGGCTCAGATTTTGTTGTTAATTCCTGTGCAGCTTGTTCAAAAATAGGCCAAACTAATGTACAAGTGCAGCCTTAAATTGCACCCTGTATACATGGGGAGGGTTAGAGAAGGGAGATGCCCCCTCCCTATCTACCCTCACTTCCATCCTCTCTCCTCCAACCCTCTCTACCCCCCTTCCTCTCTACCCCCTCCCTCTCCCTTACTCTACCGTCCCTCTTCTACCCCATCTCCCTCTGACCCACTCCTTCTCTACCCCCTCTCTACTCCCCTTCCCTCCCCACCCCCCTCTCCACCCCATCCCTCTCCCTCTCCACCCCATCCCTCTCCCTCTCTACCCCCCTCCCTCACTCTAAGCTCCCTCCTCTACCCCATCTCCCTGTCCCATTCCTTCTCTACCCCCTCTCTACTCCCCTTCCCTCCCTCTCCATCCCCTCTCTACCCCCCTCTCCGTCCCTCTCTACCCCCCTCTCCATCCCCTCTCTACCCCCCTCTCCGTCCCTCTCTACCCCATCCCCCTCCCTCTCTATCACCCCTCCCTCTCTACCATCCCTCCCTCTATAGGGATTGAAGAGGAAGGGTGAAGAGAAGGAGGAGGGCGTGCTGGGGGATGAGGAGAAATGAGCCGTGCCTGCGCAGTTGGGGACTATGCGTGAGTGGTGCAAAACTCCATTGGGGGAACGGGTGAGTGGTGGAATCTTGTGTTGGGGGTGCACTTGGTCTAGTATATATTATATCACCCCATTCACAAGTTCCCACTTCACATTCAAATTAATCTCCAGCGAGAGTTTCCAACAACTGCAATAGTACGAGGCCTTCTAGAAAGCTCCAAAATTAAGCTTGCTGTTTTATTAAACGACGACGAAATTTGAATTGCAGTATTCCAGCAATGGTGTTGATTTGTGACTATATCGACAATCACATTTAACAGTTTAACGTATTTACTTTCCTGAGAAGCTGACAATTGAGCAGATATAACAAGTAAATTGTTCTATAGAGACTTTATAAATTTGCCTGCAGTAATTTAAAATCCAATTTTGCATAACTGGAGTCCAAAGTGATTAAAATGCTTATTTTTTCCATAAATTTATTTTCAGCTGCATTAATAAAACAGCATTGCAAATATATATATTGGTTAGACTTCATTTGAAGTATGGTGTATAGCTCTAGTCATCACACTACAGTAAGGATGTGACACTATTAGAGTGCAGAGGACATTCACAGGATGTTGCCTGGAATGGAGGCCTTTACCAACAAGGAGAGAATGGATAGCTGGGTTTATTCTTACTGCAGGCTAAGGACTACCTTAAGAGTGGTTTATACAATTATAAAAGAGGCTAAAATATATATTAAACTATATATTAAAATAACATATTATCCGATCAGATAGAATGTCAGGGTATTTTCCCATAGGGTAGGGGAGGCTGGAGTTAGAGGATACAGGTTTAAGAAAGGGGAGAAGCTTAAAGGAGATCTGTGGGCCATGTTTTTCCACAAAGAGGGTGGTGAATATCTGGAACGAGCTGCCAGAAGAAGTCGTGGAGACAGATATAATATAATAAAAACATATAAAAAGCTTTTTGATTTTCATAGAGAAGGCACAGAGGGATTGAGGCCTAATGCATGCATGCAAAGAGCATTAGTGTAGATGACTGGCATGGGCGATGTGGGCCATTCGGGCCAGCTGCTGTGCAGTGTCATTCCATGATTCTTTGATATATTGTTCCAAAAGGGATATGGAAGGAAACCAGAATGCCAGAGGAAACTCACACAGTTACAGGGAAAACATGTAAATGCCACAAGATCAGCATCTAAGGTCTGGATTGAACAAAAACACTATTGGAGAACTCAGTGGTTGAAGCAGAATCTGTGATGGAAATGGACAGATGATTCAGTTTGGGACATTTCTTCAGGCTGATGGAGTAGAGGTGAGATAGTTGGTAGAACGAGGTGAGGATGAGTAAGGCAAAAACTGGCAAGTAATAGGTGAATTCAGGTTCAGGAGGGATTGATTGGCAGATGAGTCAAGTGGGAGAAAGGTGGAAATGGGGAGAGGTTAGGAACGTTGTAGATGAGAAGGTGAGGGTTCCTGAAATTGGAGAATTCAATATTCATGCCGAGGCCAAATGCAAATTGGAGGAAGAGCACCTCATATTTTGCTCGGGCAGCTTACAATCCAACGGTATGAATATTGATGTCTCTAACTTCAAGTAATCCTTTCATCCCCTCTCTTTCCGTCGCTCCCCCATCCTAGTTGTCGTACTAGTTTCACTGTCATCCTGCTGAGTTTACTGTTTGTCTCTGTATCACCTTCCCCTCAGCCAACAATGGACCATTGTGGGCTCCATCTTTCCTTGATCATCATTATTGGTTTTAATCTGTCTTTTTGCATTAATCTTTCCTTATTTTTTTCTATGTACCTTTTCATATCTCGCAGTTCCCACTCCCTTGACTGAAAAGTCTCGACCCAAAACATCACCTATTCCTTTTCTGCAGAGATGCTGCCTGATCCACTGCCTTCCTCCAGCTTTTTGTTTCTATCTTCAATGTTGATGCCGTTGGGTTGTAAGCTCGCCAAGCACAACAAGAGCTGCTATTCCTCCACTTTGTGTGTGGCCTCACCGGCAATAGAGGAGGCAGAAAGCAAACGGGATGGTATGGGAATGGGAAAGGACATGTAAATGGCCGACAACCAGGAGTTCCGGCAGGTCCTGGCAGACTGAGGGTGTGTTGAGCAACACAGGCACCTAGTCTAGGCAGGGGGTTGAACCTGGGTCTCTCTCACTGTGAAACAGCAACTGTACTCGCTGTGGATTGCCAAACGCATTTTTAATAAATATCACCACTGGTACATTACCTAACATCCATCACTCAATGGTACACAAAAATGCTGGAGAAATTTTTGAGCTAAGGAAATAGGCAACGTTTCATGCCGAAACCCTTCCTTCGCTCCATAGATGCTGCTGCACCCACTGAGTTTCTCCAGCATTTTTGTGTACCTTCGATTTTCCAGCATCTGCAGTTCCTTCTTAAACATCATTCAATGCCAGTTACAAAGGACATAGATATTTGGAAGTGTAAAAGATGTTGTGAGATCGGCAAATCCATTTTGCAGTTTCAATCAAAGATCCTATAGCGGATTCAATGTACACAAAGTGAGAATACTACACAGCCACTATTATACCTCACTAGCACCACTGAATAAAGCATCCAAACCAGCCATCAGCAACACTCATTTTCTGTGTAGATACAAACACATCATTCCTGTACAAATGACAAGCCAGAAAGAATAGGCAGTGATGTTTATTTTCTATGACGGAAAGCATAAGATGAGTAAATTAAAATTGTACAAACCTATTTTTGACAATAACCTTAAGTATTAAGATACTTCCTCTTTCTCACCTCCTCTTACCATTACCGCCACCTTATTGAAACCTTACCTTGATGTTCTGTCCGTACAGAGCAGGACAGTGACAGCAGGTAACAAATATCACAGGTACAGTGGAATGCAAAGCAGGAAAGCCGCATGGAACTCTCGCTCCAACTCATTCAAAACCCTGGATCACTTCAAAAATCTAACGCTGCTGAGTATTCTCAGGACCGACCATACGCTCTTCCCACTACAGCAAACAGACACTGAACATTGATTATCTGATGAGAGCTAGAAGTATTGGTAACAAAGCCTTCCCGTCAGTGTCATTAGGATTTTGGAAGAAGGATGACTATTCACCTCCACACAGGCACAGGAGCACTTTCAAATGTTCCCGAGGGAACACAAATGGAGGATTAAATCACAACCTCAAACATAACGAGTACGCCAGACATTGATACAAATACATCTATCGGTGCTCCTGAACACATCATCAGTGATGTAACCTGGGGTCATTGGGTGTTTCGGGTCTTTCAACATCAGACACCCTCACCCAGGCGACCCAGCCGTGGTTGATTAGACCACGACTTGTGTTCAGGTGGCATTCGCTCCTCCCCATGGACCTCCTCTCCTGATCCAGAGCCATCTCGAGGCCTTCTCCGCTGCCTCTGTGGTGTTCTTGATGGCCCTTCTCCTTGCCACTCCGTTGATGCCCAGTGCACTCAAGGCTTTGTAGAGCGATTGCCCTGCAAAACCTCTGCAGCCAACCTCGATGGGCATACACCTTGCCTTCCAGCCCTGCTTGCGGCAGTCTATGACCAGCTCTTCATACTTGGCCATCTTCCTCTCGTGGGCCTCCTCCAGACGGTCCTCCCACGGCACTGTCAGTTCCAACAAGACAATGTTTTTGATCGCCTCCGAGACCAGGAGGATATCTGGCCTCAGGGTGGTCGTGGCAATGTGCTGTGGGAACTTCAGCTGTTTCACTATCCAGGAGAAGAAATTACAATTTTTTGACTACCGAGCCTGCAACTAATCTTAGACACAGATCCAAAATCAGCCTGCAGCAGAAAAATCTCAAATGGTCATTCAGAGCACAGGACACATTCTGCCACAGTCCAGCACCAAAGCATAAGAGTAGTTGACCAAAATAAAAGGTTTATGCACAATATGACTAAACATTCTCAGTGACAGCACACTTCAAAAGTATGAGATAGCTAAATGCTGCAGCTTTTGTACAATTATCATTGGTCGTCACTCGCTCTCGAGTAAGACTATGGCATCTAGTCTGTGGTGTTGGGATGTGTACTGAGATGGCTGATTGGACCAATCTGGGCTCCAATGTTCCTTCCACACGGAGGTGCAGGAATGTGTTAACCAGCGATTCGTGGTTTTTGAGATTCCCTCTTCCTCTTTGCTTCGTCCATTCTACCTCATTTGAATGAGCACCACTTTTTATACCGGCATGCTAAACAGTACGGTCAAGACATTAGAAAATGCATTCAACTTTCAATAACTCAAGTGGCATCTGCGGAGTTGTAGACCCCATCACTGATACTGACCTCCCCAACACTGAAGATATCTATAGGAGTTGCTGCTTCAAAACGGCAGCCAACATCAAAGATCCACACCATCCTGGCCATGCCCTCATCTCGCTGCTAGCACTAGGAAGGTGGTACAGTTGCCCAAGAACTGTCACCTCCAGGTTCAACAACAGATTCTGCCCAGCAACCATCAGGCTATTGAATGATGCACAACACTAACCTCAACAGACTGTGTCTTTTGGTGCGTTACAAACTTCGGTTTCGTACTAATCATGTCTACCTATCATTAAGGGTATTCATTTATTGTGTTATTGATTATATATTTATCTCTGGGATATTGCGTTTAAGGGCTTATTTAGCTGCAGCAAGTAAGAATTTTGTTATTCCATTGCCAGTAGGTATGACAATTAAGCACTCTTGTCTTTTATCTAAAGGCATGTACTAACTCACTTCAGACTTCCCGCATAATATTCCATTTGACCAGATGAGCAAGATAAAACAGGCATAAAATGCTGCAGCAGCATTCATTAATGCCAGAAAATGAATATTAATTCATTAATTCCAATTATAGAAAGCCAAACCAAGGAAATAAATTACAAAATATGAATCAGCAAACTAACTCCTCTGCCTTGCATGGTAAAGATCGACACAATAAGGTACAAAGCCCATTGTTTTAGATTGTCCAGAGGGGCATAGTAGCATCAATGTTACATTTTTGGATTAATATTCAGAGATTAATATTTGTATTTTATGGGAATCAAGGGATATGGAACTAGTGCAGGAAGGTGGCATGACCTGACTGAACACTGGAGCAGACCAAGTAACTTGTTCCTGCTTCTGGCCCGAGGATCCAGAGACATTTGTTCAAATCCAGGGCAGCTGGAACATTTATATTCAGGTAAATAAATGCATCTTCTCATGTCCCACAATCCAATCACATAATCCAGCAATATTTATTGTTTTAACTTGTGTAATGGTCCAGGCAAGAATGTTTAGAGGGAATGTAGCAGGGTAAATATTGCCAAGTAAAAGGAAGATTTGTTTTTGTTTTACACTAAAAATCAAGGACAAGTGTGTGCGGTGATACGTTGTTAATGCGTTTTTACACCAGCTCTTTATCAGACTCGCACTCAATCACAGTCCACTTCAACATACAATAATTCTGGCAAAAGTGCTTTGGCCCAAAGCATTAATTATCCTTCTCTCTCCACAGTCGCTCCCTGACCTGCTTTGTATTTCCACCATTTTTATCTTCAGTTGAATTCAGCTTCATTCGCCACACAACCGTCAAAGTCTAGATTCTCAATTTAGAAATGAACAGATAGGTATATCAGAACTTATACAAATAAAATGGATTGAATCCTGTCCTTAAAAAAGTGCATTTAAAGCTACAAATAGCAGTAATTATATGTATATATTATCTTTCTCATGTTCACTAATATGCAATTTATCACCAAAATGAAATTGCAAAATCAAGTGACGCACTTTCACCTGCTTGTATAAATACATACATACATACATACATACATACCTGCACAGTTCTTCAACGTGAATATTCTAGTGTGAATATTTAAGGCACAGAAACACTCTTGCAGTGAAGTCCTTCAGTGTGTTTAATATCTGGACGAATTCGATCAACTATGAAACAACACATAATTTAGCACTGCTTTTTGTAATAATAACTGGAGGCACTAGTTTTGTATTTGCTTTCAATGTTTTTTTCAAAAGGACTGAGGATGTAACTTTGGACAAGGTTGTGAGGAGTGCCTTGCAGCAAATTTAAATGATTTCCATTAGGGACTGACTAAACTCGAGGATCAAATGGACATTTCCTGCCTAGTAATCAGTGTTCCTTATAACCATTGTCAAATGTTTCTCTGACCTTTTTTGAAGATGTGCTTACAAATGCCCTATTCTCAGGCCTCTACACATGCCCCATAACTCGACAGATTGATAGGATTCAAGCTAACACGCTTTATGAATTGTGGACGCAAAGTGCTGGAATAACTCAATGGGTCAGGCAACATCCCCGGAGAACAGGGATACGTAATATTTTGGGTCGACACCCTTCTTCAGACTGAAGAAGGATCCCAACCCAAAACGTCACCTATCCATATTTTCCCAAACATGCTGCCTGACCAATATCCATCATCAAATCGAGAGTCAGTGAGGCAGAGACCATTGATGGGTTGAAGCAAATATGAATAAGTTCGTGGATTTAGTGCTACAAAAAGAAATTGGTTTTGTTCGGACATTCAAGCAAGGAGCTGGCATTTGTAAAAGGAGAACAATGATTGAATGCTCCACCATAATTATGTTGGTTAAAGATATATTACTAATGCTAACCTGCACTATAGCAAAGTGGTATAGAGTTGGCCCTGGTAGTCCTGGAATAAAGATGCTGGATGAGGACATTTGCCAGGATTTGTGCTTTTGAACTGATCTGCAATGACACATTGTCTTTGAAAAAAGGATGAGATTAAATCTAAAGGGTTGCTAAGAGGTAAACCACCTCACAACCTGAAGATCATAACAAAGCTCTGCAGTCCAATCTCATCTACTATTCAGACACATGGAACCGCAGATGCTGGAATCTTGTGTAGATTGCTACACAGGACTGCCGGAGTATCTCAGCGAGTTAGGCAGCATCTGAAGAAGGGTCCCATCCGAAACATCACATACCCATGTTCTCCAGAGATGCTGCCTGACACGCTGAGTTATGGCCCTGTCCCACAGTACGAGTTCATTCCAAGAGCTCTCCCGAGTTTGCCCTGATTCGAACTCGGAGATTTACGGTAATGGCCGCTCGTCGGTACTCGGGGCTCTCGTGGACATTTTTCAACATGTTGAAAAATCTTCACGCGTCTTCCCGAGCTTACCTGCCGTTAGCGAGTCTTCCCGAGTACCTGCCATTAGCGTTACGAGCCACTAAGAGACGTCCCCGAGCTCCGACGTACCTGCTACGTTCATTCTCCGTGCTTACCACGAGTTTGATTTTTTTTAAACTCGGGAGAGCTCTTGGAATGAACTCGTACCGTGGGACAGGGCCATTACTCCTGCACTTTGTATTGCACCTATCTAATATTTGATAGGACGATACCCCTATGCAGATTAGGGAAATCAAGAACCAGAGGACATAGGTTTAAGATGAGGGGGGAAAAGATTTAATGGGAATCTGAAGGTGAACTTTTTGCACTTTTTAAAATGAGCTGTCGAAGTCGAAGTAGAAACTATAACAAACATTTCAAAGACATTTGTACAGGTAGATGGATAGGAAAGGTTTAGAGGGACATAGGCCAAATTAAGGCAGGTGGGACTAGTAGAGATCGGGCACCTTGGTCGGCATGGGCAAACGGGGCTGAAAGGACAATTTCCGTGCTGCATGACTATGACTAAGATGCCGAGTTAAATAAGAACTCAAATTTAGGCAAACGACTTCAGTCATATTGTAGGTAGACAAAAAAATGCTGGAGAAACTCAGTGGGTGAGGCAGCATCTATGGAGAGAAGGAATTGGTGACATTTCGGATCGAGACCCTTCTTGAAACATACTCTCTTCAGTCATATTGTAGTTATTTTGTCTTTTCTTACAGCAAAGGAGACCATTCAGACTCTCGAGTCTATTCCCGAGCTCAGAATATTCTCATCAGTCCTCATACCCCATTTATTTCCCTGTAACCTAATTTCACTCGCATCACCCCAAAAAAAACTTTCATCCTCTCCCAATTCTTCTGCTACCCACTACACTGGAGGCAACGTATCTCATGGAATTAAGCAAAGAATTCCGGAACATCCAGGGAATTCCAGAGAAAGTAAGACAAACATAATTCAGCCAATCACTGCTTGAGTTGTTTCCCCAGCAAAACAAGGTATTGTTGACAATGATACGACTTGTCACAAAAATTATCTGTGAAACAGCTCACATCCTCAGCACCATCTCCACTACGACTATAGCCTTGCTTTCGTGTGGCAACCAGAACTGCACAACGAAGGGGAGCCGAAACAACGTTTTATAAAGTTGTAATATGGCGTTCCAGCTCTTGTATTCTTTGCCAGATGAAGACAACGATTGTATGCGCCTTCCTCACCATCATATAACCATACAACCATTTACTAATTACAGCACAGAAACAGGCCATCTCGGCCTTTCATGTCCGTGCCGAACACTTATTCTCTCCTAGTCCCATCTACCTGCACTCAGACCATAACCCTCCATCCCTTTCCCATCCGTATACCTATCCAATTTATTTTTAAATGATAAAATCGAACCTGCCTCCACCACTTCCACTGGAAGCTCATTCCACACAGCTACCACTCTCTGAGTAAAGAAGTTCCCCCTCGTATTACCCCTAAACTTCTGTCCCTTAATTCTCAAGTCATGTTCTCTTGTTTGAATCTTCCCTACTCTCAATGGGAAAAGCTTATCCACGTCAACTATGGCTATCCCTCTCATCATTTTAAAGACCTCTATCAAGTCCCCCCCTTAACCACTTTCAGGGATCTATGGACATGTTCCCCCGGGTCATACCATCCATTGTGTGTGACATTTTTACATATTCTGGTAGAGATTTACCCCCAAGAGTCCGAAATCAGCTTAACTTCAAATTTTGTGCATTATTTCTTCAGGTATTAATAAAAAATCTTCACAAATCCGATCAAACTTTGAAATCAAAACGCCTGCTTTTCGCTGATGACGTGACAATGGATCTGCCTGCCTGCCGTCTGCTCGCGCTGCGACTGACGTCACTGACCTCCCACCCCTCCCTCCTCCCTCCCGTTGTTCAAAAATCGCCCTGTCGACTCAAGACCAAAGATCATAGCTGAAGACTGGGGCACACGCTGCGAGTGAAGAACGAGCAAGTCGGGTCCTGTACTAGAGCTCTTGGGTGCTGTCCGTCGCTGCCAAAAAACCTTTGAAAAAACCCCACTGTCTTTTTGCTCGCGCAGCAAGCCCCTCCCTCTGTGCCCCTCCCTCTGTGCCTTTGTGTGCCTGTGCCCCTCTCTGTGCCCCCCTCCCTCTCGAGCCGCGCATGCGAGTTGGGGCTTATGCATGAGTGGATAGGGCGGAGTTGGGGTAAAATGAGCCAACGAATAATATTGATATAATATCAAGGGGGGTGGTTAGTGTGTGTGTCTGTGGGGGGCGGTTAGTGTGTGTGGGGGGTGGTTAGTGTGTGTGTGATGCCACTGCCCCCCCCCCCACCCCCGCAACTGCACGTTGAGGGGACTGGACCCAACGGGTCCCACTTGGTCTAGTTTATTACTAAAACTCATCTTGTTTGTTTGTCTGTCTCTGATTCATGCCCTGAATTATGCCAAAACCGTACACGATAGCGCTACAACCTTACTCACCATTGTCCTGTTGTGTGTTGTATTAAGTTTTGTTCAGATTGCTGGTATATTTTACAAGTTATTCACATTTTGAACTTTACAAAATCCAGCTTGAGAAAAATCTGGACATGGACAGACATCACCATCAGCTTGAACAGGGTGGGCCAAAGAGGCCTATTCTTTGCAATACATCTTTATGATTCTATGATAGAATACTCTCCACGTGTGGATGAATGCAACTCCAACAATTCTCAGGAACCTCCGCACCATCTAAGAGAGCAGTCTGGTTGATTGTATCAGTGCAGACACCCACAATACACAGCATTTACTTGCCACAACTGCTCTGACAGCACCCCCTAGCTCTGTAAGGGTTCAAGTGCCTGAGTGCAACACCTGTGCATTACTCCAAGCCTCACTCCTTGCTGATATTGAAATATATTTGCGATTCTTTCATCTTAGCTAGGTCTAAATTCTGGAGCTACTTCTCCAACACCATTGTTGGGATACCTTCACCTGAAGGAAGGCCGGAGTTTATGATGACCTAACTCCTCAAGACCAATATGGAGTGCCAAAATATCAGATGCATCCTGGCTTTAAATCATCAAACTATTAAGAGCCAAGATCTTTCCAAGTTCTTATTTTTAAATGTATTTATATATCATGTCCTGAGCATTGTTGGCAAGGCCAGCAATTAGACTGATCCTAGAAATGGCCAAGTCCTCTCTGGCAAAGTTACTGACTTGAGGAAACTAGGCTGAAATATGACATTGGAAATACACAAAGCATACTTGCAGAATACCTCTATTAAATATTACATCACCCCAAAATTAACTTAATTGCTTACCATAAATTAAAGCTTGGCTTTGGTGGTGACCATTAAATATTTTGGCAGTCTAGTTCTACTGTGGCTTGGCAAACAAAGTTCAGTTGAGATCCCGTAGCAATAGTTTAAAAGGCTGCAGCCCAAAATGTTATATCAGTTACACTGATAGAGAGACAGTAACAGGGAAACAGAATCTGCATCCCACCAAATCCACATACAAGCACCCTTAACTTAACATTACTACCTAGACAGCAGCTCTAAGTTCCAGCAACGGAAATCCGAAGCCAGATACAGCTTAACCCAGACCAGAAATGTCGTTCATCACTTGACTCATCATGACTTCCCAGTTGTTATTATATATGCCTCTATTTATAATGCCCAAAATCCAGTTTGCTTTTTATTACATCTTCATTCTACCCTGCCACTTTCAATGAACTAAACGTACAAAGCCCCAGATCTCTGTTCTTTTACTCCTATTAGAATGGTTCCCTCAAGTTTATAATGTCTCTTATTCTTCCTGCACTTCACATTTCTCACCATAACACTTCATCTCACACCTATGCCACCAGACTATCTATCTCCCCTTGAAGTTTAGTATTCCCTTCCTCACCGTTCACTGCACCATCAGTTTATATATCAACTGCAGATTTGGAAGTTTATCCTCAAGCAGCTCAGTACAAGTCATTTATTCCTAGCCTTGGAGTCTATTATGAGGCACATTATTAAACACCTTTTGAAGATCACGTACCACATTTCATTCACCAAGCCCGTTATTCATCAAAAGGCTCTACCAAGTATAACATCTGTGGTTAGACCGATACTGGAGAGTATTCTGAGGGATAAGATATATTCATTTGGATGGGCAAGGGTTGATTAGGTATATTCAGCATAGTTTTGTACATGCGAGATTGCATCTCACAAATCTGATTTAGTTTTTGAAGATATGATGAGGGCAGATCTGAAGAAATTGTATATATGAATTTTGGCAAGGCATTCGACAAGGTTCCGCATGGCAGACTGCTTTGGAAGGTGAGTTCGCATGGGATCCAAGGAGAGATGGCTGAATGGATAGAAAATTGGCTTCATGAAAGAAGCAGAAAGTGATGGTGGGAGGTTGTTTTTCAGACTGGAGACCTGTGAATAGTGGTGTGCCTCATGAACCGATGCTAGGTTCATTGCTGTTTGTCATTTAAATCAATGATTTGGATGAGAACGTACAAGGCATGATTAGCAGGTTTGCAGATGACACTGGCTGGTGTTATAGATAGTGAACGTGGTTGTCAAAAATTGCAGCCGGTTCTGTTGAATTGAAACGTGTACTCACTGCTTCATAAAGTATTGTATTTGTCCAATTGGACGCTGAAAAAGGTCAGATGGTAGGGCAGGTCAGGGATTTCCTGCAGTTGCATGGATAGTTCTATGAGAAGTGGAGAATTATTAGAGATAATAGAGATAAAGGAGTAATTGAAAACCAGAGGGTAAAGGATAAAATAGTAACCGTGCATGCAGTATCAGGGCAGTACAAGTGGCCTGTACAAATGGGCAAAGCAGCAGAATATGGGAAAGCAACTTTATCTTGGCAGATAACAAGAAATAAAGAAATTAATTCCAACAGGTTAATACTTGGACTAATCAGGGAAGGAATCAAATTCAGTTTAAAAAGGCATTACTTTCAACCAGAACTCCCTGCACTAAAAATACTGTTAGCTCACCCTTGCAAGTCGCACCATCTCGAACAGCAGCTACTAAAAGGCTGTTCTTGTAAACCGAAAGTCAATGTGATAAGTCAACTAATAATAAAATGCACATCAGCTGCAAGTCTCAAAATATTCTCCTTCCGATTTATTTTTTCTAAATCTTGCGGGTAATGTCCATAGTCAGCATGAAATACCAAGTAGGTGGGAATGAAAACAACAGCTGCAACACACCACCACCACAGCAGCTGTTTCCTCAAATTATCCCCCGTAACCACCACAGAAGCCTGCAAAAATTGGAGAACTTCAATCCGTGTGTGCAGCTCCCTTAAGTTTAATGAACACATGCTATAATTGCTGCACATAATGTGATTTAAGCAGTGGAGAGGCAAAGTGCTGTATTGGCTGAGAAGTTGCCAAACATCTCGATTCAGTCTGTAAGCCCGACTCCAAGCTTCCAATTACCCATCAATTCTTGGACCCATTTCTATTCTGACTCCTCATCCTTTGCTTGTGTAGATCCAATGAAGCCCAATGAGTCTGAAGAAGGGTCTCGACCCCAAACGTCACCCATTCCTTCTCTCCAGAGATGCTGCCTGTCCCTCTGAGTTACTCTAGCATGTTGTGTCTACCTTGGAATTAAACCAGCATCTGCAGCTCTTTCCTACACAAAACTCAATGTATGTCGGCAGAACAACGTCTCTCCCTCTGACAAGGCACATTACAGCTTTTAAGACATGGTATCGACCAGCAATTTCAGGTGAATCTGTGAATTGGATGCAGTATCGCATTTATGATGTCACAGGTTGCAATTCCCATGAAAGCTACAGAGCAAATTCAACATTTAGAAGACTTTGTTGTTTTAAATAATATCTCAGGACCTGGACATTATTAGCAAGACCAACACAATGTTCTATCTTGAGAGGATTGTGGTGAGCTGCCTTCTTCAACTTCTGCAGTCCTCCTGGTGAATGCACTCCTATGTCATTGCTACAACGGGTGCAATGGCAATTTCTTAACTTTCCAATTAGAGAATCTAGACCCAGCGAAAGGTGAAAGCCTTCTAATTCAGGACTTTGGGGGGGAAAGTGCAGGTAGTGGCGATCCATGCACCTGCAGCTCATCCTTCTTGGTGGTGTAGGTCATGCGTCTGAGTGAGGATGGGAACTTGGAGTAGCCCGGGAACAAACTGCAGAGCAATTCATAGATGGACACACTGCATCCACTTTGTGCCGCTGGATTTAATGAACATCCAAGATGGTGGAAGTGACACATGTCAAGCTTTCAGCTTTGGCCTTGATGATGGCAAGATATAACACTCTCCGCTTGCCATTGCACCGCTTGACAAGTAAAGACTATTCCATTGTGTTCCCTGATTTTTGCATTGTGGAAAGGCATTTTGAAGTGCCATAAACTGAGCCCCTCATCACTGGATTCCCAGCCTCTGAGCTGCTATTGTGCCCACAGTATTTGTGACTGATTCAGCTAAGTTTCAGCTTAATAGTGACCCCCTTGATGTTGATGGCAGAGGAACAGACGATGATAACATTAAGGGTAGGTAGGAGGTTGATCGCCCTTGGAATGGTGATTTTTTTTTGCAGCACATAACTTATTCATACTTATTAGCCCGTGCAAGCAGTCTCAGTCTTGCTAGGTTTATTAATGTCACGTGTACCGAGATGTAGTGAAAAGCTTAGTTTTGCATGCTATCTTAACAGATCAGATGTACTATATATAAACGCAATTAAGTCAAACGGCTCCTTAATTTGCTGAGCTACAATCATCAGCGAACATCACCATTGTTAGAAAAACATAATTGATAAAGCAGCTGAAGATGATTTGACCAAGGACATCCTCCCTAAAACCAGTCTAATCCGGGAGCTGGGATAATTGGCATCCAACCACCATAATCACCATCTAAACGTGCAAGATGTTATTCTAGACACAAGTGCTTTCCCCTTGGCCTTAATGTATGCTGTATGTCTGAAATATTATATATATATTAAATATACAGAGACAGTAAAATATTGAGTTCAAAATATTTAAAAGCAGATCAATTCCCAGGCCCAAATAGACAATCCAGGTTGTCAAGAGAAACAAGGGAAGAAATAAAAGATTCTGACCAACATATTCTTAACCAATTAGCTTCAGGCTTGGTGCCAAAGGATCAGATGGTTACCAATATGGTTCACTGTTTGAAAAAGAGAGAGACATACATACACACACGCACACACATACATACACAGAGTAATCATGGATCAGTCAGCCTGATATCAGTGGTGTATTCATTTAAGGTTCAGCATAAATAGATGCCGCCACATACAGTGCCCTCCATAATGTTTGGGACAAAGACCCATCATTTATTTATTTGCCTCTGCACTCCACAATTTGAGATTTATAATAGAAAAAAAAAAGCACATGTGGTTTAAAGTGCACATTGTCAGATTTTATTAAAGGGTATTTATATACATTTTGGTTTCATCATGTAGAAATTACAGCTGTGTTTATACATAGTCCCCCCATTTCAGGGCACCCTAATGTTTGGGACACATGGCTTCACAGGTGTTTGTAATTGCTCATGCAATTTAAAATGACTTCTTAATGTAGGTATAACATAGCTCTCAGCACCTAGCCTTTCCTCCAGTCTTTCCATCACCTTCGGAAACATGTATTGCTGTTTATCAACGCAAGGACCAAAGTTGTGCCAATGAAAGTCAAAGAAGCCAATATGAGACTGAGAAACAAGAATAAAACTGTTCGAGACATCAGCCAAACCTTAGGCTTACCAAAATGTTTGGAACATCATTAAGAAGAAACTTGTGAGTTTATGAAGAAGAAACTTGTGAGTTTACTAATCGCAAAGGGACTGGCAGGCCAAGGAAGACCTCCACAGCTGATGACGGAAGAATTCTCTCTGTAATAAAGAAAAATCCCCAAACACCTGACAGATCAAAAACACTCCTCAGGAGTGGATTTGTCAATGACCACTGTCCGCAGAAGTCTTCATGAACAGAAATACAGAAGCTAAAGTGCAAGATGTAAACCGCTGGTTAGCTGCAAAAATAGGATGGCCAGGTTACAGTTCGCCAAGACGTACTTAAAAAAAACAACCACAGTTTTGGAAAAAGGTCTAGTGGACAGATGCGACAAAGATTAACATATCAGAGTGATGGCAAGAGCAAGGTATAGAGGAGAGCCTGAGATCTAAAGCATACCACCTCATCTGTAAAACACAGTGTTTTATGGCCTTGGCATGTATGGCTGCTGAAGGTACTGGCTCACTTACCTTCATTGATGATACAACTGCTGATGGTAGTAGCACAATGAATTCTGAAGTGTATAGACACATCCTATCTGCTCAAGTTCAAACAAATGGCTCAAAACTCATTGGCCAGCAGTTCATTCTACAGCAAGACAATGATCCCAAACATACTGCTAAAGCAACAAAGGAGTTTTTCAAAGCTAAAAAAATGGTCAATTCTTGAGTGGCCAAGTCAATCACCCTATCTGAACCCAATTGAGCATGCCTTTTATATGCTGAAGAGAAACTGAAGGGGACTAGCCCCCAAAACAAGCATAAGCTAAAGATGGCTGCAATACAGGCCTGGCAGAGCATCACCAGAGAAGACACCCAGCAACTGGTGATATCCATGAATCGCAGTCTTCAAGCAGTCATTGCATGCAAAGGATATGCAACAAAATACTAAACATGACTACTTTCATTTACATGACATTGCTGTGTCCCAAACATTATGGTGCGCTAAAATGGGGGGATTACATATAAACACTGCTGTAATTTCTACATGGTGAACCAAAATGTATAAAAATGGCCTTTATTAAAATCTGACAATGTGCACTTTAACCACAGTTAATATTGGCATGTAGTAAAGGTAATGCTACGGTTGTTATGGGAGATTTCAACATGCAGGTAGACTGGGAAAATCAGGTTGGTACTGGACCCCAAGAAAGGGAGTTTGTGGAGTGCCTCCGTGATGGATTCTTAGAGTAGCTTGTATTGGAGCCTACCAGGTGGAAGGCAATTCTGGATTTAGTGTTATGTAATGAACCGTATTTGATAAAGGAACTTGAAGTTAAGGAGCCATTAGGAGGTAGTGGCCATAATATGGTCAAGTTTAATCCACAATTGGAGAGGGAGATGGGTGTCAGGGTTACAGTTGAATGGGTGGGCGGCGCGACTCACGTCGCAGCGGCCTCTGCAGTCCGTCTGTCGTTTTTTTATTTTTTGTCTCATTTGTATGTAGTTTTTATTTTTTTTTAAACTGGGAGCGGCCTCCAACCGGAACGACCTGGGGCTCCAGTCGCGGAGCTGCGGACTTACACACCATCTGGCCGAGTTTGGAGCGGGAGGAGCGGTGGTGGCGCGCTGCTGCGACCCGACACCGGAGATTCGGAGGTTCCAACCGTAGGTCTGGTAGACAGTAACACCGGGAGCCCGTGGGTCCCTGCTGGGGGACCGCTTTTCGGGGCTTCCGCAACGGCGACTTCTCCCGCCCGAGTTGCGGGGTTGAGGATGACCTGGAGCGGGGCCTTACATTGCCCGGCGCGGCTTTAAATGGCCGCGGGACTTGTTAACGCACGCCGGGGGCTCCAACATCAAGACCCGGAGGGCGGCATTGCATCACCCGGCGCGGCTTTATAATTGCCGCGGGACTTATTTACCATCGCCCGCCGGGGGCTTTGACTTTGACATCGGGAGGAGAACGAGGAGTGCAGGGGAGAGATAAGACTTTGCCTTCCATCACAGTGAGGAGGAGATTCACTGTGATGGATGTTCATGTAAATTGTGTTGTGTCTTGGTTCTTCTTGTTTGTATGACTGCAGAAACCAAATTTCGTTTGAACCTCTGGGTTCAAATGACAACAAATAAATTGTATTGTATTAAAGGGGACTATGGAGCCATGAGGGAAGAGCTGGCCAAAGTTGACTGGAAAGATACCCTAGCAGGGATCACAATGGCAGGTATTTCTGGGAATAATACAGGAGGTGCAGGATCAGTTCATTCCAAAGAGGAAGAAAGATTCCAAGGGGAGAAAGGGGCAACCGTGGCTGACAAGGGACGTCAGGGACAGTATAAAAATAAAAGAGAAGTACAACGTAGCAAAGATGAGCGGGAAGCAAGAGGATCGGGTAATGTTTAAAGAGCAACAGAAGATAACTAAAAAGGCAATACAGGGAGAAAAGATGAGGTACGAAGGTAAGCTAACCAAGAATATAAAGGAGGATAGTAAAAGCTTCTTTAGGTGTGTGAAGAGGAAAAAATTAGTTAAGACTAAAATTGGACCCTTGAAGACTGAAAAAGGTGAATTTATTATGGGGAACAAGGAAATGGCAGATGAGTTGAAAAGGTACTTTGGATCCGTCTTCACTAAGGAGGACACAAACAATCTTCCTGATATAGTAGTGGCCATAGGATCTGGGGTGATGGAGGAACTGAAGGAAATCCACATTAGGCAGGAAATTTGTGTTGGGTAGATTGATGGGACTGAAGGCTGATAAATCCCCAGGGCCTGATGGTCTGCATCCCATGGTGATTTTTTTCTATTACAAATCTCAAATTGTGGAGTACAGAAGCAAATCAATAAATGATGGGTCTGGCCCAAACATTATGGAGGGCACTGTCGATCCAGGACAGCCAACCTGGATATGTCCTGGGGAAGTCTTAACCAACTAGGTTGACATTTTCAGGAGAAGGCAATTAGGAGGTCATGGCACACGTTGGTGTTAAAAAACGCATTTATTTTGTAAGCGCAGTATCTCAACAATAAAGTCTGCGTTTACAAAATGTTACATCAGTTGGTAACTTTTCCAGAGGAAGAGGAAAGTCATTTTTCAAGTGAAGTGACTTTGAGTCGGGCAATGTCACAGTAATGAACAAAGCCACTATTTTCTCTACCACTCTGAGGGCTGGAGCCAGACTGGCCGTGAACCATTCCCACTGCCAGAGGCCAGGTTTACTGCCAGCCACACTCCGGGGAAACAGGCACAATTCCAGTCCCACCTCCAGCCCTATTACTATAAAGCAGCTTCATGCCAAACTTGCCATCAACCACACTCCCGGGTGGGATCCAAGATAAAGTGACAAATAGTTTCAAAATCTAGCTCAGCGGGAGAAAGCAAAGAGCAATAGTTGGCAAGAACTTTATCAACTGGAGGGCTAAAGAAATTAGAATTATATGTCAAATATTGAGGGTGCTCTGCAGATGAAATGTTACAACCAAGATTTCAAACTTCAAAAATTCATCTAAAGTACCAACTGCAATTTTTTTCCAATATTTGGACAATGTCTCTCCCTCTACAAACAAAAATGAGAAAAATAAGCTTTACAATATTTATGGTGAAACATCATCCTGACTCTGGGGCAGATTTCCCAGCCTCAGCCCTGCAGTTCATCCTCAGCTGCAATGTCTATGAAAATTAGACGGTAGAAATTATTTCCTAATCAGAAATGGTTTGTGTGCCTCGGGGGGAAATCTGATGCCACAAGGAGTTCCAAACGCTTAATTATAGCTCTAAATATAGTGATATTTAGAATTTTATCTTAATCATATTCTGCTGTCCCAGTGTCCCAATCAAACTCTGATCACTACAGATTTTCTCCCAAGAATAGAAGTTCTATTATAAAACCTAGTGCTGGGATCATGGCAGCACAAGACACAAAAAATCTCTTCCAAAATTCGAGATCCTAACAATCTGGGTATAGCCTGTATTTTTCATTTTCATCCATTCAGATTCTCTCTTTCAACCACCCCAAATTTATATACATACATTACTGCAATAGCCCAACATGCGATTTTGTGCCTATTACTTCATTAATTACGATCATGGCTGATCTTCCATCTCAGCTCTAGTAATAAAGTCAAATTAAAATCAGACACTCGCTTGTGGAGGGAATGGACAGATGATGTTTTGGGTTAGAAACATAGAAACATAGAAAATAGGTGCAGGAGTAGGCCATTCGGCCCTTCGTTGCACTGGATTTTATTTAGGGGTATCAGAGTAAAGGGGGCTGAATACTTTTGCACGCCACACTTTTCAGTTTTTTATTTGAAAAAAAATTTGAAAACCATGTATCATTTTCCTTCCACTTCACAATTATGCACCACTTTGTGTTGGTCTATCACATAAAATCCCAATAAAATACATTTACATTTGTGGTTGTAACGTGACAAAATGTGGAAAAGTTCAAGGGGTATGAAAACTTTTGCAAGCCACTGTACTATGTAGGTTTCTCCCACTTACCAAAGTGAGATTAAATAGCTACTGTAAATGTCCTCTGGTGTGGGTTTTAGGGGAAAGTATTGTGGGTGTGGGGGTGTGACAGGGAGGATGCAAGTGGAGATTTACTAAGTTTCAGTTAAAAGGTTTTAAATCCAAGAGTTGTGAAGAAATAACCAGCATGCCAGCAAAACAAAGGCACAAAAAGCTGAGAGTACAGCTCTTCAACCCTGGTCCATGATTATAATAAGACAGTATATGATCAGATCTTGCTGTTAGCTCCACTTTCCCTGCCTGATCTCCATAATCGTCATCTCCTCTGTTGATCAAAAACCTGCCTTGACCTTGAACATATTCAATGGACAGCCTCCAGAGCTTTGAGGTACAGAATTACAAATATCATGAGATTCAGAAAATAATTTGTGCTAAACTATGTGTGTTCCCTAATTCCAGATTACCCACCCGAGAAATTATCCTCTCATCCACCCAATCAATTTCCCTTGGCATTTTCTGTTTCAAAATGATAACCTCTCATTCTTCGGAGCTCCAGCAAGTATAGGCTTAATCTGTTTAACTTTCCCCTTGAAGCAAACGTTTCATCCCAAGAATCAAGCTGGTAAATCTTGTTTAACACGCTGCTTACAAACCTCGCCCTTCCTAAAATGGGCTCAAAAACACACAGTACTTACACATAAGATTGGCGAAAAGACAGAAAATAATTTGTTACTAGTTGAGTCCAATAATTATACAGGTCCTCAGCTGTTTACAACCTGTATTGATAACCAAGTTTAAAAGACCATGTGTAGTGTATCACAGTTCTTAGTGATACAAAGTATGGCAGAAAACCAAACTACAAGAAAGGATACAGTTCCTGCAAAGGATCAAGCATGGTGCACAGATATTTATGGCAGATATTGTGATGAGTCATGGAATATCCAACATGATTCACTTTGGTGGCAAGAACTGAAAAACATTTTTAAATGTTACTAAAAGAGTAAATGTTAGGGTATGGGGCAGAACATGTAAAATTTTAAAATGCAGGTTCAGCAAGCAAGTGCAACACAGTTGTGCTGTTAATAGAGCTGTTGCCTCACTGCTCCAGTGAACCAGGTCCAAAATATGAGTTATGAGTTTACATGTACTGAGGTACAGTGAAAATCTTTTGTTGCGTGCTAACCAGTTAGTAGAAATGAATGAATGAATGCTTTATTGTCACATGTGACACAAAGTCATAGTGAAAGTCTGTACTTGCATACCCAAGGTATGCAAATAGTCACCACATAAAGGACACTTACAAAGTTACAGCTCTAGGGCCCCCTTCGTTCTCCCCCCACCCTCCCTCACGGCGGTCACCCCACACCGGGTCCTCCATTGTTCATTGTTCTTCCCCCTCCCTTACGATGGTACCCCCCCCCCCCCTCCCTCCATTATTCCTTCCCCCGGCAGCAGCATCCTTACTCCCACATGGTCCGTCCTTGTCCGGCGTCATCATCGACTGCCGCACCAACCCCTCCACTATCGCCGCCGTGGCCAGATGCCTCTGTGGCGCCGACCCAGGCTCCGTTGGCTGCGGGCTCGAATTGCAAGGATCTGTGCTCGGCTTCACCGCGGGCTCCCCATCTGCCGCTCTAACCCACAGCGTCCGTCGACCGCAGGCTCTGACCTCGGCCCGCTGGGAGTCGTCTGCCGCAGCAGCCTGCTGGGTAGCGTCAAGACAGTACATGATTACAACCGTGTACAGATACATGATAAAGGGAATATCATGAATAACGTTTAGTGCAAGATAAAGCCAGTAAGCCCGATCAAAGAGGGTCTCTAATGAGGTCTTTCAGGATTGCTCGCTAGTTGTTGTTGTTGTTAGGATGGTTCAGTTGTCTGATAACAGCAAGGAAGAAACTGTTCCCGAATCTGGAGGTATGGGTTTTCACACTTCTATATTTTTTGCCTGATGGGAGAGGGGAGAAGAGGAAGTTGGGAAGCCATCTAAGGAAGTAAAGATGAAGATAGACACAAAAAGCTGGAGTAACTCAGCAGGACAGGCAGCATCTCTGGAGAAGGAAGGGAATGGAATGGAGGGTTATGGTATGAGTGCAGGCAGGTGGGACTAAGGGAAAAATGTTGTTCGGCACGGACTTGTAGGGCCGAGATGGCCTGTTTCCGTGCTGTAATTGTTATATGTTATATGGTTATATGAATGGGTGACATTTCGGGTCGAAACCCTTCTTCAGGAAGTATAGGTGTTGGTGTGCTTATACATGCAAACGTCTGATCAACTGCCCATAGAGAATAGACAATTAGTACTACCGAGGAGGAGTTAATGAAAATATGGGGGGAATGAAATGGGATTCGTGCAGAATTAGCACAATTGGCTGTTTGATGGCCAGCACAGGTTCATTGGGCTGAAAGTCTATATGATGCTAATTAGCTACATAAAAGGTAAGTTTCTCTTTATAGCAAGGAGCTGCAATTATAGAAAACTATTGAGAATTTGAAATTTGTGAAAGCTTTTTCAAGTATTTAGAAGTACTTTAAAGACTGCGACTGAGACACACATTTTGCGAGACAGATCTAATAATGGACCAAAAATCTCTGATGTACTTATGATAACAAAGTGAGGAGGCAGAATGCTGCAATTTAATAACAAAGGTGACTTCAGTCTGCTGCAGTGCATTATCCAAATACAACAAGACTCAACAATGGGCAGAAGACTGAGATTTTCATGGAGTGAGAATCTTTCAAAAAGTCAAGTTATAATCCATATTAGAGAAACACCAGCAACCTGAGTGGGCCTGAGCAACAAGGAGAGGTTGGACGGTTTAGGACTTTATTCCTTGGAGGGCAGGAGGCTGAGGCATAATCTTATAGAGGTGCATAAAATCATGAGGGGAATAGGTAGGGTGAATAAGGGAATGAAGAACCAAAGAACATAGTTTGAGAGTGAGAGGGGAAAGATTTAATAGAAACCGAAGACAACTTTTTCTACTCATTATTCAAACGACATTTGGACAGGTGGATAGGAAAGGTTTAGGGGGATAGGAGCCAAACGTTGGACATTGCCGATCTTGCTGTTGGACAGATGGGATTAGCATTGAGGGGGCATCGTGGTCGGCATGTACAGGAAAGAGATTACCTCGTGTCCTGGTGTTGAGACAACCTTTCACTCAATGTTAGCAAGATAAAGGAGATAGTGATCGATTTCAGGAAGCAAAGTGGTACACATACCCCAGTTTGCGTTAATGGTGCTGAAGTAGAGATGGTCGAAAACTTCAAATTCTTAAGACCCTATATCACCAACAACTTCCCCAATACTACCCATATTGAAACAACGACCAGGAAAGCACACAAAAGCCTCTACTTCCTTAGAAGGCTTAGGATGTTTGGCAAGTCCCCTACAACTCTCACCATCTGCCACAGATGCACCATAGTAAACATGTTATTAGGATCCATCATAGCTTGGTTTGGTAACAGCTCCATCCAAGACCACAAGAAATTGCAGCGAATTTTGGACACAGCCGAGACCATCAAACAAACCAACTTCCATTTTATCGACTCCATTTAGACCTCTCGCTGCCTCGGCAAGGCCAGCAACATAATCAAGACGGGTTGCACCCTGGCCACTATCTCTTCTCCCCACTCCCATCAAACGGTATAGAAGTGAGAAAATGCACACCTCCAAATTGAGGGACAGTTTCTTCCCAGCTGTTATCAGGCAACTGAATCATCCTACCACAACCAGAGAGCAGTGCTGACCTCAGTGCTGATCAGACTTTGCTGGCTTTACCTTGCAATAAATGTTATTCCCGTCATGTATAAATGGATCGATTGTAATCATACATTGTCTTTCTGCTGACTGGTTAGCACGCAACAAAAACTTTTCCCAGTATTTCAGTACACGTGACAATAAACTAAACTCTGGGCGAGTTGGGCCAAAGTACCCGTTTCAATGCTGTATGACTATGAATTAAGGCTGAAGGAAGATTTGAGGAAGAATGCAGGCACAGCAAAGATGAAGAAATGAATCTTTACTTTAATTACAAGGAATGCTACAAACATTAGGGGCATGGTAGCTCTGTGGCTAATTTACTAGCCTTATATCCCAGAGGGCTGGACCCAATGACCGTTGCACTAGTTCAAATCTGGCAGTAGCTGCATAATTTAACCTATTAAATCTATAATATATTTTAAATTATAATAATGGTGTAATTCATAACCATAAAACTACACAACAGCTGTAAAATTAAACTTGATTTATCAAGTCAAGTCATGAGTTTATTGTCATCCGTCCCAGATAGGACAATGAAATTCTTGCTTACTGCAGCACAACCCAATATTGTAGGCATAAATACAGATCAGATCAGTGTGTGCAATAGGCTGTTATAGTTCAGAGTTTGTTTGAAGTTAGAAACAGAAAATAGGTGCAGGAGGAGGACATTCGGCCCTTCGAGCCAACACCGCCATTCATTATGATCATGGCTGATCGTCCCCAATCAATAACCCGTGCCTGCCTTCTCCCCTTGATTCCACCAGCCCCTGGAGCTCCATCTAACTCTCTCTTAAATCCATCCAGTGATTTGGCCTCCACTGCCCTCTGTGGCAGGGAATTCCACAAATTCACAACTCTGAGTGGAAAAAGTGTTTTCTCACCTCAGTCCTAAATGGCCTCCCCTTTATTCTAAGACTGTGGCCCCTGGTTCTGGATTCGCCCAACATTGGGAACATTTTTCCTGCATCTAGCCTGTCCAGTCCTTTTATAATTTTATAAGATCACCCTTCATCCATCAATTAGGAGACCAAAACTGTACACAATACTCCAGATGTGGTCTTACCAGAGCCCTATAGAACTGCAGAAGTACCTCTTTACTTCCATACTGAAATCCTCTTGTTATGAAGGCCAACATTCCATTAGCTTTCTTCACTGCCTGCTGTACCTGCACGCCAACTTTCAGTGACCGGTGTACAAGGACACCCAGGTCTCGCTGCACCTCTCCCTTACCTAACCTAACCCCATTGAGATAACAATCTGCCCCATTGTTTTTGCCACCAAGTGGACAACCTCACATTTATCTATATTACACTGCAATTGCCACGCATCTGCCCACTCACTCAACCTGTCCAGGTCACCCTGCAACCTCCTAACATCCTCTTCACAGTTCACACTGCCACCCAGCTTTGTCATCCGCTAACCTGCTAGTGTTGCTCCCAATTCCCTCTACCAGATCATTAATGTATATGGTAAACAGTTGCGGCCCCAACACCGAGCCTTGCGGCACTCCATTCGCCACTGCCTGCCATTCTGAAAAGGACCCGTTCACTCCTACTCTTTGCTTCCTGTCTGCCAACCAATTTTCTATCCATGTCAACACCCTACCCCCAATACCATGTGCTGTGATTTTAGTCACCAGTCTCCCGTGTGGGACCTTATCAAAGGCTTTCTGAAAGTCTAGATACACTACATCCACTGGCACCCCTTCATCCGTTTTACTTGTCACATCCTCAAAAAATTCCAGAAGATTAGTCAAGCTTGATTTTCCTTTCATAAATCCAAGCTGACTTGGACTAATCCTTGGTACACAAAAATGCTGGAGAAACTCAGCGGGTGCAGCAGCATCTATGGAGCGAAGGAAATAGGCAACGTTTCTGGCCGAAACCCTTTTTAGACAAATCCTTTTACTGCTATCCAAATGCCCCATTATTACCTCTTTAATAATTGACTCCAGCATCTTTCCCACCACCGAAGTCAGGCAAACTGGTCTGTAATTCCCTGTTTTCTCTCTCTCGCTCCTTTCATGAAAAGTGGGATAAAATTAGCTATCCTCCAATCCACAGGAACTGATCCTGAATCTATAGAACATTGGAAAATGATCACCAATGCATCCACTATTTCTAGAGCCACCTCCCTGAGGACCCTGGGATGCAGACCATCAGGCCCAGGGGATTTATCATCCTTCAGTCCCATTAGCCTACCCAGTACTATTTCTCGCCTAATGAAAATTTATTTCAGTTCCTTTACCACCTTAGATCCTCTGTCCTCCAGTTGTGTTTAATAGTCTGACGGCTGTGGGGAAGTAGCTGTTCCTGAACCTGGATGTTGCAGATTTCAGGCTCCTATACCTTCTACCTGATGGCAGCGGAGAGATGAGTGTGTGGCCAGGATGGTGTGGGTCTTTGGTGATGCTGGCAGCCTTTTTGAGGCAGCGACTGCGATAGATCCCCTCGAGGTCAGAGCCGATGATCGCCTGGGCAGTGTTTACAACATTTTGCAGCCTTTTCTGCTCCTGGACGCTCGGGTTGCCGTACCATGCCACGATGCAACCGGTCAGCATGCTCTCTACTGTGCATCTGTAGAAGTTCGAGAGAGTCCTCCTTGACAAACCGACTCTCCGTAATCTTCTCAGGAAGTAGAGGCACTGATGTGCTTTCTTTATGATTGCATCAGTGTTCTGGGACCAGGAGAGATCTTCAGAAATATGCACGCCCAGGAATTTGAAGTTCTTAACCCTTTCCACCGACCAGTTGATATAAACAGGACTGTGGGTCCCCATCCTACCCCTTCTGAAGTCCACAATCAGTTCCTTGGTTTTGCTGGTGTTGAGAGCCAGGTTATTGTGCTGGCACCATTTGGTCAGTCGGTCGATCTCAACTATACTCTGACTCGTCCCCATCAGCGATACGTCCAACAGTGGTGTCGTCGGCGAACTTGATGATGGAGTTCGCACAATGTCCGGCTACGCAGTCATGAGTATAGAGTAAGTACAGCAGGGGGCTGAGCACGCAGCCTTGAGGTGCTACCGTGCTGATTTTTAACGAGGATGACACATTTCCACCAATACGGACAGACTGTGAATGAGGAAGTGGAGGATCTAATTGCAGAGGGATGCACAGATCTGAGAGCTTCTCTAAGGGAAGGAAATCTTCTTTCCTAGTCAGGCCTAAACATAACATTAGGCACAGCAGCATGGCTGACTATCAACTGTCCTTGAAATGGCTGAGCATGTCATTGAGTTCAAAGACGATGAGGGATGAACAACAAACGGCCTTGCTGGTGACACCCACATCCTGACACGGTATTAAAAACATACAAATGGCAGGAGAGGATAGATCCTGACCCAGCCGCAGCTGTCCACTCCAACTCAGCAAGTCAGGCAGCATCTCCGGAGAACATGGATATGTAATGTTTCGGATCAGGAGTCTTCTTCGGGTACCGAGACGAAACTTCACCTTTCCATGTTTCCAGAGATGCTGCCTGACCTGCTGAGTTACTCCAGCACTTTTTTGGTAAACCAGTGCCTGCAGTTTCCTGCATGTCCAGCAGCTGTCTACTGAACATACTGTAATCACATCTCCCCTTCCTCTTTCTCTTTCTCTGTGCATTAACATTCTTCTTGAAACATTTATCTGTTTCCCATTTAAATGATGTTATAACCTCTGGCTCATAATTGTTCAATTAATATTCAATTAATTTCCTGGAAGAACGATTCCAACACAAAGTTATGGGGAGAAGGCAGGAGGATGGGATTGAGAGGGAAAGATAGATCAGCCACGATTGAATGGCAGAGTAAACTTGATGGGCCGAATGGCCTTATTCTGCTCCTAGAATTTTTGAACTTAATAAATACACAAGTATGGATTATTCCAGAACCAACCTTTTCTTCAGAAAAAAGCCCGTGTCTGGAATCATACAAACAAACATACACACACAATCCTCAAAAATAACATTAAATAAAAACATACCAATAGCAGATGACTGTTCCATGCAGATTTCTAAAAACAACCAAAACTGCATTTGCATCAGCGCCAAATCATGTTGTAAGCCGAAATAGCCAGGAACACCTGCCAAATGACCAACTTGGTTCCCATTATTCCAATGTGAATGGGATGCTTCCTCTGTTATCACATAAATAATCTTTGCAATGCTTCAGCAATGCGTTGGACCCATCAATTTAAACCAACATCATTCACATCGCTAAATAGATGGATGATGGATTTGGTTACAGAGGGAGTTTGCTAACAATGAAGAAAACTAGTCAGATCCCTTTTCCTGAATAATGCCCCATCGGGTGGCTCCATCAATGGCTGCCTCTCCAACAGCCTGTCTCGTCTCTTCCTTCTTTGTTGTTTTTTTAGTATGTGTTAAATGTATGTTTTAGTGTTCTTTAACTTGTCTTGTGTGGGGGGTGGAGGGAATCTTTTTTTAATCTCTTACCTCGACGGAGATGCGATTTTTTAACCGTATGGTATCTCCGTCCGCACTGCGACTTAACATTGAGGAGCTGGCGGTCCCTTTGCTGGAGACTAACTTCGGGAGCTCCAACCACAGGAGGCTGCAGACTTACCATCATGGAGCTCACGATCCCTTTCAGGGATCGACCTCGGAGCTCCAACCGTGGGAGCCTGCGGACTTTAACATCGTGGAGCTTGCGGTCCCTGGTTAGTGACCGACTTCGGGAGCTCCACAGCACAGGAACTTCGACCGCCCCAACGCAGGGGGCTTCGACCGCCCCGACACGGGGGCTTTGATTGCCCCGACTGTGGGAGAATAAAGAGGAAGAAGTCTATAGTTTATTGCCTTCCATCACAGTGAGGAATGTGGGGAATCTGCTGTGGTGGATGCTTATCTGAACTTTTTTGTAGTTGTTCCTTTTTTTAGTATGGCTGTATGGTAATTCGAGTTTCACTGTACCTTAATTGGTACACATGACAATAAACTAACCGTTGAACCTTTGAGCATACAGGGACATCAGAACTTGGCTTTGAATGTCCGACACATTTATAAATTAATTGAGAAACATTCTGAGGGTAACAAACCCCCTGGAAGAGTAGTTAATAAAAAGCATCCTGATCATACAGCTCCAGATACTGCCCACAATACATTAGTACTGCTAACCAGAGGTAAAGTGTTGAAAAATAAATTGATCTTGTTCTGGAAACAGCAAAAAAATCTTACATTTTCTCAAAATTAATACAGCAGGCAGTGAAGAAAGCGAATGGCATGTTGGCCTTTATAACAAGAGGAGTTGAGTATAGGAGCAAAGAGGTTCTTCTGCATATGTATAGGGCCCTAGTGAGATCACACCTGGAGTATTGTGTGCAGTTTTGGTCCCCTAATTTGAGGAGGAACATTCTTATTATTGCGGGAGTGTAGATTAGGTTTAAAAGGTTAATTCCCAGGATGGCGGGACTGTCATATGCTGAGAGAATGGAGTGGCTGAGCTTGTATAATCTGGAGTTTAGAAGGATGAGAGGGTATCATATTGAAACATATAAGATTATTAAGGGTTTGGACACGCTAGAGGCAGGAAACATGTTCCCGATGTTGGGGGAGTCCTGAACCAAAGGCCACAGTTTAAGATAAGGAGTAAGCCATTTAGAACGGAGACGAGGAAACACTTTTTCTCACAGAGAGTTGTGAGTCTGTGGAATTCTCTGCCTGGGCGATGGAGGCCAGTTCTCTGGATACTTTCAAGAGAGCTAGATAGTAGCAATGTTACAAAATTTTGAGATTTTAAAAATCAAGTCTGTAATTTATCCCATCAGATAAAGCATAAAAATAAGTTTAATTTGACACCTAATTCACTTTCATATCTCAAGTATTTAAAAAGTTATGGCCATTTTCATACTGGGAAATGAGCATCTTGTTCCCTATTGATTTTCTATGGACATAACAAAAAAGCTGTGATCGTGAACAGTCAAAAGCCCATAACTTTCTTAAAAATTAAGAAAACTGAATGAAATTTTCAGTTATCATAGATTGAAGCATTCTGAAACAAATATAAAATTATCTTACTTGGATGACCTGAAATTAAAGCATATAATTAGTTAGTTACCTAATTGTAGCTAATTTCAGACTTCAATTACTAGATCTAAACATCTATCCATTTCTTAATAAATGATTAACATTTTTAAATAGCCTAAATGTCCAAATAATATTCACAAATAATTCACAATAAAACATGATTTTTAAATCTCATTTACATTAATTTATAGGTCAAATTGAAGGAATTCAGTGTTCAATTGCTGTAAATAAATGCCCATTTAAATCAGCTTTCCAGTGGGTCCCTGTGGAACGCGCTGGTTTAGAACGTTCACATTGCGGTAGATTTGTGCCCCAAATGCCCAGAAAAATACTGCGGGATATAATGGGCCCAAAATGAGCTACTCGCAATATTAAACTTTGTATAAAGGGATCTTTAGAAACTCTTTTTAATGTAAAACTATACAGCATACCTTCAGTTATTTGCTTTATGAGACCCTGCGGTTGCTGGCGGTCGCGGGTTTAGAGATTGATTTTTAAACTACTATAACTATTATACGAGGCCTTTAAAACTAATAATAGCTTTTGCGACGGGGTCTTCCAGCGATTTTTCGTTAATAATTAACTAGGCTGAACATCTTCGATTTGAACAGCCTAGAGAAAATCGCGTTTTAAACCCGCCCCCTCTAAACGGCGCCAAAATCGCGCACACCCGCAGCGGCAGATTTTCAACGACGCTTCAGGTAGGCTTTGCAACATACCTATAGATAGGGCTCTTAAAGATAGCGGAGTCAGGGGATATGCGGAGAAGGCAGGAACGGGGTACTGATTGGGGATGATCAGCCATGATCACATTGAATGGCGGTGCTGGCTCGAAATGCCAAATGGCCTACTCCTGCACCTATTCTCTATTCAATTCTGCAACTGTAACTCATTTATGGCAAAACAACGAACTGCAGATGTTGATGTACAAAACCCCCCACAGATTTAAGGCATCAGGTTTGGAGGACATGGATACTTTTTGGGTCGAGACTCTTCTAAAGGGGTTTCAGCTGTGAACAGAATTTACGCCAATGCAGCCATATGAATGAAATGAAAATTGCTAACTATTTTATTTACATGAATATCCCCAAGATGAAAAAAAAGATGCTTACCAAGTTTTACTGTGTTGTTGAGTGGAAACACAAAACTGCCCCCCCCCCCCCCCTTCACTGATTCCATCTACACTTCAAACTGCCTCAGGGAGCAGCCAACATAATCAACGACTACTCGCACCCCGGTCATTCCCTCTTCTCCCCTCTCCCATCAGGCAATAGATACAAAAGCTTGAAAACACATACCACCAGATTCAGGAACAGCTTCTTCCCCACTGTTATCAGAACACTGAGTGGACCTCTCATAGCTAGGGTGTTTTCCTGATCTCCCAACATACCTCATTGTGGCCCTTGCACTTTATGGTGTAATACTGCCCTCTGGTATTTTTATTTTCAGCTTACCTGTTGTACTTATGTGTGGCTTAATTGTATTTTTGTATGGTTTGATTTAACTGTGTCTCGATACACTTGATAATAGATATCAATACTTTAGCTCCATCGTAAATATTATGTCATACGTGCACCTAACCTTTACCCAACAACTAGATGCCTTTACTGATAGCAACCCCATGCATTCCCTCTTCATAAAACTGCTGCCAAATGATTAATTCCAGAACTTCAGACAGTGACAGAGCAATGCTCAAAACTCAGAATCAAAGGAGCACAGGAATGTCAGGAAATGGGCTGGAGAGGTTACAGATATAGGAAGGGACAAAACCAGAGGGGCTTGGAGACAAGGAGTACTTAAATCCAAGCCATTGCTTAACCAGGTGCTGTGTATTTTAGCAAATATAGGGGTGATCGATAGAATGACATAATGTGATTTAGGTCACAGGCTGGAAGGAAGAAGGAAGGTTAGTCAGGAGGCTAGCCTAAAGATGCACGGTATGAAGGAAGAAACTGCAGATGCTGGTTTACATATAATGCTGGTGAAACTCTGCAGGTCAGGCACCATCTCTGGAGAAAAGGAATAGGTGATGTTTCGGGTCGAGATCCAAAACATCACCTATTCCTTTTCTTCAGAGATGCTGCCTGACCCACTCAGTTAAACTCAAGCATTTTGTGTCTATCTAAAGGTGCAAGGTATGGCTCGGAGTTTTGGCAGCAGAAGAGCCTCGACGAAGAAATTATATCACTAAATTCCATACATTTTAAAGCTTTTTATAGCATTATTGAATCCCCATATATTGAATATTTTCTGCTGTGGGTTAGACAACGATTTTAGTGCCATCTCCTATAATGGACAATCTTAGTTGTCCAAGTAAAATGGTCTTGCCACCTTTTTTTAGCACTTGATTAATCCATTACTACCATCTTGAAGCCTTTGGTCAATCCCTCGTGCTTTCACTTTTATTCACTATATTTCATTTGATTGAATCTGCATTATTTTAATTTCCAAAAAAAACAAGTCAGGAATTGGGTAGAAAATGTGATCCTGAATAATTACTCCCTAGCCACCCCCTCCCCCATTCCCTAGACGAATGTCCCCCAACTAAGATGATCATCACACAGCTGTCAGAGAAACTTAAAACTTGCTTTCACGAGCAAATAACAGGCAGAATGATCCAATGGTCAAGGAGCAGGGACAAACAATCGATGAACCATTAGCAAACTACAGCGATCCAATGCACACCATGAACAGGCCTTTATCAACTCACGCACACAAATTATTGGAATATTTTAATGAAACAAAGCCACACAAGAAAGCAGCCAGTGGTAGGACTTGGAGTGGAATTCATTCTTTTGTCCATTAGTTTTATCCAGTAGTCAAGTAAACCAGTGTTTACTGCATGCTCCAAATTACTGGGACACCCACGCACTGACGTAACTGTTACAATGCTGCGTTAAAATATTACAAGATGGAGTTCTCCCGATTTGGAGCTTGATACAATCACATTTTTGCTGCCCCAGTGCAGTGCTTGAACAGCTGGGTAACCACTAATGCTGCAGAGCTGTCAGCTTGACGAGGTCTTCACTCAGACTGCGACAGTGTCACACAGCACCAGTGCTCACTTTTATTTGTACTCAACATCCTGCTGTGCTTATGTTACATAAACAAGCAAGGATGCAGTCAATTTCAGGACTCTACACTGTACATTCCAACGGCTGTTCCTCAGAATCGCAGGATATAAATGAGTTCAAGCTCATATCATGTCCCAGAGATACCATCTCCCTGCCTAGTACAGCTTCCTATTAGGATTTGACGAAAACATACTGAAGACACAGTGCAAAAATCAGGTGATTAAACTGGATTCCTTCAACACCAAATCTTCTAATTTTAGCGTTAGAAGTGAAAAACAAAACATCTAACAGACACAAAGGGATATTCCATTAATATCTTGGAGCACAATATCTCATCCCCTTAAATGTCTTTATGCTAAATGCAAGAGTGCTTCCAAAATGTCTTTACAAATTTAGTTACTGTCCCATTTCCACTTCATTTCGATAAATACACATGTTAAAGACATGTAACATTTAAACAGATTCAATCTTCGCACAGAATAATAAAGGCTGGCGACAGAAAAAAAATAATCCACCTGCTAACCAAAATAATTTGAAATTGATCTTTATTCTTTGAATTATAACTCAATCTCAAACGCAAAATTATAGATAAAACGAATTAAATTTGATATATATTAAAAAGGTGCATCTTCATACCAATAAATCTGCCATCAACAGTCCTCTATATAAAAAAAAGCAGTATCAATAAAATTCCCCCAGTATCACATTCAATTCACAAATGTACTCAGCACTAACCAGCACCTTATTTGACACACAAAGGCATAATTTAAGATAACCTCCCCATACATTATTAAAGACCAAGTCCATTGGTGTCAACAGATCGGGCTCATCATTTAGAATCACCTCAGCAAATGTTCTATGTATCTAAGAGAATATATTGAATATAGTTTTACAGAAAAAATATATTCTTAATAATAGCAAAACACCAGTATGAACATTCAAGATGATATAAATCAAGATATCTGTCAAATTAAGTCGATTCCAACTAATCGAAATATATACAATCGCTGTTGATGCTGCGGGAACAGCGATGTGACGTTTGCAACAATGGGCAATCTGTAATCGGCGTAGATGCTCGGATGTATATCGATATAATAACCGGGAGGTAGTTAGTAAACGGTGCTGGTCCCAGCCATGAAGGGTATTAGTACAATAATCGGAAATAGGTAACCCCTGCAGAATCCGGCTGGTGATGGGAAATCGTTAAAGTAACCAGGAATCAGTAAACACCATTAGCGCCGAGCAATGAAAGGTATCTGTGGATCGGGAATCAGCAACCGATATCGGTGCCCAGTAAAGATGGAATAAGAAGGACTCAGTCACCGATGCTGGTTCGAAATGCCGAGGGGATATCGATACGATAATCGGGAATTAGTAACTGGTTGATTCCAAGTAGAGAACGGGTTAATAGTTTAATAATCGGGAACCAGTGTGAGAGGGTATCGATATTATAGAAACATATAAAATAGGTGCAGGAGTAGGCCATTCGGCCCTTCGAGCCAGCATCGCCATTCAATATGATCATGACTGATCATCGAGAATCAGTATCCCGGGAGTCAATGCTGATTGCCAGATACTAAGGCGGTATCAAAGCAACAATCGTGAGGAAGCAACGAATACTGGTGCTCAGAGGCGAGGAGGTCATGGCGCAGTGGTCGGGAGTCAATAACAGTTGGTGAGGGTAATGGTGCAATAATCGCGAGTTAGCAACCATTGCCCGATAGTGAGAGAGAAACGGAGCAACAATCGGGAGTGCATACCCGGTGTTGATACCCGATGTGGATGCAGCAATCGGGAGTTGGTACCCGGTGCTGATGTCCGATTGTGAGAGGTACAACAATCGAGAGTCAGTAACCTATGCCCGGTTGTGCAAAGGGAAGCGGTGCAATAATCGGGTGGGCACTCGGTGCTGATACCCAACGATGAGTGGGTATCGGAGCAACAATCGGGAGTGGGTAAACGTAACTAACACCCGATGGCGAGAGGGAAACAGTGCAACAATCGGGTGGGTACCCGGTGGTGAGGGGGGGATATCGGTGCAACATTCGGGAGTGGGTACCCGGTGCGAAGGGCAATGGCTCCACTGTCGGCTCCTACCTTCGATGCTGATGACATGCTCTCGGATCTGGTTCTGTAGCCCCACGTCCTCGACCCTCTCGATCAGGTCGTAGATGGCGTAGATGTTGGGGTGGACGCTCTCGAAGCGCTGGATCTCGGCGCGGATGGCCGCCGAGTTGGAGAGCGCCGGGGCGCCGGCGGACCCTGAGCCCGAGCCCGAGTGCGACAACACGGGCATGGAGCCGGAGCCGGAGCCGCAGCTGAGCGCCAGGGCCCCGCCGGGCGGACCCATCCCCGAGCCCCCAGAGCCCGAGCCCGAGCCTGAGCCCGGGGAGCCGGCCAGCATCGCCGGCGGAGACTGGAAGTTCATGGCCTAGGGTCCGGGTGTGAAGGGTCGGGTCAGGCGTGACCCGGGCCCGCGACCCTCGCCGCCGTTCACAAAGGCCGGTCCGTTACCTCAGCGTCGGATGCCGCAACGAGCCTGGTGCCGGAGGCCGGCGCCGCCCCGCTCCATCCCTGCCCTGTCCTGTCCTGCCCGCCAGCCGCTCTCCCTCCCGGGCTTTGTTGTCCGGATGGTCCGCAGCCCGTCCGTCCGCCGGCTCCGCTAACTCGGGTCAGACCAGACCGCCTCCCTCCCTCCCCCTCGCCGCCCCGCACTCTCCGCCCAACGCCGCGCGTCCGCACCCCACGCACGCGTATACGTCAGCGCGCCGGGCGCCAGGACACGCCCCCTGCCCTGCCCGGCCGCGCCGAGCACGTGCCGCCCGCCCGCCCGCCCGCCCGCAGCCTTCCCGTCGCCGCAGCTCGAGGGCGAACCGCCGCCCGCCCTCACTCACCCTCCCTCACCCACCCTCACTCACTCACCCTCACTCACTCACCCTCCCTCACTCACCCTCCCTCACCCTCCCTCCCTCACTCACCCTCACTCTCCCTCACTCACTCACTCACCCTCACTCACTCACCCTCCCTCACTCACCCTCCCTCCCTCACTCACCCTCCCTCCCTCACCACCCCCCCACCCCCCTCCCCACTCACCCTCCCTCCTCTCCCTCCCCACCCTCACTCACTCACCCTCCCTCCTCCCTCACCTCCCCTCCCCACCACCCCTCCCTCACTCTCCCTCACCCTACCTCACTCTCACTCCTCCCTCACCCTCACTCACCTCCTCACCCCTCCCCCCCCCTCTCCTCCCTCCCTCACTCACCCCCTCCCTCCCTCACCCCCCCCTCCCCACTCATCACCTCCCTCCTCACCTCCCTCCCTCCCCCCCCTCACCCTCCCTCACTCACCACCCTCCCTCCCTCACTCACCCTCCCTCCCTCACCCTCCCTCCCTCACCCGCCCTCCCTCACCCTCCCCCTCCCTCCCTCACCACCCTCCCTCCCTCCCTCACCCTCCCTCCCTCACTCACCCCTCCCTCCTCACCCCCCTCCCCTCCCTCCCCACTCACCCTCCCCACTCACCTCCTCACCCACCCTCCCTCCCTCACCTCCTCACCCTCACCTCACCCTCCCTCACCCTCACTCCCTCACCCTCCCTCACTCACCCTCCCCCCCCTCCCCTCCCCTCCTCCCCTCCCTCCCCTCCCCTCCCTCCCTCCCCCCTCCCTCACCCCCCGCCTCCCTCCCCTCACTCCCCCTCTCCCTCCCTCACCTCCCTCCCTCACTCACCCTCCCTCCCTTCACTCCCCCCCTTCCCTCCCCCCCCTCCCTCCCTCCCCTCCCTCCCTCCCCCCCCCCCCTCCCTCCCCCCCCTCCCTCCCTCCCTCCCCTCCCTCCCTCCCTCCCCTCCCCTCCCTCCCTCCCTCCCCTCCCTCCCTACACTCCCCCCCTCCCTCCCCCCCCCCTCTCTACCCCTCCCTCACCTCCCTCCCTCTCACTCCCTCCCTCACCCCTCCCCTCACCCTCCCCTCACCCTCCCTCCCTCACACCTCCTCCCTCTCACCCCCTCATCTCCTCCCTCCCTCACCCTCCCTCACCTCCCTCCCTCCCCTCACTCACCCGCCCTCCCCTCCCTCCCTCCTCCTCCCTCCCTCCTCCTCCCCTCCCTCTCACTCCCTCCCTCACTACCCTCCCCACCTCCCTCCTCCCCCTCCCTCACCTCACCCTCCCTTCCGCCCTCCCTCCTCCCTGTCCTCCCTCCCTCCCCCCTCCCTCCCCTCCCTCCTCCCCCGCCCTCCCTCCCTCACCGCCCTCCCTCCCCTCCCTCACTCACCCCCTCACTCCCCCTCCTCCCTCCCTCCCTCACCTCCCCCTACCCACTCCCTCCCTCACCCACCCTCCCTCACTCACCCTCCCTCCCTCACTCACCCGCCCTCCCTCACCTCCTTATACCAGGTCCACCTCCCTCGCCCATGCCCACACACACGGCCACACCACAGGCAAGGAGGCATGCAGGTGCAGCAGGCAGTGAAGAAAGCGAATGGTATGTTAGCATTCATAGCAAAAGGATTTGAGTATAGGAGCAGGGAGGTTCTACTGCAGTTACAGGGTCTTGGTGAGACCACACCTGGACTATTGCGTACAGTTTTGGTCTCCTAATCTGAGGAAAGACATTCTTGCCATAGAGGGAGTACAGAGAAGGTTCACCAGACTGATTCCTGGGATGTCAGGACTTTCATATGGAGAAAGACTGGATAGACTCGGTTTGTACTCGCTAGAATTTAGAAGATTGAGGGGGGATCTTATAGAAACTTACAAAATTCTTAAGGGGTTGGACAGGCTAGATGCAGGAAGATTGTTCCCGATGTTGGGGAAGTCCAGTACAAGGGGTCACAGTTTAAGGATAAGGGGGAAGTCTTTTAGGACCGAGATGAGAAAATCATTTTTTACACAGAGAGTGGTGAATCTGTGGAATTCTCTGCCACAGAAGGTAGTTGAGGCCAGTTCATTGGCTATATTTAAGAGGGAGTTAGATGTGGCCCTTGTGGCTAAAGGGATCCGGGGGTATGGAGAGAAGGCAGGGATGGGATACTGAGTTGGATGATCAGCCATGATCATATCGAATGGCGGTGCAGGCTCGAAGGGCCGAATGGCCTACTGCACCTATTTTCTATGTTTCTATAAACCCCTTCTCCCATATCAGGATCCTGTACCCCATCCCAGAGTCCCACATCTCCATCCCAGGGAACCTCTACCTGCTCCATTCTCCATGGCCCATACCCCTCTCCCTAGTGACCCTCATCTCTGGTATCCAACGCTCCAGATCCCGCCCATCTCATGTCTCCACTCCCTCCGTATCTCCTTCAACCCAATGTCCAGCATATCCCACCAGCTGTGTTCCCCTCGCACGCATCCCCCAAGCCCACCCACCCCTCTTCATAGACTTCATCCCCACATATCCACGCCCATTCAGCCCATCTCTGCTCCTGGTCTCACCCCCAGTGCCCTGACCCCATCCCTCCAGTGTTCTGAACAACTGAAACAGAAGAGGAATGAATGAGTGTCTTTCCAATGGCAGGCAGTGACTAATGCCAAAGGGTCAGTGCTGGGACCCCAACTATTCACGATACATACCAAGGCTGTAAGTAACACAAAGCTGGAGTTTAGTACCCGAGTGCTTTCATTGCAATCTCAGAGGATTTCAACCACATGATTTTGGACGCTACCCTACCCACTTTCACTCAGTTTGTTGACTGTCCCACCAGGGATATGATCTGAGAACATTGGATCTGCTGTATGCCAATGTTAAAGAGGCGTACAGTTTCATAGCCCTTCTGCCACTGGGAAGATCTGACCACAACCTGGTTCACCTCCTACCCAGGCATAATCCAATGTTTCCATGGGCGGAAATACATTCTTGCCATAGGGGGAGTACAGAGAAGGTTCACCAGACTGATTCCTGGGATGGCAGGACTTTCATATGAAGAAAGACTGGATAGACTCGGCTTGTACTCGCTAGAATTTAGAAGATTGTGGGGTAATCTTATAGAAACCTACAACATTCTTAAGGGTACACAAAATTGCTGGGGAAACTCAGCGGGTGCAGCAGCATCTATGGAGCGAAGGAAATAGGCGACGTTTCGGGCCGAAACCCTTCTTCAGACTGATGGGGGGTGGGGAAAGAAAGAAGGACAAAGGGAGGAGGAGGAGGAGCCCGAGGGCGGGCGGATGGGAGGGTGGGAGGAGACAGCTAGAGGGTGAAGGAAGGGGAGGAGACAGCACGGGCTAGCCAAATTGGGAGAATTCAATGTTGATGCCATAGGGACGCAAGGACCCCAGACGGAATATGAGGTGCTGTTCCTCCAATTTCCGCTGTTGCTCACTCTGGCAATGGAGGAGACCCAGGACAGAGAGGTCGGATTGGGAATGGGAGGGGGAGTTGAAGTGCTGAGCCACCGGGAGGTCAGGTAGGTTATTGCGGACTGAGCGGAGGTGTTCGGCGAAACGGTCGCCCAACCTACGCTTGGTCTCACCGATGTAAATCAGTTCTTAAGGGGTTGGACAGGCTAGGAAGATTGTTCCCGATGTTGGGGAAGTCCAGAACAAGGGGTCACAGTTTAAGGATAAGGGGGAAGTCTTTTAGGACCGAGATGAGAAAATCATTTTTTACACAGAGAGTGGTGAATCTGTGGAATTCTCTGCCACAGAAGGTAGTTGAGGCCAGTTCATTGGCTATATTTAACAGGGAGTTAGATGTGGCCCTTGTGGCTAAAGGGATCAGGGGGTATGGAGAAAGGCAGGTACAGGATACTGAGTTGGATGATCAGCCATGATCATATTGAATGGCGGTGCAGGCTCGAAGGGCCGAATGGCCTACTCCTGCACCTATTTTCTATGTTTTAACAGATTTGATGCTGGGGCCTCTGCCCACCCTCCTCCCTGTTCCCCGACAGACTCTCCTCAATCCTCCGGTCCACTTCCTCTGCCCCTTCTTTGTCGTACCTAACCAAGACTGAGCAGGTGAGGAAGGAGCTGAGCAGATTCCATCCAGGCAAAGCCACGGGCCCCAATGGTGTCAGCCCTAGGATAGTCAAGATGTGTGCCAGCCAGTTGTGCGGAATACTGCAGCATATCTTCAACCTGCGCCTGGAGCGGGTTCCTGTGATGTGGAAGACTTCCTGCTGGTTCCTGTACCAAAGGACGCGCCCAGCTCCTCCAATGATTACAGACCGGTGGAGCTGACTTCCCTGGAGAGGCTGGTGCTCACTCACCTGCGATCCCTGGTTAAGCCCAACCTGGACACACTACAGTTCGCTTACCAAACAACGATGAGGGTTCAGTATGCCATCCACCTGCTCCATTGTTCCTATGCTCATCTGGATAAGCCAGGAAGCATTGTGAGAGTCATGTTTTTTGACTTCCCCAGTGGTTTAAACACCATCCGGCCTGCACTGCAGTGGAGCAAACTACCGAAGTTGCGGGTGGATGCTCCATTGGTGTCCTGGATCACCTACAACCTGACTGGACGACCACAATATGTCAGGCTACAGAACATGGTAGTGAGCAACACAGGGGCCCCACAGGGGACCGTCCTCTCTCCCTTCCTGTTCACCATCTACACCTCGGAGATCAGGTATAACTCGTGCCACCTGCAAAAGTTTTCAGATGACTGCAATTGTGGGCTGCATCAGTGAGGGGAGGGAAGCTGAATACAGACGTGTAGTCAACGACTTTGTTGAGTGGTGTGGGTTGAATCACCTGCAGCTCAACACTGACAAGACTAAGGAGTTAATGGTGGACTTTAGGAGAAGAGGAACACCCCTGTCCCCCGTCTCCATCAATGGTGTGGATGTGCAGTTGTGGGAATACGAATACCTTGGAGTTTACCTGGACAGTAAACTGGACTGGTCCAGGAACGCTGAGGCCCTGCACAAGAAGGGACAGAGCCGGCTGTACTTTTTGAGAAGGCTCCGCTCCTTCAGTGTCTGCAGTAAGATGCTGCAGATGTTCTACCAATCGGTGGTAGCCAGTGCCATCTTCTTCGCTGCCGTGTGCTGGGGCAGCGGGGCGAAGTTCAGAAGTTATATAATAGCAGAATCTGGCCATTTGACCCATTGAGCCTAGTGTCATTTAAATGTTGTTATTGTATCTGCTTTAACTATTTCCCCAGGCAGCTCTTTCCATATATCCACAACCCTACACTGTTGAGCCATTCAATCGTGGGTGATCTATCTTTCCCTATCAACCCCATTCTCCTGACGAATCCCTGCAATCCCTGCAATCCCCGTCACCCTTGCTAATCAGGAATGTGTCAAACTTTGCTTTAAAAATACACAATGACTTGGCCCCCACAGCCGTCTGGGACAATGAATTCCACAGATTGGTCCTCTGACTAAAGATATTCCTCCTCATCTCTTTTCTAAAGCTACATCCTTTTATTCTGTAACCTCTGGTCCTTGACTCTTCCACTAGTGGAAACATCCTCTCTACATCCACTCTATCCAGGCCTTTCACTATCCAGTAAATTTCAATGAGGTCCCCCCTCGAAACTCCACCGAATGCAGGCGTACAACAGGTAGTTAGAAAAGGCAAAGAAAAAATGACCAGAGTGCAGAATATAGTGTTATAGAATTAAAGCATTTCAATTACAGAGAAAGTGCAAGGTCCAAAATGTTGTACGTTGGAAGATCACTCCTTAGCTTTTGGGAAGACTGTTCAGCAGTGTGATAACAGCAGGACAGAAGCTGTTACTGAATCTGGTGGCACACACTTTCAAACTTTGTATCTTCTGCCCGACTGGAGAGGAGAGAAGGGAATGCCAGATCCAAAAAGTCATTGATTATGGTGTGGGGTGAAAAGTCGACTGCCAGGAGGACCCCAAAGAAGTAAAACAATGATTTTGACAAGAAATGAAAACCAATAACCTGTAGATGCAGGAAATCTGGTGTAAACATTGCTGAATGCTGTGTGGAAAAGAGTTAATGTTCTATGGGTTTTTACATGTAATGTTCACTGTTTCTCTTTCCAAGGATACTACTTGACCTGTTGATCATTTTCTGTGACTTTTCATCCTCCCAAAAAAAAAGTACCAATTTTTCTCAATGTAGAGGATTCTATACTTAGTGGGCATAGGCTTAAGGTTAGAGGCGAGAGGTTTAAGAAGGACCTCGGGGACAACTTTTTGAATGGATTTCTTTAATCAGAGGGTGGTGAATCTGTGGAATAATTGCCACAGACGGCTGTGGCGGCCAGCCTGGTGTAGATGCTGCCTGAAGAGCGGGTTGGTGGGGGGGAGAGAGGGAGGTAGGGAAAGAGAGAGAGGGAGGGAGGTGGGGGAAGAGAGAGAGAGAGGCAGGGGAGGGGGGAATGAGAAGGAGGGCGGAGGGAGAAAGAAGGAGGCTGGGGTGAGATGGAGGGAGAGTGAGGCAGGTGGTGGCGAGAGCAACTCATTGTCCCTGTACAGTGTCGAGCTCACCCCCTTACCAAATCCTGTCAGCGGGAAGGTACACTGGGTTCACTGAGAGCATCAGAGGCTGTGGATTCCTGAGAATGAGCATAGCCCTGCTCCACATTCACCCATCCCACGCACTGCCAACAGACAGCACACCCTCCCTGCTCCTCCACAACCGTATAAGGATTGGGATCAGCAGAGACACACACCAGACTCCCACCTCATTAATCAGAAACACCAACTCTCTGCAAATACCAACCCTCTGTAAATACCGACTCACTCTCGGGGACCCCCTTAAATACTGACTCACTCCCTGGTACCATGTAAATACTGACTCACTCCCTGTGCTGACACACTCTTTTCCCCCCAAGGTAGGGGAATCAAGAACTAGAGGACATCTGCTTAAGGTGAGAAGGGAATGATTTAATGGGAACCTGAGGGAAACATTTTCACACAGTGGGTATGGGGAGAGAGCTGCCAGGGGAAATAGTTAAGGCAGATACAATAACAACATTTAAATGGACAAGTACTTGGACATAGGATATAGGCCATAGGCAGGCAAATGGGGCTAGTTTAGATGGGGCATCTTGGTCGACATAGGTAAGTTAGCCGAAGGGCAACTGTTGGTAAATTGGATCAGTGTTGGTAAATGGGATCAGTACAGATACAGTAGATACTCGACAAAACAGTACAGCATGGGAACAGGCCCTTCGGCCACTATGTCTGTGCCGAACATGATGCCAAGTTAAACTAATCTCCTCTGCCTGCCTGGTATGATCCATACCCCCTATTCCTTGCGTATCCATGTGCCAATTTAAAAGCCTATTAAACATCACTTTCGTATCTGGCTCCACCACTATCCCTGGCAGCGAATTTCAGGCACCCGCAACTATGCCCTGCACATCTCGAATACCATCTAATCTTTTACATTTTCAAAAAGGTTCTCACTGTCTATCTATGCATCTCATAATTTTATATATGTCTATCACTGAATACAAGAGTCAGAAAGTCATGATGCAGCTTTATACAACTTTGGTTGAGGTGTCGATGAGCTTTCTTTATGATGGCATCAATGTGCTGGATTTAAGACAGGTCTTGCATGCCCAGGAATTTGAAGCTTCCTATGCTCGTGACTTATCGTCATCTGTAATTTGTCCAACAACGGTGGTGTATGGTGGTGGAGAGAGTGCAGATGAGATTCACCAGGATGCTGGTTGGATGGGAGATATATTTGTAAAGAGAGATCGGCTAGGCTGGGTTTATACCCATTACAACATAGGAGGCTGAGGGGTGACACAGAGATTTATGAAGTTGAGAGGAGAATAGAGAGGGTAGATAGAATCTAGCACTGTTGGGGGGCAGAGGTTTAAGGTGAAAAAAATGGAGTTGTAGAGTAAGTGCTTCACTAGAGAGTGATGTAATCTGGAGTTGGGTATTAACTACAGTGATTCAAGATTCAAGATTCAAGAGAGTTTATTGTCATGTGTCCCAGATAGGACAATAACATTATTCCTCTGCCTCAGCACAACAGAATATAGTAGGCATGAATAATACAGAACAGATCAGTGTGTCCATATCTATCTATCTATCTATCTATATTACTAAATCTCTGATCTTGACCGCTTTTGGCCCACTGTGCTGCGATTTCCGACAGAACGCTGCCACCTACGGCCGTCATTTTTGGCCACCTCGCTCAGAGCCCCCCTCCGCCTTACGGGTGTGGAGGATTTTTCCCATCGATGACAAATCAGAGAGACATTAATGTTTTTTTTTAAATCACCATTCTCTCTGCAGCCCCTGCTGGAGATAGGGGGTGGGACTATAAAACCAGGAAATGGTGTGCCTCACCCAGTCTCTGTAAGATGGATGAAGCCAAGGTTCACGTCTCTCTGAATAACACTGAACAAATGTCTACACAACTGTGAGTACCCTTAATGTGGTTTGAAAATGAAAATAAGGTCTGTTTGAAGTAAAAAGGCACTGCCTGAAATGGTTGTTTGGGTGCTTTGGCTTGAAGTTGAAAGGCACTACTTATTGCAAATGGTGGCTTGGGAGCTTTGGTTTAAAGTTCAAAGGCACTACTTACTGCAAATGGTGGCTTGGATGCTTTGGCTTTAAGTTGAAAGGCACTTCTCATTGCAAATGGTGGCTTGGGAGCTTTGACTTGAAGTTGAAAGGCACTACTTACTGCAAATGGTGGCGGGTGTTTTGATGGAAGTTGAAAGGCACTACTTACTGCACATGGTGGCTTGGGTGCTTTGGCTTGAAATTGAAAGGCACTGCTTACTGCAAATGGTGGCTTGAAGTTGAAAGGCAATACTTACTGCAAATGGTGGCATGAAGTTGAAAGGCACTACTTACTGCAAATGGTGGCTTGTGTGCTTTGGCTTTAAGTTGAAAGGCACTACTTACTGCAAATGGTGGCATGAAGTTGAAAGGCACTACTTACTGCAAATGGTGGCGTGGGTGCATTGGCTTGAAAGGCACTACTTACTGCAAATGGTGGCTTGGGTGCTTTGGCTTGAAGTTGAAAGGCACTGCTTACTGCAAATGGTGGCTTGGGTGTTTTGCTTGAAGTTGAAAGGCACTACTTACTGCACATGGTGGCTTGGGTGCTTTGGCTTGAAATTGAAAGGCACTACTTACTGCAAATGGTGGCTTGGGTGCTTTGGCTTGGAAGTTGAAAGGCACTGCTTACTGCAAATGGTGGCTTGGGTGCTTTGGCTACAGGTTGAAAGGCACTACTTACTGCAAATGGTAGCTTGGGTGCTTTGCTTGAAATTGAAAGGCACTACTTACTGCAAATGGTGGCTTGGGTGCTTTGGCTTGAAGTTGAAAGGCACTGCTTACTGCAAATAGTGGCTTGGGTGTTTTGCTTGAAGTTGAAAGGCACTACTTACTGCACATGGTGGCTTGGGTGCTTTGGCTTGAAATTGAAAGGCACTACTTACTGCAAATGGTGGCTTGGGTGCTTTGGCTTGGAAGTTGAAAGGCACTGCTTACTGCAAATGGTGGCCTGGGTGCTTTGGCTACAGGTTGAAAGGCACTACTTACTGCAAATGGTAGCTTGGGTGCTTTGCTTGAAATTGAAAGGCACTACTTACTGCAAATGGTGGCTTGGGTGCTTTGGCTTGAAGTTGAAAGGCACTTCTTACTGCAAATGGTGGCTTGGGTGCTTTGGCTTGAAGTTGAAAGGCACTACTTACTGCAAATGGTGGCTTGGGTGCTTTGGCTTGAAGTTGAAAGGCACTTCTTACTGCAAATGGTGGCTTGGGTGCTTTGGCTTGAAGTTGAAAGGCACTACTTACTGCAAATGGTGGCTTGGGTGCTTTGGCTTGAAGTTGAAAGGCACTTCTTACTGCAAATGGTGGCTTGGGTGCTTTGGCTTGAAGTTGAAAGGCACTACAGGTGCACAACCTTTTATCCGAAAGCCTTGGGACCAGACACTTCTCGGATTTCGGGATTTTTCGGTTTTCCGAACGGAAGGTTTTTAGCGTAGATTTTAACATGTGGTTCAGTGGTAGAGTGCTCGGCTCGTGGCCGCGAGTTTGCGCCTCGATCCCGGCAGTTACCCGGTCAGGGCCGGCCTTTAGCCGATAGGACCTATTTCTCCCAATTGGGCCCCGCGCCTAAGGGGGCCCCGCGCTAGAGTAATCAAATCAATTGGAGCAAAGATCTTATAGCGCGCAAGATGGTCCACTCCTGCGAAATACAATGAACTGATGCGTAGTCCGCACCGGAGCGTAACCTCCGTCATTTCAGTAACCCCGACCCGACTTCAGTTATGCCTCTCGCAGCGTTGCGGGGGAACAGTTTAAGTGTTGTTAAATGTTTTTTATCACTTCCTTTTAAACGGCACATGCCTTGTACTTTTTAAACGGCACATACTGCAGATGCTGATTAAACCGAAGACAGACACAAAAGGCTGGAGTAAATCAGCGGATCAGGCTGCATCTCTGATGAGGAATACGTGATAATAGGAGGAAATAGGTGATATTTCGGGTCGACTTTTTCAATAGCTGCCATGAGGGGAGAAGCGCCGGCACCAAGAGCGAGCAAAAGCGTGGACAGACGGACGAAAGCAACGTTCATAGAGCGGCGTTAGTAGACATTTCGGGTCGAGACCCTTCTTCAGACTGATACATAGTCAAGGGAAACGGGAGATATCGGCATATCTTCCATTCACTTGTCCTTAGTACCGTCCATAGCTCTTGCTCCTCTTTCCCCTGAGTCAGTCAGAAGAGGGGTCTCGACCCGAAATGTCACCTACAAAGATCTTTGGTCACCTATTCCGACCTATGATCGTTGCTTTTGTCCGTGCGTTCGCTCGCTCTTAGTGCCGGCGTTTCTCCCCTCAGACTCCGCCAAACACACACACACACAGCATGTCCGGCAGATCGCTGCGGGCCGAGAGAGGTAGAGAGGGAAGAAAGGGGTAGATGGGGAGGGGGAATGGAGAAGGGGGAGGTGCCCTCACGCTCCCGGGGCAGCTCTCCCGTCCCTCTAGTCGCCGTGCTTCACGCACACAGCCCCGGCTCCCGCCCTCCCCCCTCTCTCCAGGAAGACGCGGTGAACAATACACGGAGGGCCGGGCCGGGGGTTGCAGCAACGTTTACAAACCTCGACCTCAGCTCACGCCCGGACCCAGGATTCCGTTCCCGCCGCTGGACATCTCCCTCCCTTCATTCCTTCCCTTCTTCTCTCCCTTCTCTCCTTCTCCCCTCAGACTCCGCCAAACAAACACACAGCATGTCCGGCAGATCCTCTCTCTTTTCCCTTCTCTCCCCTCCCTTTGCCGAAACCCTTCCTCAGACTGATAGGGCAGTCTGAGGAAGGGTTTCGGCCCGAAGCGTTACCTATTTCCTTCGCTCCATAGATGCTGCTGCACCCGCGGAGTTTCTCCAGCATTTTTGTGAATCCCTAGACCTAGTTCAGTGAGCGTCCACCGAGGGTCACCCGGAGAGGTGACCGTGGAACCTCTCCGGGCGACCCTCGGTGGACGCTCACTGTACTAGGTCAGGTCTAGGGATTCCTACTCACCCGGGCAATATACCCTCTCTTTTTTCCAGGACCGAAAATGTCCGATTTTCGGAGCTTTTCGGTTTCCGGAATTTCGGATAAAAGATTGTGCACCTGTACTTATTGCTAATGGTGGCTTGGCTGCTTTGGCTTGAAGTTGAAAGGCACTACACTGCAAATGGTAGCTTGGGTGCTTCGGCTTTAAGTTGAAAGGCACTACTTACTGCAAATGGTGGCTTGGGTGCTTTGGCTTGAGGTTGAAAGGCACTACTTACTGCTAATGGTGGCTTGGCTGCTTTGACTTGAAGTTGAAAGGCACTACTTACTGCAAATGGTGGCTTGTGTGCTTTGGTTTGAAGTTGAAAGGCACTTCTTACTGCAAATGGTGGCTTGGGTGCTTTGGCTTGAAGTTGAAAGGCACTACTTACTGCAAATGGTGGCATGAAGTTGAAAGGCACTACTTACTGCAAATGGCATGAAGTTGAAAGGCACTACTTACTGCAAATGGTGGCGTGTGCTTTGGCTTTAAGTTGAAAGGCACTACTTACTGCAAATGGTGGCTTGGGTGATATGGCTTGAAGTTGATAGGCACTACTTACTGCAAATGGCAGCTTGGGTGCTTTGGCTTGAAGTCAAAAGGCACTACTGCAAATGCACTTACTTCCTGTTTGCACTGTACATTGATTTTAGTTAAAACTAACGGCTGTGATTTTTGGCCATCTTACTCAGTCCCCCCCTCCGCTGAGCAGGTGCAGAGCATTCTTCCCACCAATGAAAAATAAAAGTGTTATTAGTGTTTAATCAATGTTGAGAATCCTGTCAATCACGCCCTGAAAGCCACACCTTTTCCGGTGGGAGGGGGAGGGGTTATAAAACCAGGAAGTGTGGGTGTGGCTCACTTTGCATGATGGGGGAGGGAGAGGTCATGACTCTGTCTGAGCTGTGAATCAACTGAACACACTGAATGTCTACTGAACTGTGAGTTTGGTGTTTTGTGTGGTTTTATGGTGGTTTCACCCTGCTGAAAGTGGTTTGAAACTGCACTTGAATTTGGTGGCCTTGGATCCAGCTTGAAGTGGTATGAAACCACTTGAATTTGGTGGCCTTGCACCCTGCTTGAAGTGGTTGGAAACTGCACTTGAATTCAGGTGGCCTTGCACCCTGCTCATAGTGGTAAGAAACTGCACTTGAATTTGGTGGCCTTGCACCCTGCTTGAAATGGTAGGAACATGGATTTGAATTTGGTGGACTTGCACCCTGCTTGAAATGGAATTTCAAGGAATAGTCAGGAGTCAACTGCCAGCCCACCAGCCGTGAGTGAGCTGCCAGCAGATCAGGCTTGAGAGACTGAGCTGCCACCCCAAGAACCCATACCAGCACTCCAGAAAGCCCCCCCCATTGGCCACCAATATTGGAATTGGTGGAGAGGTGGAATATTGCGTCGGGGGACCAGCCCTCCCGTGTGAACATGGGACCCAACGGGTCCCACTTAGTCTAGTACCATTATATAAATATATACACACATGAATAAATAAACAGATAAAGTGCAAATAAACAGATAATGGGCTATGAATGTTCAGAGTTTTGTATGAGTTGAGTTTAATAGCCTGATGGCTGTGGGGAAGTAGCTATTCCTGAACCTGGACGTTGCAGTCTTCAGGCTCCTGTATCCTGAAGGTAGCGGGGAGATGAGTGTGTGGCCAGGATGGTGTGGGTTCTTGATGATGCTGCCAGCCTTTTTGTGGTAGCCTCGATGGTAGGGAGGTCAGAGCCGATGATGGACTGGGCAGTGTTTACTACTTTTTGTAGTCTTTTCCTCTCCAGGGCGCTCAAGTTGCCAAACCAAGCCACGATGCAACTGGTCAACATGCTCTCTACTGTGCACCTGTAGGAGTTAGAGAGAGTCCTCCTTGACAAACTGACTCCATATTCTTCTCAGGAAGTAGAGGCGCTGATGTGCTTTCTTTATAAATGCATCAGTGTTCTCGGACCAGGAGAGATCTTCAGAGATGTGCACGCCCAGGAATTTGTAGCTATTGACCCTTTCCACCATCGACCCGTTGATATAAACTGGACTGTGGGTCCCCATCCTACCCCTTCCAAAGTCCACAATCAGTTCCTTGGTTTTGCTGGTGTTGAGGGCCAGGTTATTGTGCTGGCACCATTTGGTCAGTCGGTCGATCTCGCTTCTATACTCTGACTCGTCCCCATCAGTGATATGTCCCACAACAGTTGTGTCGTCAGCGAACTTGATGATGGTGTTCGCACTATGACCGGCTACGCAGTCATGAGTATAGAGGGAGTACAGCAGGGGGCTGAGCACGCAGTCTTGAGGTGCTCCCGTGCTGATTGTTATCGAGGTTGACACCTTTCCACCAATTCGAACAGTCTGTGGTCTGTGAATGAGGAAGTCGAGGATCCAATTGCAGAGGGATGCGCAGAGACCCAGTTCTGCGAGTTTGGTAACCAGCTTGGAGGGGATGATTGTATTAAATGCTGAGCTGTAATCAATGGACAGACTTGGATTGTTTTCTCTGGAATGCTGGGGAGACCTGATAGAAGTGTATAAAATTATGAGAGCCGTAGATAGGTTACAGTCAGAACCTTTTCCCAGAATGTAACAATCAAATACTGGACGGATAGCTTTAAGGTGACGGGGGCAAATTTTAACAGAGATATGCAGGGCAAGATTTTCTACACAGATGGTGGGTTCTCGCAACACACTGGTGGGGGTGGTGGTGGATGCCGATACAATAGTGGCATTTCATAGGCTTTTTGATGAATGTGCAGGGATGGAGGGATATGGATCGGCTGAAGGGCCCATTCTTGTTCTGTACTGTTTGGTAGAGGTGGGTATAATAACAACATTTAAAAAGCATCTGGACAGGTACATGGACAAGAAAGGAATAGAAGAATACGGGTTTAATGTAGGTAGATGGGATTAGCATAGATGGGCATCATGGTCACATAAACAAGATGGGCCAAAGGGCTTGTTTCTATACTGCATGGTTCACTGGCTCCTTCCTATCACAGCCCAGCACCTCATGGTGGCGCAGCAGTAAAGTTGCTGCCTTAAAGCGCTAGAGACCCATGTTTAATCCTGACTATGGGTGCTGTCTGTATGGAGTTTGTATGTTCTCCCCGTGACTGCGTGGGTTTCCTCTGGGTGCTCCCGTTTCCTCCCACACTCCAAAAACATAGAGGTTTGTAGGTTAGTTGGCTTTGATGCAATTATAAATTGTCCCTAGTGTGTAGGATAGTGCTAGTGTATGGAGATCGCTGGTCAGAGCAGATTCGTCGGCCGAAAGACCAGTTTCCCTTCTATATCCGAAATCTAAAAATAATCTCTCCTGTGGGTCACAGGGCGTTGAATTGATTGACATTTCTGAATGAATGCAACACAGCAGTGCTTGTGAAAAAAGACACAAAGTGCTGGAGTAACTCAGCGGGCCAGGCAGCATCTCTGGAGAACATGGATAGGTGATGTTTTCAGGTCTGGACCCTTTTTCAGACTGCTCATGGTGATGGGGGAAACAGCTGGAGACGTGGGCCAGGACAAGCCTGGCTGGTAATAGGTGAATACAAGTGAGGGGGGGAGGTTGATAGGTAGATGGATTGACAAAGGCTAGAGATTAAAAGACAAAATGTGCAAAGAGTTAAGAATTGTGAAGCCAGAGGAAGGAATATAGGTGGAGGGGGAGAAATGAGTGTGAGTCAAGGTTGGGTGGGGGTGGGAACATTTGTATTGTAGGTTAGTTACCTCAAATTGGAGAGTTCATACAGGAATACAAAGTGTTATGTTATGGTACCTGCTGATCCCTCTCCTGACCACTGAGGGCAGCATTGACTGTGTTGTCTTTTGTTCAATTATGTTTAGGTATTTTCATCAGTGTGCCAGTCTCATTTGTGTTTCCCATTGAGTTTCCTATTTAAGTACTGATGTTTGTCTTTTTTCAGTCTTGGATTTTTCCATGCTGAGCCTTGCACTCTTGTTTATCGGGATTCTGGTCAAAGTTATTCCAGATTCCTGTGTCTTCTCTGGATCTACTCATCTCTTGATATAGTTAGTGTTGTTTCTCCAGTTTGTGTGTGGCCTCACTCTGGCAATGGAGGAGGCCCAGGAGAGAATGGTCAGTATGTGAAGGTGCAATATGCCAAAGTGGTTGGAAACGGGGAATTCCAGCAGGTCTGAGTCTCAACAGCCATTGGATGGAGCCAGTGAGATGTGGGCTGCTGTTTCTATGTGTTTTGTTACTGCTGACCAGAAATGGGAAGAACAAAGAGCAGCATGTCACATTCGGAAATAGCCATTAAGCAGAAAGTGCCTCACCAACTCCAGCAAGGAGCGAACTCCCTCTGGCTCTGGTCTCTCTCATAACAACAACTGACACCCCACGTACACGCTAAAGAGGCTCTGTCACGGGAAGAGATTATCAGGTCAGCAGAGAAAAAGAATCAAGGAAATGCTCCAAGCCATCTGGAAAAACATTACCACATTTGCAATAGAAATAGTAGAGATTTGTGATAGAAAATATCACATGTGTTTAAAGTGAACATTGTCAGATTTTAATAAAGGCCATTTTTATACATTTTGGTTTCATTATGTAGAAATTACAGCAGTGTTTATACATAGCCCCCCCATTTCAGGGCACCATTAATGTTTGGGACACAGCAATGTCATGTAAATGAAAGTGGGCATGTTTAATATTTTGTTACATATCCTTTGCATGCAATGACTGCTTGAAGTCTGCGATTCATGGACATCACCAGTTGCTGGCTGTCTTTTATGATGATGCTCTGCCAGGCCTGTATTGCAGCCATCTTTAGCTTATGTCTGTTTTGGGGGCTAGTTCCCTTCAGTTTTCTCTTCAGCAGTTAAAAGGCATGATCAATTGGGTTCAGATCAGGTGATTGACTTCGCCACTCAAGAATTTACAATGTTTTTGTACTTTGGAGCTTGCAGGTCTATCCTCACCTTGTTAGTCTTGTTGGAGTGTTGCAGCATGAAAACCTCAACTACCTCCTCTGGCAGCTCATTCCACATACCCACCACCCTATGTGTGAAAACATTATCGTTTAGGATCCTATTATACAGGGCTGCCAACATTGGGTGAGAGTTGGGAGTGAGAAATTTGCGAGAGACCAAGCCCGAGGGAGCATCGCGACCGAGGGGTGGGGGGAGGGGGGGTGGGAGGAGGGTTCCCATTGGTACGGAACATTTGCATTTTTCAGCTTGAAATTGTGCAATATGGTGCATACTGTAGCGAGTCTTATAACTTACACTTGAATGCAATATATATGCTTTAAATTGGATTGGAGTGTTTTTGAAAGGGGGGAGGCTGTGCGATCACTGATCACTGGCCTTGGGAGTACCCGGTGAGGGAGTGGAGCAACCGAGTGGGGAGAGGGTGTGGAAGAAGGGTAGGAACTTTTTGAAATTTGATGTATTAAAATCATGTTTTAGTGCACTGTAGAAGTATGATTTCAATGTTTTTTGTATGAAGTATTTTTAAGAGGTAACTTTTTAAGGGGTAACTTTACCCACACAAAGGGTGATGGGTGTATGGAACAAGCTGCCAGAGGAGGTAGTTGAGGCAGGGACCATCTCAACATTTAAGAAAAAGTTAGACTGATACATGGATAGGACAGGTTTGGAGGTATGGACCAAAAGCAGGTAGCGTAGCTGGGACATGTTGGCGGGTGTGGGCAAGTTGCGCCGAAGGGCCTGTTTTCACACTGTATCACTCTATGACTACATTATACCTCCACCATGCATGAATGCTTCAAAATCAAGTGATCGAGTTTTATTGCCATATACTCAAGCATAGAAACATAGAAAATAGGTGCAGGAATAGGCCATTCGGGCCTTCGAGCCAGCACTGCCATTCAATATGATCATGGCTATTCATCTAAAATCAGTACCTCTTTCCTGTTTTTTCCCCATATCCCTTGATGTCGTTAGCCCCAAGAACTAAATGTAACTCTCTCTTGAAAACATCCAGTGAATTGGCCTGCACTGCCTTCTGTGGCAGAGAATTCCACAGATTCACAACTCTCTACGTGAAGAAAGTTTGTCCTCATCTCAGTCCTAACTGCCCCCCCCCCCCTTTATTCTTAAACTGTGACCCATGGTTCTGAACGCCCCCAACATCGGGAACATTTTTCCTGCAGTTACAGTAAGTGAAAATCTAGCAGGCAAGCAGGATGCTTTCTCCAACCACCCCCATTTGAAGTCCACTACCTTCAACCGTTTCTACCCAGTGCTTGGTACTTACTTCCAGCAGCCACTGGTTGTCCTCCAGGATGCACCGAGCCGCAGCCTGATCCATGCCGGTCACCTGGGCAAATTCGACAGACTCTCTCTCTCTCTCTCTCTCTCTCTCCCGCCTCTCTTCCGCTCTCTCTCCTCTCAACCCCCCTCTCTCTCTCCCCCTCTATCTCTCCCCTCCTCCTCTCTTTCCCCTCTCTCTCTCCTCTCCCTCTCTGTCTCTCCTCTCACCCCCTCTCTCTCCCCTGTCTCCCCCTCTCACTCTCTCCCCTTCCCTCGCTTCTCTCGCCTTCCCCCTCTCCTCCCCCCTCTCTTCCCCCCTCTTTCCCTTCTCTTTCCCCCCTCTCTCCCTCCCATCTTACTCTCCCCCCTCTCTTGTCCCCTCTCTCCTCTCTTTCTTCTCTCTCCCCCCTCTCCTCTCTCTCCCCCTCGCTTCCCCAACCTCTTTCTCCCTCCCTCTCTATCTCCCCCTCTCTCTCCCTCTCCACACACTCTCCCCTCTCTCTTTCCCCTCTCTCTCTGTCTCTCTTCCCCCCTCTCCTCTCTTCCCCATTTCTCCCTCCTACCTCACTCTTCCCCTTGCCCTCTCCCCTCTCTTTCTCCTCTGTCTCTATCTTTTTTTCTTTGCCCCCCTATCTCTCTCTTTCTCCGTTTCTCTCTTTCCCTCTCTCCACCTCTCTTTTACCACCCCTTCTCTCTTCCCCTTCTCTCCTACCCTCTCCTCCCCCTCTCTCTCTTCCCTCTTTCTTCCCTCCCCCTAACCTCCTCTCCCCCACCTCTCTCTCCTCCCTCTTCTCTCTCTCCATTCACTCCCCCCCTGTCTCTCCCCTCTCTCTCCTCTCACCCCCCTCTCTCTCCCCACTGTCTCCCTGTCTCCTTCCCCTCTCTCTCTCTCCACCTCCCTTTGAGAGTCTGTCCCTTCGGCACAGAGACTCTCGCGGCAGCGGCGCAACGCTGCCGACGCCTCCGACGCCCGGGACATGCACTGTCCGGAGTGCTCCATGGCCAGAGCTGCAGCGAGCGACACGCCGGCCCCGGCAAACACTCGTCCGTCCCGGCTCCCCGCATCTGTTCCGGCCGCTGGTTCTGCTCCCATTGCTCCCTCAGCCCCGGCTCTCCAACACCCGTGGACCATGCAGTTTATCCGAGTTTTGAAATTTTCGTTGATCACAAAATTTCTCACCACTGAGCGTGAGAAATTTCTGATGAGCGTGAGAGTTTGCTTGAGGGCGTGAGTCTCACGCTCAAAGCGTGAGAGTTGGCAGCCCTGTATTATAAATCTTTCTCCTCTCATATTAAAACCTCGAGTTCTTGATCCCCTACCCTGGGAAAGATTATGTGCAAAGATTTCTATTCCACTCATGATACACTTCTATCAGGTCACCCCACAGCCCCGAGCGTTCAAAAGTCCCAGCCTGCCCGACCTCTCCGTATAGGGGGGTTGCACGTAAGGTCACTGGGTCATGGGGCTTGACGCACAGAGCCGCTCAATCCATCTGGAAGACATCCGTAAATTCCGGTATATGTTATAGGGAGGTTTCACGGCAGTCGGGTCACGACCCATGACCCATACTGTTGCTACGCTACTCCAAATGGATTACACGAGATGAACTGCAGGTAGGCACTTACCATTGTTTCCAGCGTAGCGGGCCCGTTAAAACCCGCTGAAATTGTCAATTTTTGCGCTGTAAATAACTATGGAAATCGGGATAAGCGTGAGAGACATTTAGCATACTTCAGAATTCCAAAAGTGAGGAGAAATGACGGCAGATAGAAGAAGCAAGAGCTGAAGGGACAACAACAGCCAGAGTGCTTGGCGAACATTGGCCGTTTGCTCACTGCATTTCATCAACAGTAAGGCATTATTTGTGTTTTTTCTTGATTGCTTTAGCATCTAAAAAGTTTCAGAAGTGATAAATCTGGTTGTAATTTTTTTAATCGCCCATGGTTCTCGTGGGTTTTTACATACAAAATGAAAACGCATCTGAAGAAAATTTTACAGCCAGATTTATCACTTCTGAGAATTTTTAGATACCAAAGGAATCAAGAAAAAACACAAATAATGCCTTACTTGATGAAATGCATTGAGCAAACGCGATAATTCCCAATATTTTCAATGTTTACCAAGCACTTTAGCTGCTGTAGTCCCTTCAGTTCTCGCTTCTCTATACCTTCATTTCGCTTCACATTTGGAATTCTAAAGTTGGGTACATGTCTCTCACACTTGCCCCGACTTCCACAATTTTTTTCAGCGCAAAAATGCAACATTTTGGCGGTTTTTAACAGGTAGGAAAGTACGCGTTTTTAGCATTAATAACATATACCGGAAGTGACGGATGTCCTCCAGATGGATTTAGCGGCTCGGTGCTTCGAGCCAAAGATCATAGAGGAGCTCCTCTATGATCTTTGCTTCGAGCCCTCTGAACCAGTGACCTTTCGTGCAACCCCCCTATAGCTCAGGCCCTCGAGTCCTAGTAATATACTCGTATATCTTTTAAACATTGCACCCCATGTTTCATGGTCTTATCTACATATTTTAACAACTGATTCGCTTGCAGAATACCCTCCCGTTGCGCTCTTTCAGAAAGGTGTAATTCAGTACAAAAAGTAGGAAACACCTGGATTTCGCCCAGAAGCGGGACCATATATCGGCCTCCACAGCGGCTGTTCGACCCGCTAAGTTACCCTGAAGTTTGAATTTTGTTTTGGATACAGGCGTTAGTTCACTAAAAACAAAGTCCTGGAGTAGTTTAGCGGGTCAGGCAACATATCTGGAATAAATGGATAGGCGACGTTTCAAGTCGGGATTGTTTGTTTTTTTGGGGCTACTATCAATGTCCGTATAAACTTCAAGATCCTCCTCCATGTCTACAAAGCCCTCAATGGGCTTGCCCCCACCTACATAAAAAGTCTTCTCACCCACCACTCCACCTCCAGGCCCCTCAGATCGGCCGACGGGGTTGCTGAATATCCCACGGTCTAGGCATAAGCTCAGGGGCGACCGCGCCATGCGATTGCAGCCTCTAGACTGTGGAACAGCATCCCCTTTCCCATCAGAACTGCCCCCTCCATCGACTCTTTTCAGTCAAGACTAAAGACTTATCTATACTCCCAAGCCTTTCCTGACGTCCTCCGAGTGAGGGCTACATGTATATATGTATGTAGTTTGTTTTGTTGTGCTATTCTTATAACAAACGTAAAGCACTTTGGCCAACGAGAGTTGTTTTTTAAATGTGCTATATAAATAAATGTGACTTGACTTGAGTTGTTATTCACACGGATAGGTAAGTTGAAAAGACATTTGTACAGGTAACATGGATAGAAACGTGTAGCGCGACAGGGGCTAACCGGGGCAGGTGTAGATGGGGTATCGCAGCATCTATGGAGCGAAGGAAATAGGCGACGTTTCGGGCCGAAACCCTTCTTCAGGTCGGCGTGGGCAAGTTTATGTGCTGTATGACTCTGTAACTGAATGGCGACTGGGCTACCCAGCCGCCCCCGCGGTCGTGGTTCCGCTGTACAGACACAGCAGCCGCCGATGGTTTCATAGAGGGATTTCCCAGCGATTAGGATGCTGGGAGAAACGGTCGCCATGATGTTGAAACTTCATGTCTGTGCTGCCCGGTTACAGCAACTCGGCCACTGCTCGCTAACTCGGTGCGGGGCCGCTATTTAGCGTCGCCCCTGGGGAATAATCCAAGCGCAGCCATCCTGCCTGGCCCGCCGAGTTACTCCAGCATTTTTGTCTATCTTCGGTGTAAACCAGCACCTGCAGTTCCTTCCAACACACTCACGCGCGACGGCCGACGTCAGGGTCAGTGACGGCCGACGTCAGGGTCAGTGACGGCCGACGTCAGGGTCAGTGACGGCCGACGTCAGGGTCAGTGACGGCCGCTGTCGGGCGTGCTGGCGTCGGGGAGCCGGCGTGATGACGCGTGGTGGACGCTAGCTAGCCTGCGGTTGCGTGGCTGTGGAGGCCGAGCCTGAGGCCTGGGCCACGGCCAACGGGGACCACGGAGCCGCCGTGAGTAACACAGCGTCGGGATGGGGCGTGCCTGGGATGCGGGGCTGGGCCGATAGTAGGAGCCTCTACCCCGGCCTGGAGGGGGTCTGAGAGCGCTCCATTTGGAGGAGATGGTGGGGAGATCCCTGACCCGGGGATAGTTGGGGGGAGATCCCTGACTCGGGGACAGTGGGGAGATCCCTCACCCTGACATGGGTATGGGGGAGCACAGAATCATTGTTACAGCATTCTTGTGCTACAGTTACAGAGAAAGAGTGCAAGGCCTGCACTCAGGTAGGCTGGAAGATCAGGACTACGCCCCAGCAGATTGGAGGCCTTGCATTTTTTCTCTGCAACTGTCAAGCTGTAACACTACATTCTGCCCACGTATTTTCTCTCTTTGCATTATCTGTTGTACTTGTGGCTTGATTATAGTCGTGTATGGTATGATTTATTGGTGGCACGCAAACAAGACGTTTCACTGCATCTCGGTACACAATAATTAACCAGTATCAAGCCAATACCAATATCAGTTCAGTAATCTGATAACATAGAGGAAGAAGCTGATCCTGAATCTAGTGATACGTCCTTTCAAGCTTGGAGCCACAGTATTCACTTGGCTGGTGAAGCAGAGACCTGGTCAATTGCACCAATGGTGGGAGCTGGCTGGTAACGCCATTGAATGGCATAGGCAGTTCATTAGACCCTCTTGTTGGTGTGTGTTGTATGCCATTAATCAGCTTCTACCTAAAGCTGCCCTGGTCTTGTTTGTCACCTGTGTTTCTTCTCCTCACGTAGTGTGGGTGGAAAACTGAACATTAATGAGATGTGTTCAGGTGTGAGGTCCTTTGGGATGTGCAGCAGACCGGTGAAATAGAAACAGTTCTCTTTAATGAGCCAGTCACATTTTAAAGCAGCGTCACAGGTCCAGCAACCTAGGATTCATCCCCCTCTGTTGCCGTCTGTGTGCAGGTTGCATGTTTTCCTTGCACCTGTCACAGATTTTCTCCCACATCCCAAAGATGTGAGAGTCCGGAGGTTAATTGGCCACTTTACATCCACTGTAATTGAAGGGTGCAGCCTGGAGGGCTATTAGTGGATTGTGGAGAGAATAAAATGGAATTTGTTTAAATAGGTCGTGTGGGCTCGATGGGCTGAAAGGCTGTGTGACTATAAATTATAACAGAACATGATGGTTGGCGTGGACTCGGTGGGCCGAAGGGCGTGTTTCCACAATGTATCTCTAAACTAAACAATGAACAATTGGAAGTCCAGGGAATAAAAACCCGTTCAAGAGTGTAGTGAACATTTCCACACTCAATAATACGACACATCTTCAGATGCTGAGGTTAAGACCAAAGACTCGTTGGATGCTACACACAGAAGTAATCAATGTCCTTTCTGAAGTTCTCTGCACAAATCTTTTTAAAAATAAATTCTCACATTCATTCCAACTGGAACTCAAGCAGTAATGAAAACGTGACTGGTCTATTCGTGCCTGTTTTGCTATTCAATAAGGTTTTGTTTATAAATGGTAGGAGCAGAATTAGGCCATTCGGCCCATCAAGTCTACTCCGCCGTTCAATCATGGCTGATCTATCTTCCCCTCTCAACCCCATTCTCCTGCCTTCTCAGCATAATCCATGACATCCGTACCAGATAGAATCTATCTATCTCTGCCCTAAAAATATCCATCCACGGATTTAGCCTTCTGGTGGCAATGAATTCCACAGATTTGCCTCCCTCTGACTAAATAAATTCATCCTCATCTCTTCCTAAAGGAACATTCCTCTGGTCCTAGACTCTCCCACGAGTAGAAACATCCTTTCCACATCTACTCTATCCAGGCCTTTCATTATTCGTTAAGTTTCATTGAGGTTCCCTCTCATCCTTCTAAACTCCTGCGAGTATAGGCCCAGAGCCGTCAAATGCTCATCATATGTTAACCCATTCATTCCTGGGATCATTCTCGTAAACCTCCTCTGGACCCTCTCCAGCACCAGCACATTCTTCCAAAAGATCAAAACTAATTCTTTGCCTCAGTGCATTTTCATGCTGTAATCCCAAACTTCTTAATATCTAAAAGTCTATTGATTGCTGCTTTGAATTTCCCCATTCCAGACAAGCAGGTTAAGTCAAGTCTGTATGAATTTTATATAGAGTTTCTCATCAACCCAAATTTAACAGTTCAGGCCAAGTCTCCTGAATCTCTCCATCAATCTGGTTATAAGGTGAGAGGGAAAAGAGCCTGAGGGCAACATTTTCGCACTAAGGGTGGTGGGTGTATGGTAAGAGCTGCCAGAGGAAGTGGTTAAGGCAGGTACTATAACAACATTTGAACGATATTTGAACAGACACATGGATAGAAACGGTTTAGAGGAATTTGGGCCGAATGTGGGCAAATGGGACTAGCGTAGATGGGCATCTTGGTCAGAATGGACGAGTTGGGCTGAAGGGCCTGTTTCCATGCTGTATAACTCTATGAAGTGCTTTGAGAGGTTGATTATGGCACGTATCAACTCTACCTCGACAAGAGCCTCGACCCACTGCAGTTCGCTTACCGCCACAACAGATCAATGGTGGATGCGATCTCACTGGCTCTCCACTCCACTCTGGACCACCTGGACAACAAAAACTCATATGTCAGGCTGTTATTCATTGACTACAGGTCGGCGTTTAATACGACCATCCCCTCCAAGCTTGTTACCAAGCTCTCAGATCTGGGTCTCTGCACATCCCTCTGCAATTGGATCCTCGACTTCCTCATTCACAGACCACAGTCTGTCCGTTTTGGTGGAAATGTGTCATCCTTGATAACAATCAGCACGGGAGCACCTCAAGGCTGCGTGCTCAGCCCTCTGCTTTACTCACTCTATACTCATGACTGCGTAGCCGGTCATAGTGCGAACTGCATCATCAAGTTCGCCGACGACACCACTGTTGTGGGACGGATCACTGATGGGGACGAGTCAGAGTATAGAAGTGAGATCGACCGATTGACCAAATGGTGCCAGCACAATAACCTGGCTCTCAACACCAGCAAAACGAAGGAACTGATTATGGACTTTGGAAGGGGTAGGACAGGGACCCACAATTCTGTTTATATCAACGGGACGATGGTGGAAAGGGTCAAGAACCTCAAATTCCTGGGCGTGCATATTTCCAAAGATCTTTCCTGGTCCCAGCACACTGATGCAATTATAAGGAAAGCACATCAGCGCCTCTACTTCCTGAGAAGATTACGGAGAGTCGGTATGTCAAAGAGGACTCTCTCGAACTTCTACAGGTGCACAGTAGAGAGCATGCTGACTGGTTGCATCGTGGCTTGGTTCGGCAACTTGAGCGTCCAGGAGCGGAAAAGAATGCAGAAAGTTGTGACCGCTGCCCAGTCCATCATCGGCTCTGACCTCCCCACCATCGAAGGGATCTATCGCAGTCGCTGCCTCAAAAAGGCTGCCAGAGTCATCAAGGACCCACATCATCCTGGCCACACACTCATCTCTTCCCTGCCATCAGGTAGAAGGTACAGGAGCCTGAAATCCAGGTTCATGAACAACTTCTTCCCCACAGCCATCAGGCTATTAAACTCGCCATTAAACAAACTCAGAACTGTAACAGCCTATTGCACTTTATCTGTTTTATTTATGTGTATAAATATGGTCTATGCTATATAGACACACTGAACTGTTCTGTGGTCTGAAGAAGGGTTTTGGCCTGAAACGTTGCCTATTTCCTTCGTTCCATAGATGCTGCCGCACCCGCTGAGTTCCTCCAGCACTTTTGTCTACCTTCGATTTTCCAGCATCTGCAGTTCCTTCTTAAACGAACTGTTCTGTATTTATGCTTACTATATTCTGTTGTGCTGCAGCAAGCAAGAATTTCATTGTCCTATCTGGGACACATGACAATAAACTCTCTTGACTTGACTTGATCAGCTGATGCAGCATTCTCTTTATTGCAAGTACATTCCTCATTCCTCAGACCCATTGGCTATCTATGCCTCATAATTTTAATATACTTCTGTCTGGTATCTCATCAGCCTCCGACATTCTAGAGAAAACAATCCATGTTTGTCCAATCTCCCTATATAGCTAATACCTTTTAATCTAGACAGAATTGTGGTTAAAGTCACCTGAGGTGGAGCGCGTCTCCAACTACAAATTCCTCGGGGTACACATCTCAGAGGATCTGTCCTGGTCCCTCAATACCACCAAATTGATCAAAAAGGTGCAGCAGCGCCTTTACTTTCTGAGGAGGCTTAAGAAAGCTCACCTGTCCCCCCAGATCCTGTCCAACTTCTACCGCTGTACCATCGAAAGCATCCTGACCACCTGCTTCACGGTATGGTACAGCAGCTGCACCACAGCTGACAGGAAGGCACTGCAACGGTTGGTGAAAACCGCTCAGCACATCATCGGTGCCCCGCTCCCTGCCATGGATGCCCTCCACCACAAACGGTGTCTGAGTCGGGCCGGGAAAATCATCAAGGACCCCTCTCACCCTAACCATGGGCTATTTGCCCTCCTCCCATCAGGGAGGCGGTACAGGAGCCTCAGGTCTCGCACAAGCAGGCTGAGGAACAGCTTTTTCAATAACATCATTACACTGCTGAACTCACAGTCCCGTCGCTAGCTATCTTTTATACTCTCCCATTTGTATACATTTATTTGCCTATGTACCAGTTTAATTCATCCACAGTGCACACATTGTTTAACCAGTATTTTTATTTCTACTATCTTGCACTATGACCAGACGCTAAACTGCATTTTGTTGTACCTGTACTCGTATTTGTGCAATGACAATAGTTGAATTGAATTGAATTGAACTAAGACAACCCTGTTGCTTTGGCATTTTTTTGATAGTAGCTCGATGGTAATCATGGATTTTCTTTCCGTTGGCTGATTAGCACGCAACAAAAGCTGTTCTCATGTGACAATAAACTGAACTCCACTGTAATCTGTCTATATATCTGTTCCGTTATCTCCCGCTTGCTTTTGGGGCCTATAGTACGATCCCATTAGAGTGCTTAGAAACTCTTATTTCTAAGCACCACCATATCACCTCAGCGGACAAACCCTCCAAGCATGTCCTCTCTGAGTGCTGCCGTGACAGCCTCCCTGATTAGTAGAGCAACTCTCCCACCTCTTTTCCCTCGCTCTTTATCATGTCTGAGGCATCAAGGCACTGGAGCACTGAGCTACCAGTCATGTCCCTCCAGCAACCAAGTCTCCATAAGGGCCACAACATCATAGTTCCATGCACTAATATGGGCTCTAAGTTCATCTGCTTTACCCTTGCATTAAGTGGATACATTTTAAGGTCAGGTTGCACAAATTGTGTTGAACAATGATTCTATTCAATTAAATTTAGCATAAAGGAGTGCTGTGACAGACTAGACAAAGAGAAACTGCGCCCTGCATGGAGTTTGCAAGTTCTGCCTGTGACCGTGTGAGCTTCCTCTGGGTCCAGTTTTCCTCACACATCCTGAAGACGTGCGGATTTGTCCCCTAATTAGGCCCCTAGTGTGTAGGGAGTGGACGAGAAAGTGGGATAACAGTCTTACAGCGTGGAAACAGGCCCTTTGGCTCAACTTGCCCACACCGGCCAACATGTCCCATCGACACTAGTCCCACCTGACTGCATTTGGCCTCTATCCCTCTAAACTGTCCTATCCATGTACCTGTCTACATTTTTCTCAAACGTTGCGATAGTACCTGCCTCAACTACCTCCTCCACAGGGCCGGATTTACCTATAAGCTAGACAAGCTTAAGCTTAGGGCCTCGAGGTCTAGGGGGGCCTCCGGCCAAGGCAGGACACCTACAGTTCAACTCTGGGCGGCCCCCCCTCTCTATCTCTCTCCATCTCCCCCCGCTATCCGTATCCGGGCCGCCGGGCTCCGCTGGCTCCTCATCCGCCGGCACGGCAGGCCGCCTTGCACATGCGCATTGCTGTGGCCTGCACGTCCCCCTGCACATGCGCGCAACCACGGCCAGCACATCATCGGCCGCCCTGCGCATGCGCACTGCAACGGCAACTGGTCGGTGCTGGGCACTTTCTCCCTCGCTTTGAATTGTGGGAGATTTGGCCGCCATGTTCGTTCAGTTCAGTTTTATTTATAGATGTATTGGTCCGCTTCCAGATCCAATCACCGTACCCCCTCCCCTCACTTCCCCTTCTCCCCATCTCCCCCCATTCTTCACCCCACTTTCCCCGACGCCCCCCCATTTGTGGACCCAGCCTGCGACCAGCGATCCCCCGCACACTATCCCACACGCTAGGGACAATTTATATAAACCTGTGCACCTTTGGAGTGCGGGAGGAAACCCAAACCCTAACCGTAATCCTAACCCTAACTCTATGTTGATCGGCTTGGTATAATTATAAATTGTCCCTAGTGTGTGTGGGATAGTGTGCTGGTCGGTGCGGACTCGGTGGGCCGAAGGGCACTGTATCTCTGGACTAAATGTGACACAGGGGCCCCAGGAGTTGGACGAACCCCCAATATTCTGCCTGCTCCTCATGGGAACTAAACTATTGGCCACGAGTTGTCCCAGAGGGAGATCTCTCTTCCAGTGGTCTCTCCAAACCCCCAGAGGCAGTGGGCTTTTCATCTGGGTACAGGCAAAGTTGTCAATATACCAGTACCACCCACCTGCTCCGGTCACTGAGTCTAAATACCCACCACCCATTTTGAAGCAAGGCGAGGGGGGGAGGGGGGGGAGGGGAGGGAAGGGAGGTGGGTGGTGTTGTTCCCAAAGTCTGCATTTATCCCATAGTCAATGTTACTAAAACAGATGATGTGGCCGTTGTGCAGTACTATTAGTGGGATCTAGCTGTCACAGGCTGGGTCCACAAATGGGGGGGGGGGGGGGCGTTGGGGAAAGTGGGGGGGGGTTGGAGAATTGGAGAAGGGAGGGGGAGGGGGGGGGTGGGGAAGGGGGAGAAGAGTGGAGCGGGGAGAAGGGAGGAAGAGGGGGGAAGGGTGTTAAGGTTTGTTTTATCAAGGGAAGAAGGTGGGGGGGAGAGGGGAGGGGAGAAGGATAGGGGGAGAGGGGAGGGGAGAAGGATAGGGGGAGTGGAGAAGGAGGGATGGGGGCGGGAGGGAGGGAGGGAGAGGGGAGTTCAGTCTACACTCACTGAATCCATCCCTGTGAAAGTTATAGAGACGGTGATTGCATCTGGAAGCGGACCAATACATCTATAAATAAAACTGAACAACTCAGACATCTTTTCATTTGCACAATTGATTTTATTGTATTAAGTTTAATGTATTAATGTTTAAAATCCATGCATTGAAGGAAGAATATTTTACAGCCATCTGTGGTCCCTAACCCCAACCCTAACCCTAGGTCCTTAAATTAAACTCAATTAAGCATCCTCATGGGTGAGATGGGTAGGTGTAGAAAGTATTAACACTTACTGGAAGAACACTTCCTCACTCAAAATGCAACAGTAATGGCATAGATAGGGTAGACAGTGAGAACATTTTCACAGGGTGGAAACATCAAATACTAGAGGCCATAGCTTTAAGATGAGAGGGAAGTTTAAAGGAACTTGCTGGGCAAGTTTGTCCACACAGGGTGTGGACAAACTTATGAAGGAACTGGATAACATAAATGGACAAAGGTGCCTGGAACATGTTGCCAGGGATGGTGGTGGAGGCAGATACAATAGTGGGGTGGAGAAGGCTTTTAGATAGTCGCATGGATGTGTAGGGACCTGGATCGCGAGCAGGCAGAGGAGATCAGTTTAATTTGGCATTATGTTCAGCATATACGTTGTGGGCCAAAGGGCCTGTTGTTGTACTGCACTGCTCATATGTTCGTTTAGCAGAATTAGGCCATTCGGCCCATCAAGTGTATTCTGCGATTCAGCCATGAGTGATCTATTTTTCCCTCTCAACCCCATGCTATATTTGTAATCCTTTGTTTTTCCACACCTGTGACCCCTATCCTTTTCCAGAGTCAATGTACCATTCTTGAATTGTGGTGAATAAAATTACTCCAGATTGCGTCAAATTAAAACCTTCAGATAACCAACATAATTTTCCAGGTCTCTTAATATTTAGGCTGTGATCTCATCAGCTCTCCAATTTTTTTGTACCTTCTCTGATTTCTGTATATAGACCCATAAATCTCTCGATCCACTCCGGTTTGCTGGTCATTTGGAATCATTCTGATCTTTCTCGCAGATGTCCAACACAGATGGCTTGCCTTACCCCACAGTAAACTGCATCTGCTGTAGTTTCGCCCACCCTCTGAAACTTGCAATGTCCCATGCATTCCTCTGCTCCCATCACGCCACCGGACAACAAGGAAACTGAGTATCACCCTCTTTCTTCTCCCTCCAGTTTGTGTATAAAACTCAGTCTGAAGAAAGGTTTCGGCCCGAAACGTTGTCTATTTCCTTCGCTCCATAGATGCTGCTGCACCCGCTGCGTTTCTCCAGCACTTTTGTCTACCTTTGCTTTTCCAGCATCTGCAGTTCCTTCATAAACACTGTGTATAAAACTCTGCTGAAAGTTAGAGCTCTCGATACAGCATTACCACCTGATATTTGGGGTTTGATACATTTGGTATTGATACCGCAATACAGCGACAAACTTTGTTGTGTAGAAGGAACCGCAGATGCTGGTTTACACCGGAGATAGAAACAAAATGCTGGAGTAACCTAACGGGCCATCTATTCCTTTTCTCCACAGATGCTGCCTGACCCACAGAAGAACTTTGTTAGTGTGCTATCCAGTCACATCATATTGTACAGAAGTACAAGAGAGAGTGCAGATGAAAAACTAAACAGAGCGTACAATATAGTGTTACAGCTATAGAGAAAAACAGAGGGATTGGGAGATTTTTAATATATCTTTAGTTCATTGCGACCACACATTTCACTGTGCCAATTGGTACATGTGACAAATAAATGTATCTTGTATCTTTATGAATCGGTCTGAAGAAGGGTCCTGACCTGAAACATCAGCTATCCATTCCCTCCTCAGATACTGTCTGATCTGCTGAGTCAAATCGTACCAAACACGAGTACAATCAAGCTGTACACAAGTACAACAGGTAGTGCAAAGAGAAAAATACCAGTGTACAGAATATAGTGTTATAGAGAACTTGCTAATTAATAAGAAGTGCAAGGTCTGCAGTTAGGTAGGTTGGAAGATCAGTACAAACTACACACTAGCTTATGGGAGTCTGACAACAGCAGAGAACAAGCTGTTCTTGATTCTGGTGGTACGTGCTTTCAAGCTTTTGTATCTTCTGCCCATTGGCAGAGAGGAGAAGAGGGAATGACCAGGTTGTGAGTGGTCCGTGATTACATTGGCTGCTTTCCCGAGGCAGTGATATGTAGATGGAGTCGACGGTGGGGAGTCTGGTCTGCGTGACAGGCTGGGCTGCATGTCCTCGCTCTCACCTGCTTGCCTATGAGCTTGTGGTCCAGTTCTGTGTCTCTCACTGTTTCTGTGCTTGATTCTTGCAGCCCCCGCCCCCCCAGCTGAGTGAGAGGGGAGTCTGTGGCCCGCACCATGGCTTTGATCGAAGGAGTGGGGGATGAGGTGACTCTTCTCTTCAGCCTGGTTTTCATAATGATGGTCCTCGCCCTGGCCTGGGCTTCCACACGCACCGTCGACCGAGGGGAGCAGACCCTGCCGCCCACACAGTCCACTTCCACGGATTCCACTGAGCAATCCGACTCCGCCTGCCCCTCGTGCCAAGGGGGCTCTCCGCAGCCAGAGGCCGGCACACCAGAACACAATACCGAGCAGCAGAGGAATGGAGCGGAGGGGGAGGGGGAGAGGGACGGAGTGGTGAAGGAGAGGGATGTGAGGGAGAGGGACGGAGTGGAGGGGGAGAGGGAGAGGGACGGAGTGGAGGGGGAGAGGGATGGAGCAGTCAGGGAGACGGACGGAGTGGTGAAGGAGAGGGATGTGAGGGAGAGGGACGGAGTGGAGGGGGAGAGGGACGGAGACAGAGTGGAGAGGGAGAGTGTGCGGGTCGGAGCGGAGAGGAGCAAAGCGGAGGGTGAGAGGGACGAAGAGGAGGGGGAGGGAGTGAGGGTCGGAGCAGAGGGGGAGACGGGGAGGGATGGAGTGGAGGGGGAGGGAGTGAGGGACGGAGTGGAGGGGGTGCCGGGGAGAGAAGGGGATAGGAGGAGTGATGGAGAGGAGGGAGGGAAGCAGAGAGACCGGGTGGAGAGGAAGAAGGATGTGGAGGGCGAGAGACAGAGCGATGGGGTGGAGGGGGAGAGGCAGGCAGACGGAGAGGAGGGTGGGAGACAGAGGGACGAAGCGGAGAGGGACAAACAAAGAAACGGAGAGGGTGGAGAGCAGCGGAGAGATGATGAGGAGGGAGAGAGGCAGAGAGACAGAGAGGAGAGGGAGGGGGACAGAGTGGAGGGGGAGAGGCAGGAGGAAGAGAAGAGGAGTGACACGGAGCGACAATTTGTGGCTGAACGTGAGGAGACGTCTCCGGCCGCCGGTGCTGCTGAGAACACGTTTCCTGACGATGTGCCTGTAGAGGTACGGCAGCGAGGGAGCGCGGCGAGGGTTGGCGACGACGAGGGGGAACAGCCCCCGCACACTGACTGTGCCCCGGACAGCCCCATGCTGATGAGATTGAAGTTTTTGAATGAAACCGAGAGAATCATTCAGGTCAGACCTGAACAGACGATCGGATACATTAAGAGGTAATGTCACCACCCCCCCCCCCCCCCCCCCCCCCCCGACCCAGCCTTGTTCCACCTGCCATCGGCATATGAAGTGTACGCTTGAGGCGACACATCACAACACATCTCCCACCCCCCTTGCCTGTTGCCCCATACCTCCCTGCCCTGTGTCCACTGCCCCTCCACCCACCGCCCTGCATTATGTGATAGACAGCAGGCTCAGCGGGGAGAGGCAATGAGGGGCTTTCCTCCGCTCTCAGGTCCTGCCCTGTTTATTGTAAGGTGAACCGAGATACATGAGGAGCTTTGTTTTGGGTGCTATCGAGGTTTAAAAAAAAAACCTTCCAGACATGAGTACAGTCAAAACCAAAGCAGCGTGCAATGGATGGCGCAGAGAGAACGGAAACAATGTAGAATCCAATCTATTCAGCACGGAAACAGGCTGTTCGGCCCACCGTGTCCTTGCTGACCATTGGCATACAGGACTAGTCCCATTTGGCCCATACCCCTCGAAACCCTTCCTATCAATCTATCTGTCAAAATGTCTTTTAAATGTTGTCATTGGATCCGCTTCTATAGCTTCCTGTGGCAGCTCGTTCCAGATACGGACGGACTCCCCTCTGAGAGATCTCTCCCCTCTCACCTTCAGCCTGTGCCCTCTCGTTTTAGAATCCTCTATTCTGGGAAAAAGACTGAGCGTTCACTTTATCCATGCCCCTCATGGTCTTGTACACCTCAATAAGGTCACCCCTCAGACTCCTATACTCCCAGCCTATCCAACCCCTCCCTATAACACAAGCCCAGGTAACATCCTGGTGAATCTCTTCTGCACCCTTTCCAACTTAATGACATCCTTCCTGCAGCTGGGTTATTAAACCTGCACACAGTACTCCCAGTGTGGTCTCACCAATGACTTGTACAGCTACGTCATGAGGTCCCATTCTTTGTCCTAAATGCCCTTCCCAATGAAGGGAAGCGTGCCAAATGCCTTCTGCACCATCCTGTCATTTTCAGGGGAAACATATATTGTTACAGCTACAGAGAAAGAGCAGATTTAGAAACAAATATAAGGCCTATATTGCAGTAGATTAGGGGTCAGGAACACACCCCTTAGATTGTGAACACAAGCCAGACTTCCCACCATCAACTCCATTTACACTCTGCCTCGGAAAAGCAGCCAACAGAATGAAAGACTTGTCCCAGCGCAGTCAGTCCTTCACCCTTCTGGTAGAAGCTTGAAACTGCACACCACCAAACTCTGAAACAGCTCCTTCCCCTCTCTTATTGGACTTCCGAACAGTCCTTCGATAAGATGGGATACTGTCCTGTTCACCTATAACTCATTACGGACATTGGGAAATTTCCCTGGCAGAATATTGGTCCCATAGTGGATATTGGACACTTTCTCTGGAACTGATGAGCTACAATGTTAAGAACTATATTCTGCGTTCTGTATCTTCCCCTTTCCACAACTTTTTGTACTTGAGTTTGACTTGTTTGTATTTACCTAGAGTATTATCTGATCTGATAACAAATATGTTACAAAGCTGGGTGGCAGTGTGAACTGTGAGGAGGATGCTATGAGGATACAGGGTGACTTGGATGGGATGGGTGAGTGGGCAGATGCATGGCAGATGCAGTAAAATGTGGATAAATGTGAGGTTATGCACTTTGGTGGCAAGAACATGAAGGCAGATTATTATCTGAACAGTGTCTGATTTAAAAAAGGGGAGGTGCAACGAGACCTGGGTGTCCTTGTACATCAGTCACTGAAAGTAAGCATGTAGGTACAGCAGGCAGTGAAAAAAACAAATGGCATGTTGGCCTACATAGCGAGAGGATTTGGGTATAGGAGCAAGGAGGTCCTACTGCAGTTGTACAGGGCCCTGGTGAGACCACACCTGGAGTATTAACATAGAAACATAGAAAATAGGTGCAGGAGTAGGCCATTCGGCCCTTCGAGCCTGCACCGCCATTCAATATGATCATGGCTGATCATCCAACTCAGTATCCTGTACCTGCCTTCTCTCCATACCCCCTGATCACTTTAGCCACAAGGGCCACATCTAACTCCCTCTTAAATATAGCCAATGAACTGGCCTCAACTACCTTCTGTGGCAGAGAATTCCAGAGATTCACCACTCTCTGTGTGAAAAATGTTTTCCTTATCTCGGTCCTAAAAGATTTCCCCCTTATCCTTAAACTGTGACCCTTTGTTCTGGACTTCCCCAACATCGAGAACAATCTTCCTGCATCTAGCCTGTCCAACCCCTTAAGAATTTTGTAAGTTTCTATAAGATCCCCCCTCAATCTTCTAAATTCTAGCGAGTACAAGCCGAGTCTATCCAGTCTTTCTTCATATGAAAGTCCTGACATCCCAGGAATCAGTCTGGTGAACCTTCTCTGTACTCCCTCTATGGCAAGAATGTCTTTCCTCAGATTAGGAGACCAAAACTGTACGCAATACTCCAGGTGTGGTCTCACCAAGACCCTGTACAACTGCAGTAGAAACTCCCTGCTCCTATACTCAAATCCTTTTGCTATGAATGCTAACATACCATTCGCTTTCTTCACTGCCTGCTGCACCTGCATGCCTACTTTTAATGACTGGTGTACCATGACACCCAGGTCTCGTTGCATCTCCCCTTATCCTAATCGGCCACCATTCAGATAATAGTCTACTTTCCTGTTTTTACCACCAAAGTGGATAACCTCACGTTTATCCACATTATACTGCATCTGCCATGCATTTGCCCACTCACCCAGCCTATCCAAGTCACCTTGCAGCCTCCTAGCATCCTCCTCACAGCTAACACTGCCCCCCAGCTTCGTGTCATCCGCAAACTTGGAGATGTTGTATTCAATTCCCTCGTCCAAATCATTAATATATATTGTAAATAGCTGGGGGCCCAGCACTGAGCCTTGCGGTACCCCACTAGTCACTGCCTGCCATTGTGAAAAGGACCCGTTTACTCCTACTCTTTGCTTCCTGTCTGCCAGCCAGTTCTCTATCCACATCAATACTGAACCCCCAATACCGTGTGCTTTAATTTTGTATACTAATCTCTTATGTGGGACCTTGTCGAAAGCCTTCTGAAAGTCCAGATATAACACATCCACTGGTTCTCCCTTATCCACTCTACTAGTTACATCCTCGAAAAATTCTATAATTGTGTGCAGTTTTGGTCTCCTAATTTGAGTAAATACATTCTTGCTTTTGAGGGAGTGCAGTGTTGGTTCATCAGGGTAGTTCCCAGGATGGAGGGACTGACCTATGGTAAAAAGACAAAGTGAGTCGACTGGGCTTGTATTGTCGACTGGGTGCTGCAAGGCTTGGTGCTGGGACCCCAGTTATTTGTAGTAAATATTGGCGATTTGGACAGGGGAATTGGGTGTGGCATCTCCAGGTTTGTGGATGACACAAAGCTGGGTGGCGGTGTGAGCTGTGAGGGGGATGCTATGGGGCTGCAGGATGAATTGAATGGGTTGGGTAAGTGGGCAGATGCATGGCAGATGCAGTGTAATGTGGATGAATGTGAGGTTGTCTACTTTGGTGCCAAAAACAGGAGGGCGGATTATTGTCTGAATGGGAAAGGGGGAGATGCAACGAGACCTGGGCGTGCTTGTACATCAGTCACTGAGGGTAAGCATGCAGGTATAGCAGGCAGTGAAGAAAGCTAATGGCATGTTGGCCTTCATTGCAAGAGGATTTGAGTTTGGGAGCCAGGAGGTCCTACTGCAATTGTGCAGGGTCCTGTTGAGACCACACCTGGAGTATTGTGTGCAATTTTGGTCTCCTTGTTTGAGGAAGGACATTATTGCTATTCCAGTGCCGCGTAGGATCATCAGGTTAATTCCCGGGATAGCGGGACTGACATATGATGAAAGAATGGGTCGACTGGGCTTGCATTCACTGGAATTTAGGATGAGAGGGGATCATATAGAAACATATAACATTCTTAAAGGATTGGACAGGTTAGATGCAGGAAATCTGTTCCCGATGTTGGAGGGGTCCAGAACCGGGGGTCTCAGTTTAAGAATAAGAGGTGGGCCATTTAGCACTGCGATGAGGAAATACTTTTTCACCTAGAGAGTTGTGAATCTGTGGAATTCTCTGCCACGGAAGGCAGTGGAGGCCAATTCACTGGATGTTTTCAAGAGAATGCTAGATTCAGCTCTTAGGGCTAAATGAATCAAGGGATATTGGGGGGAAAGCAGGAACGGGGTACTGATTTTGGATGATAAGCAATTATCATATTGAATGGCGGTGCTGGCTCGAAGGGCCGAATGGCCTACTCCTGCACCTATTTTCTATGTTTCTATGATTGGAGAGCATGCAAGACAAAGCATCTCACAGTAGCTCGGAGCCATCATTGCGTGTTCTGCTCTGGAACATGGCCAATGTCCTGTGATTAACCATGGCGACACCGGCCGCAGATTCGGCCACGCGGGCTCTGTGTCCGTGGGATCTCTTGTCAATGTTCGATGCAGAGAGCGAGGGTTTAGAATGACTTGCTCATTGGGCAGTAAACTCGCAGCACTCTCCATTACACAGCACACATGCACAGGGTTGCTTGTTGCGTGTACACAACATTGTTGTGGCCATAGGTACACAAAATTGCTGGAGAAACTCAGCGGGTGCAGCAGCATCTATGGAGCGAAGGAAATAGGCGACGTTTCGGGCCGAAACCCTTCTTCAGACGCCATATTAGGAGTACTGTGTTCAGTTTTGGTCACCTGCGAGAGGAAGGAAGTTGTTTAGCTGGAAAGTTGGTGAGCAAGTCAAGTCAAGTCAAGTTTATTCGTCACATACACATACAAGATGTGCAGTGAAATGAAAGTGTCAATGCCTGCGGATTGTGCAAAAAAACTACAGAACAGAATAGAACAGAATCAGTATTTACATATTAGAAAAAACCCCAACAATTTTAAAAAGACACAACACAACCGTAAATTAGTCCCTGGTGAGATAAGAGTTTACAGTCCTGATGGCCTGTGGGAAGAAACTCTGTCTCAGTTTTCACAGCATGACAGCGGAGGCGTTTGCCTGACCGTAGCAGCTGGAACAGTCTGTTGCTGGGGTGGTAGGGGTCCCCCATAATGTTGCTGGCTCTGGATCTGCACCTTCTGATGTATAGTTCCTGCAGGGGGGCGAGTGTAGTTCCCATAGTGCATTCGGCCGAACGCACTACTCTCTGCAGAGCCTTCTTATCCTGGGCAGAGCTGTTCCCAAACCAGTTTATAATGTTGCCGGACAAGATGCTTTCTACAGCCCCTGAGTAGAAGCACTGAGGGATCCTAAGAGAGACTTTGAATTTCATCAGCTGCCTGAGGTTGTAAAGGCGCTGTCTTGCAGAGAAAATTTACGAGGATGTTGCCAGGACTCGAGGGGCTGAGCTATAGGGAGAGGTTGGGTAGGCTTTGTCTTTGGAGCACAGGAGCCTGAGCCGTGATCTTATAGATGTGGTATAAATCATGAGGGGAACAGATGGGGTTGATGCACGGAAACCTGGGTAGGGGAATCAAAAACTAGAGGGCATAGGTTTAAAGTGAGGGGGGACAGATTTAATAGGAAACCGAGAGGCACAGAAGGTGTTGGTTATATGGAACAAGCTGCCAGGCAAAGTGGTTGAGATGGGTATGATAACATTTAGAAGATATTTGGACAGGGATATGAAAGGTTGAGAGGTCAGAGAGTCATACAGCGCTTAGGCCTAACTTACCCATGCGGACAAAGGTATATGGGACAAATGCGGTCAGATGAGATTAGCTTTGGTGATGCACCTTGGTTGCACAGACGAGATGGGCCAAAGAGCCTGCTTCAGTGCTAAAGATAGGCCCAACATGCTGGAGTAACTCAGCAGGTCAGGCAGCATCTCTGGAGAGAAGGAATAGGTGAGGCTTCAGGTCTAGACCCTTCTTCAGATTCCTTTTCCCAGAGATGCTGCCTCACCCGCTGAGTTACTCCAGCTTTTTGTGTCTATCTACGGATTAAACCAGCATCCTCAGCACCTACACATTGTGTCTGCTTCAGTGCTGTATGGCTCTGACTCTATGAGGAGCACAATGCACTGATACCAAAGCCCAGTGGACAGAATAAACCTGTGGCAGCTGGTGCTATGCTCGATGCTGCCAATCGTTAATCCGCCTCTATCTCTCTCTCTCTTTCTCTCTCTCTCTCTCACCCCCCCCCCCCCCCCCCCCCCCCGCCGTCAGGACTCAGTTCCCTCAGCAGGAGCACCAGGTGCGTCTCATATACCAGGGGCAGCTGCTGGGAGATGACACACAGACGCTCTCCTCGCTTCACATCAGCAGCAACTGCGTGGTCCACTGCCACATCTCGCAGAACGCCACGCCGCAGTCGCCGGCCGGCAGCCAGGCCGCCGAGAACACGGACAGCACCCTCAACATCGGGGGCCTCATGTTGCCCCTCTTCTTCCTCATGCTCTCCATACTGTGGTACTACCAGATCAACTATCGCCACTTCTTCACCGTGCCCGCCACCATCTCCCTGGTCGGCATCACCATCCTCTTCAGCTTTGTGGCTTTTGGAGCATACCGCCGCTGACCTCACCTTCGCTTACGAGACCCTCCTTCTCCCAAGGACCGACACTGCTTCCGCTTCTTATCGATTGAAACTGGCAATCGTTTGGGAGGTGTGGCAACTATGATGCTAAGCCTGTGGTGGTCTTCGTGGCCATGGAGCTGTTTGATAAAGGCAACTGTGTTGTCATTGACTGATAAAGCTGTCTGCACCGTACGACTGCAGCCTGGTTATTGTTCTGCCCCCCACACCCCCTCCCCCATGGGGCACGCGGTGGGCTCCAGCCCATCTCTCTGTTCGTTCGTTCCTTCGTCCAGTAGGTTGGTCCTGTCTGGTCCCTGGCCCAGCTGTGCAGGCTCTGGGAACAAATCTGCTTCTGAAGGGGAGGCAGGACGAAGAGCAGCTCTCATTCTGCCACAGGTTGTTCACATCATGGGTGATCATTGTTGGCGTGGACTCGGCTTGCCGAAGGGGCTGTTTCCATGCTGTATTTCTAAACTAATTGTATCCCAAGTCACTTATCCCTGGAGAATTTAAAATCAAACAGGTTCCTTGGCTCCTGCCCTCTTTCCATTAGCCTGTACCAACCCCCAATCAACCCAGCTCCCTCTTTATACCAATCTCAAGAATATCCCACTGCCTCGTTTAAAAAAAAAATTCAAACATTTATACAATTGTTTCCTAAAAACACAGTGCATCTCATTTTATTTTTCATGCTCCATCATTATTCACAGTAAAGAGGCCAGACATTTCCTGGGTTAAGTAATTTGGTCTGTCGACATCTTCTAGTTCCTACCATCAGAGACCGCTCTGGTCGTGTGTCGTTGAGTTGCGTGTGTGTTCGTTGATCATAGCCGCACAGACCCAACTCTCCCCTTGTGCCATTCTCTGAAAAGCTGCCCCACCCTGCCGTGCGATCCACAACTTGATCTGTGGCTGCTGCCAGCTGAACAATTACCAATCCTTGGTGTGAGTTGGCTTTCCATTTCACAGACGCAAGGAACTGCTAACGCTGATTTACAAATATAGACACCGTGTGCTGGAGTAACTCAGCTGTTTAGGCAGCATCGCTGGAGAACATGGATAGGTGACATTGAAGAAGGGTCCTGATCTCCAGAGATGCTGCCTGACCCGATGAGTTACTCCAGCGCCTTTTGTCTTTTTATCATTTTACAGAGTTTGTTGTCATTGAGATGTGAAAGCAGCTTCAGTGATTTATGTCTCTTTGTATTCCTTTAACAAGGCTCCTTTCAGGTGAATGCATGTGGGGATCCTCTCCGTCGATGTGTAGTGTGTAAATTGACCAGGGTTCTGGGACCTTTTCATTGTTGATACTCGACCTGTTCAGCTGGTGGAATCAGAGCCCTTCTCCATCGCCCTGAGCAGTGTCCGTACACATGCTGTGGCTCCGGCAGAACATGCGATATTTCCCACCCAGTGGCACCCTTAAGAAAAACTGCACTCCCTGCGGTGAAGCTTTGGCAGCAAAGTCGAGGATGTGGAAAGTCTAGGGCGGTACACAGTGGCGCAGCTGGTAGAGCTGCTGCCTCAGAATGCAGAAACCCAGGTTCAATCCTGACTTTGGGTGCTGTGTGTGTGTGGAGTTTGCAGGTTTCTCCCTGTGACCGTGTAGGTTTCCTCCGGATGCTCCAGTTTCCTCCCACACCCCCAAGAACGTACGGGTCCGCAGGTTATTTGGCCTCTGTAAGTTGCCCCTAGTGTGTAGGGGGAGTGGAGGAGAAAATGGGATAATAACATTGAATAAGTGATTAAGAAGGAACTGCAGATGCTGGAAAATCGAAGGTACACAAAAAAGCTGGAGAAACTCAGCGGGTGCAGCAGCGTCTATGGAGCGAAGGAAATAGGCAACGTTTCGGCCCGAAACTTTGCCTATTTCCTTCGCTCCATAGATGCTGCTGCACCCGCTGAGTTTTTCCAGCTTTTTTGTGTACCTTTGAATAAGTGATTGATGGTTGGTGGGGGTTTGGTGGACCTAGGGGCCTGCTTCCATGCAATATCATTGAATGTAAAAGATATTGCCCATCAGGAGGATGTGTACCACGGAGGGGAACGGTGCCTGCTTGTGCTTGCTGTCCTGGCTGCTGGATGATGCACATTTGAGAGGTGCTGTCAGCCTTGGCGTGTGCAAGAGTCTTGTCTGCCTGCTCCTTCCCAGCATCACCAGTGCAGGGCCACAAAAACCTTGCCAACACCATGCCGGCGTGGAGTCTGTAACCACATCCTACATCCAGCAAGTTTCAGCTTTTGAAAGAAACGTGTGCACACAATGGGTGAAAGAAAGCCATATCCCCATAGCAACATTCAACAATTCATGACTAGAATGGCCAGGGTGAAATAGCAGAGATGGTAAACTCCCTACCATAAAGAGCAGCGAGAATGAGCAGTGTACCTCCCTCAGCTACTGCACAAGATCGTGCCTCATTTTCCTCAACTGTCGTCCCATTCCCCTTTATTCCTTGTGCACAAAGACCCAGTGATCTCAGCTTGAAAATGCTCTGGCTGAGCAGAAGAGAGCAATAAAAGCTGCTGAAGGTGTACAAACAACCTCTCCTCCTCTCTGTCCCACATGCTGGGTTGATGTCCAGTTCCAGTGTACCAGCAGAGCAAGGCCACTCAGAATGTGTCTCAACAAGATCTCAATTCTTCCCAGCTTTACGCCATTCTTACTCATGGCTGATCATTACTGATCAGACAACTCGCGTTCCAGAAATCAACTTTTGAATCTACACAGCTTCACCAGGCAAGGATGTAATATGTTGGGTAGAGGGCTAAATTGCAGACTATTTTCCAGATGAAGTCTCACCAACCACGGTACATTAGCAGTCCAGTAAGACACCTGGACTCCATGTTCTTTCTGCTTGCAAGAAGTCAAACTATTGGAGGAGAAGACGCAAGGTGCTGGAGTAACTCAGCGCGTCAGGCAGCATCTCAAGGGACATGAATAGTTGACGTTTCGGGTCAGGACCCTTCTTCACCTGTTGAAGCAAGACTTATCAGACACCTGAAACTGACTGTCCATTTCCTCCATAGATGCTGCCTGACCTGTTGAGTTCCTCCCAACATTTTTATTTTTGCCCGGGATTCCAGCATTTGCAGTCTTGAGTCTGTTCTGCCACTAAGGCAGCGCTGTGATGCTTTTGAACGAATGGCTCAATGCTACTTTATTATCACATGTGCACAGTTACATTATTTTTTGCATAGATCACATGTTTTGGTGCCAGTTACAAAAAGTCTAAAGTCCAGTCCACACACTCGATGTACTGGAGCAGCTCCCGATCCAGGTAAGCCCCAAGCTGCTGCAGGGTGGGCCTGGATTGGCGTGACCCGCCAACTGACCTCGCCCAACCGCCTCTGTGTCCCAGGGGCACCTCCTGCAGCCGACCTTGTAGGCACTGGATGCAATACCACGGCCCCTCTCCTAATAGCCCACTCCTCACATCTGTCGTCACCAATGGCTCCCTCCTCCTCGCCTCTCTGATCTTCGGGGCCAAGCTCAACGGCTTCCGAGCTTCCTCCCCGCAGGCAGCGGGCCTCGGCGGCTTCCCCCTGCCAGCAGCGGCTGCCGGGTCTCCCAGGCGGGTTCCCAGCTCAGCAGCATCCTAGGCCGCCATGGGGGGCAGTGGAGCATCCTTCATCCTGCTCCGCAGTGCATCCGGGAAGCCGGATACCCAGTCCCCACTGCACATTGTCTACTAGTTCCTCACCACAGATTATGTGTATTTCCTGTCAAAGTACATATCCCCACATTTCACTCCACTCGGCACCTCCTTAACCTATCTACATGTTTCCTTGAGGAGGTTTGGAACTCACTCTCCCATCTCACTTTGTATTGTCTTCGATTTGTTACCATTTAACCAACGTATTAGTTTAAATCGGGGGTTCCCAACCTTTTTTGTCCTGTTTACCCCTGGCAACTTTAACAGCACCTAACGATGTTATTTCACTTATTTATGAACAACTAATGATGAACAGATACCGATATACCAGAACCAAACCACAGTCAGTCAATGAGAAAAAAACATGTACAAATCCAGAATCAACAAATTTACCCCCTGGATAGGTGAAATTTACCCCTTGGGGGGTAAATTTACCCCAGGTTGGGAACCCTTGGTTTAAATTCTGAATACCCAAGAGCCCAGAACTGATTCAAGTGAAGCCCCACCAATAAACCGCTAACCTGAAAATCGTTCTTTTATTTTTCAACACAGGGAACTGCAGGTTTGCAAAGAAAGACACAGTGTTGGAGTAACTTAGTAGGCCAGGCTACATCTCCAGAGATGCTCAAAACATATCTGTTCATAAAACTATTTGATCTCTGCGAATTAGATTATTTAAAAAAAAACAATTTTCCTAACAATGAAACCCAGCATCATCACATTGTTCAGCTATTTGGTCCAGTTCTCTATGTCTCGCTTCCTTTCTAAGTCAATAGTAAGGACACAAGGAACTGAAGATGTTGGATTACAAAAATAGAAGACACAAAGTGCTGAAGTAACTCAGTGGGTCAGGCAGCATCTTTGGAGAACATGGATACGTGACAATTCAGGTTGGGTTCCTTCTTTAGGGTTGCATCCTGAAATGTTACTATCCATGTTCTCCAGAGATGCTGCCTCACTTATTCAGTAAAGGGCCTGTCCCACTTGCCGATTTTTTTTTTCGGCGACTGTTGGCGTCATATCAGTGTCCCCAAAAGATTTTGAACATTTCAAAATCCAGCGGCGACACTTGAAAAAACACTGCGCATCAAATGTCATCATGGCACGTCAGCACCGCATCACACCGCAAATTTTTCGGTGACCTGATACGTCAGTCCACGATGCCGGCGGTCGCCGAAAAAATCGGCAAGTGGGACAGGCCCTTAACTTTGTGTCAAGTTAAATTTGAAGAGTGTTGAACAGAAGAAAAGGCTGACAATCTGGAACGTTGACTATTTCTCCCATCACAGGTGCTGTCTGATCTGTGGAGTATGTGGTGATCTTTCCAAATTACCTCTGATCCTTTCCGTTTTTTGTTTTTTTTTTAGTTTGCACTTAGTGAATTTCACTTATTAAAAAAGGTTGTAATGCATCGACTTTGTCTTTCAGTTTAACCAAATTGAAACAGCACAAATACATTCAAAGTCCTAATTGAAATTTCTCGTGCTCTGCAATTAGTTTTAAAGTAATGATTTATACCTAAAATGTATACATGCAGATATATATAAACTCAAGGTGAATGCCCACATTGATTTGACAGCAATCTTTCACAAACAACAGCGGTGGACGGGTAACTGGGAATCTGCTCAACTTACATGTCCATCTAATTCTGTTGTCCTCCCATTTTCTCCCAGGATACCATTGCCTGATTGATATTGGTTTATTACTTTTCTTTTCACTGTACCTCAGAACACATGACGATAATAAACTAAAGATTATTGTCTGGTGTACCGAGATGCAGCGAAAAGCTTTGTGCACTATCCTTTACATCATGCTATACATGAGTCCAATCAAGTCATACACAAGTACAACAGGTAACGTGAAAAGAAGAATACCAGATTGCAGGATATAGCGCTACAGTTACAGGGAAGAGTGCGATGTTCACAATGAGGTAGGTTGGAAGATCGGGTCTACACCCGGGCGAATGGGAAGACCATTCAGCAGTCTGATCACAGCTGAGAAGAAGCTCTTCCTCAATCTGGTACGTGCTTGTAGGTTTTTGTATCTTCCCGATGTGAGAAGAGTGAATGATTTGGGTGAAAATGATCTTTGATTTTGATGGCTGGGTGAGGTGTAGATGGAGTCGATGGTGGGAATTCTGGTCTGTGTGATGGACTGGGCTATATCCACAACTCAGCAATTACTTGTGGTCTATGGCAGAGCTGTTGCCAAACCAAGCTGTAATGCAAACCCATAGGATGCTTTCTACAGTGCATTTACAGAAGTTGGTAAAAGTTGTCGGAGACTACTTACTATGTGTGTGTGTGTGTAGTGCATTGCACATCATGATGAATTAATGCCTATCCTGAAGCTGGTATGCATGTAGAAATGTTCTGCTGTAGTTTCACCAAAGTTTGCTCATCCAGAGGATGAGGGGGGGACCTCATTGAAACGTACTGAATAGTGAAAGGCCTGGATAGAGTGAATGTGGAGAGGATGTTTCTACTCATGGGAGAGTCTAGAACCAGAGGGCATAGCCTCAGAATAAAAGGACTTGCCTTTGGAAAAATGAGGAGTTTCTTTAATGAGAGTGGTGAATCTGGAACTCATTGCCACGGGTGGCTGTGGAGGCCAAGTCATTAAATCTTTTTAAGGCGGAGATTGATAGACACTTGATTGGTAAGGTTGTCAAGGTTAATGCAGGAGAATTGGGTTTAGTGGGGAAGATAAATGGATAGATAAAAAGATAGGGAAAGAAAGATCCTTTGTCATTGAATGGCAGAGTAGACTCGATGAGGCGAATGGCCTACTTCTGCTCCTATGACTTATGAGGCTGGCACAAGCAGTACAAACATCTCACAGCTTGAGTTGGTTCAATCCTGGCCGGCACTGTCTGTGCTTCCTCCCACATCCTGGCGAAAAAATAAAACGGGAAGGCGGCTCAATCGTGGCTCACAAGGGGAATTAAGGATGGTGTTAAATCCAAGGAAGAGGTGTATAAATTGGCCTGGGGAAACAGCAAACCAGAGGATAGGGAGAAATTTAGAATTCATCAGAGGGGGAAAGAAAGCATGAAAGAAAGATTGCGGGGAATATAAAAACGGACTTAAAAGCTTCTTTAGATATGTGAAGAGGAAAAGATTAGTGAAAACAAATGTAGGTCCCTTACAGTCAGAAACAGGTGAATTTATAATGGGAAACAAGGAAATGGCAGACCAGTTAAACGAGTACTTTGTGTTCCTTAGTGAAGACAGAACCAATCTACCAGAAAAACTGGGGGCCGAGGATCTAATGGGAGGCAGGAACTGAAGGGAATCCACATTAGTCGGGAAATGGTGTGAGGTAAATTGTTGGGACTGAAGGCAGATAAATCCCTGGGGCCTGATGGTCTGCATCCCAGAGTACTCGAGGTGGCCCTAGAAATCGTGGATGCTTTGGTGATCATTTTCCAATGTTCTATAGACTCTGGATCAGTTCCTGTGGACTGGAGGGTAGCCAATGTAACCCCATTTTTTAAGAAAGGAGGGAGAGAGAGGAATTATAGATCAGTTAGCCTAAGTGGGGAAGATGCTTGAGTCGATTATTAAAGATGTATTTGGAAAGCAGTGAAGGATCGGTCAAAGTCAGCATGGATTTATGAAAGGGAAATCATGCTTGACTAATCTTCTGGATTTTTCTGAGGATGTAACAAGTAGAATGGATAAGGAACAGCCGGTGAATGTGTATCTGCCAGATGCAGTATAATGTGGATAAATGTGAGGTTATCCACTTTGGTGGCAAGAACAGGAAGGCAGATTATTATCTGAATAATAATAATAATGGATGGGATTTATATAGCGCCTAGTGTCAGATTAAGAAAAGGGGAGATGCAACGAGACCTGGGTGTCCTTGTACATCAGTCATAGAAAGTAAGCATGCAGGTACAGCAAGTAGTGAAGAAAGCTAATGGCATGTTGGCCTTCATAGCGAGAGGATTTGAGTTTAGGAGCAAGGAGGTCCTACTGCAGTTGTACAGGGCCCTGGTGAGACCACACCTGGAGTATTGGACTGACATATGATGAAAGAATGGAGCGACTGGGCTTGTATTCATTGGAATTTAGAAGGATTAGAGGGGATGTTATAGAAACATAACATTCTTAAAGGATTGGACAGGCTAGATGCAGGATGTTCTCCATGTTGGGGGAGTCCAGAACTAGGGGTCGCAGTTTAAGAATGAGGGGTAGGCCATTTTTGACTGCAATGAGGAAAAACTTTTCACTCAGTTGTGAATCTGTGGAATTCTCTTCCACAGAAGTCAGTGGAGGCCAATTCACTGGATTTCTCCAAGAGAAAGTTAGATTTGGCTCTTAGAGTTAACGGAATCATGGGATATGGGGGGAAAAGCACGAACGGGGTACTGATCAGCCGTGATCATATTGAATGGCGGAGCTGGCTCGAAGGGCCGAATGGCCCACCCCAGCACCTAGTTTCTTTGTTTCTATTCCAGAAACACACTGGTTATCAGATTCATGGACTTCCCAAGTGTTGGTTGGTGATTCGGGGTGGAGTTAATGAGCACAGGAGAGAGAACGGGTTACAGGAAAGCAAGTGGGAGAATGGCTCAATGGCTGCCAATGTCATGATGAGAAATGGTCCCATTGTCCGGCGGGGGGAGAGGAGGAGGAGGGGGGAAGAGGAGGAGGAGGGGGGGCGAGGATGAGGGGGCAGAGGAGGAGGGGGGGGAGGGAGAGGAGGAGGAGGCGGGTGAGTCTGAGGAGAGGGGGGAAGAATAGGAGGAGGAGGGGGAGAGGAGGAGCGATGAGGGGGCAGCGTCGGAGGGGGGAAGGCGAGGAGGAGGGTGAGGGAGAGAGGAGGAGGGGAAGCGGAGGAGGGAGTGGGGGATCAGAGGAGGAGGGGGGGGACAGCGGAGGAGGGGGGGTCAGAGGAGGAGGGGGAAGACAGACGAGTGGGGGAGGAGGCTGGGGGGAGACGGAGGAGGGTGGAGAAGACTAGGAGAGAGGGGGGAAGAGGATATGGAGGAGGGGGGGAAGAGGGGAGGAGGGTGGGGAGAGGAGTCGGATGGGGAGAGGATGGAGGAGGAGGGGGAGAGGAGGGAGAGGGAGGAGGACTAGGAGGAGGGGGGAGAGGGGAAGGAGGGGGGAAGCGAGGAGGTGGAAGGCGAGGAGGAGGGGGGGGAGAGGAGGAGGAGGGGGGGAGGGAAGACGAGGAGGAGGGGGGAGACGAGGAGGAGGGGGGGGCGGGAGGAGGGGAGAATAGGAGGAGGGGAAGAGGAGGGGGGAGGGGGGAGAGGAGGAGGGGGAGAGGAGGAGGGGGAGAGGAGGAGGGGGGTAGAGAGAGGGGGAGAGCAGGAGGGGGAGAGGAGGAGGGGGAGAGGAGGAATAGGAGAGGAGGAGGAGGAAGAGGAGAGGAGGAGGAGGATTAGGAGGGGGAGAGGAGGAGGGGGAGAGGAGGGGGAGCGGAGGAGGAGGGGGGAGGGAGGAGAGGAGGAGGAGGAAGAGGAGAGGAGGAGGAGGAAGAGGAGGGGGGAGAGGAGGAGGAGGAAGAGGAGGGGGGAGAGGAGGAGGAGGGGGAGAGGAGGAGGAGGGGGAGAGGAGGAGGAGGGGGGAGAGGAGGAGGAGGGGGGAAGAATAGGAGGAGGGGGGAGAGGAGGAGGAGGGGGAGAGGAGGAGGAGGAGGAGGAGGGGGGAGAGGGACCCGAGAGCTCTAGTTCTTCACTTGCAGTGCAGTCTTCAGCTATGATCTTTGGTCATTAGCCGATGGGCTGACTTTTGAATAACGGGGGGAAGAGGGAGGGGTGGAGGGGGTGACGTCACTCGCAGCGCAAGCAGACGTAGCGCGAGCAGACGGCAGCCAGGCAGGTCCATTGTGACGTCATCAGCGAAAAACAGGCTTTTTTTACATCAAAGTTTGATCGGATTTATGAAGATTTTCATTAATAACTCAAGAAATAAAGCACAACATTTTCAGATAAGGCGATTTCGGACTACAACGGGTAAATCTCTACCAGAATATGTTAAAAAAATTACTGTTAGCACGTCGTTTTTTCGAGAAGATGTGACAAGACACAAACAAATAAATACACACACACACACACATCCACACACATCCACATACACACACACACACACACACACATCCACATACACACACACACACACACACACACACACCACACACACACACACACACATCCACACACACACACACACACCACACACACACACACACACACACATCCACATACACACACACACACACACCACACACACATCCACACACATCCACACACACACACACACACACACACACACACACACACACACACATACAAGATCGGAGTTTTATAGTTTTAAGGATGTGCAGGACAAGTTTTTAACTAAGTGTGGTGGGTGCCTGGAACGTGCTGACAGGGGTCCTGTTCCATGTGTATAATTTTGTTGGAGTTATAGCAGCTCTCTCTCAACGACCGACACACTCTGCAGAGATGGGAACAAAAGAAATGGGAGCAGCGGTGGACCACTCTGGTCGGGGAACCCACTCCGGCATTCAAGCTCACAGCTGATGAACTTTTCTAATTTTCTGCACGATACTCCCTATCCCTTAGAACAGTACAGTACAGGAACACGCCCTTCGGACCACAATGTGCCAAACATGATGACAAGTTTGAAAGTAATTCCTTTGCCTGCACATGGTCCATCACAGGAGCCGACCAGACAAAAGGCAATTCTGGATTTAGTGTCCAATGAACCAGATTTGATAAGAGAACTTGAGGTAAAGGAACTGCTTGGAGGTAGTGGTCATAATATGATTAGTTTTAATCTGCAATTTGCGAAGGAGAAGGTTAAATCGGAAGTGTCAGGGATGGCAGGAATTTCTGGGCATAATCCAGAAGACGCAGGATTATTTCATTCCAAAAAGGAAAAAAGATTCTAAGGGGAGTAGGGGGCAACTGTGGCTGACAAGAGAAGTTAGGGATAGAATAAAGCTAAAAGAAAAGATGTATAACACATCAAAGAATAGCCGGAAGCCAGAGGATTATGAAACTTTCATAGGACAACAGAATGAAACAAAACAGGCAATACGGGCTGAAAAGATGAAGTACGAGGGGAAGGTGGCCAGGAATATAAAGGACAGTAAAAGCTTCTTTAGATATGTTAAGGGAAAAAGAGTAGCAAAGTCAAATGTGGGTCCCTTGAAGGCAGACACGGGTGAAATTATTATGGGGAACAAGGAAATGGCAGAAGAGTTGAATAGGTACTTCGGATCTGCCTTCACTAAGGAAGACACAAACAATCTCCCAGATGTACTGGAGGACAGAGGATCTAAGGGGGTAGAGGAACTGAAAGAAATTTTTATTAGGCGAGAAATAGTATTGGGTAGGCTAATGGGACTGAAGGATGATAAATCCCCTGGGCCTGATAGTCTGCATCCCAGGGTCCTCAGGGAGGTGGCTCTAGAAATAGTGGACGCATTGGTGATCATTTTCCAATGTTCAATAGATTCAGGATCAGTTTCTGTGGATTGGAGGATAGCTAATGTTATCCCACTTTTCAAGAAAGGAGCGAGAGAGAAAACGTGGAATTACAGACCAGTTAGCCTGACTTCAGTGGTGGGAATGATGCTGGAGTCAATTATTAAAGAGGTAATAATGGGGCATTTGGATAGCAGTAAAAGGATTAGTCCAAGTCAACATGGATTTATGAAAGTAAAATCATGCTTGACTAATCTTCTGGAATTTTTTGAGGATGTGACAAGTAAAATGGATGAAGGGGTGCCAGTGGATGTAGTGTATCTAGACTTTCAGAAAGCTTTTGATAAGGTCCCGCACGGGAGACTGGTGACTAAAATTAGAGCACATGGTATTGGGGGTATGGTGTTGACATGGATAGAAAATTGGTTGGCAGACAGGAAGCAAAGAGACAGGAAGTGAATGGGTCCTTTTCAGAATGTGGCGAGTGGAGTGCCGCAAGGCTCGGTGTTGGGGCCAAAGATCCTATAGCGGAGCAAGATAGGCTACTCCTGCGAAATGCAATGGGCTGACGTGTAGTATGCTACGGAGGGGATCCTGGGCATTCTTCCCCGCCCATTTCAGTGTAATCAACGTTGCGGGGGAACAGTTTTTGTGCGTGATATAGGGTTAGATTCATAATTCTGTTAGTTCATACTTCTGTTAATTCTTGTTAAAGAATAAAATGTTTATAAACACACATACATGAATGTGATATAAATGTATATAATCATATAACACACACAATTATATTTCTTCTGATTTTTATATCCAATGATGAACTTTATTTCAGACTAGACAAGGGACATTAAATAATAAACATTGTAAACCTCCCCGCAACTTCACACACACTAGGCCCTATCCCACCCAACTCTTCCCCCCCCCCCGGCACTCCCCCCGCACTACAATGTCTCCCCCCCTCCTATGCTGTAGTTCCTTAACCCACCAGCCCCCAACCCCACATCTCTCCCCATGCTCTCTGCACCCCGGCCCCTACACCACCTCTCCCTCCCAAAGATCTTATTGCGGAGCGCCGCTATAAGATCTTTGCTCTCTCCCTCCCCCGGCCCTACCTAACCCTCCTGCGCCACCACTACCCCACTTACACTACTCCCCTCCTCTCTCCCCGCTGACCAGGGCCGCACACCCCTTCTCCCCGCTGCCCCGGACCCCTTCTCCCCACTGACCCGGGCCTCACACCTCCTCTCCCCACCCAAGTCAAAGACTTGCGAAGATACGGGAGCGGAGGCGGAAGCAAAGATCCGATCTTTGGCCGGAAGCAAGATGGCAGAACAAGATTGCGGAGGCTGGTTGCTATAATGGGTCCTATAATCACCCATGAATCTGCCCATGACCGTACTACGTGTTTTGCCTGGGAGTAGGCCATCTTGCTCTGCTATAAGATCTTTGGTTGTGGCCGCAACTGTGTACCATATATATTAATGATTTGGAAGAGGGCATTAGGAGCAACACTAGCAAGTTTGTGGATGACACAAAGCTGGGTGGCAGTGTGAATTGTGAAGAGGATGTTTGGAGGTTGCAGGGTGGCCTGGACAGGTTGAGTGTGTGGGAAGACGCGTGGCAGATGCAGTATAATATAGATAAATGTGAGGTTATCCACTTTGGCAGCAAAAACAAGAGGGCAGATTATTATCTCAATGGGGTTAGGTTAGGTAAGGGGGAGGTACAGCGAGACCTGGGTGTCCTTGTACACCGGTCACTGAAAGTTGGCGTGCAGGTACAGCAGGCAGTGAAGAAAGCTAATGGAATGTTGGCCTTCATAACAAGAGGATTTCAGTATAGGAGTAAAGAGGTTCTTCTGTAGTTGTATTGGGCTCTGGTGAGACCACATCTGGAGTATTGTGTACAGTTTTGGTCTCCTAATTTGAGGAAGGACATCCTTGTGATTGAGGCAGTGCAGCGTAGGTTCACGAGATTGATCCCTGGGATGGCGGGACTGTCATATGAGGAAACATTGAAGATATAGATAGATAGATATGCCATTTATTGTCACTATACATGTACAATGAGATTAAAAGCATCTCGTACTCAGTGCATACATATAATTTAGTACAAAAAACAAGAAACAGAATACAAAACAAGGGGGGGGGGGATAGGTGCACAATTCTGCGGCGCTATATACATATCTATAAAGGCAAAATGGTGAAGGATGAATAGGTAGTATTCTTAGGCAGATTTTTAAAGTTATATTAAAATATTAAAAATTATTTTAAAAATATTAAAAATTACAATTACAATACACATTACAATTCCAAATTTCAGTACGTGGATAGAGTAGATGGAAGTCCGGGTGTTGGGCTGTGAAGTCAGTGCATGTGTGAGTTAAGAGTAGTTATGACTTTCGGAAAACAACTGTTCCTGAGTCTATTTGTCCTAGTTTTGATGCACCTATAGCGCCTTCCAGAGGGCAGCAGGTCGAACAGTCCAAACGCAGGATTGGAGATGTCCTTGATGATATTCTTTGCCCTGCTAAGGCAACGGGATGTATAAATATCCATCAGGGAGGGGAGAGGGCAACCAATGATCTTCTGTGCTGTCCTAGTTACCCTCTGAAGCCTCTCCCTGTCTGCCATGGTGCAGCTGCCGTACCATGCTGTAATGCAGTATGTCAGCAGGCTCTCGATGGACGAGCGGTAGAAGGTCAGCAGCAGGTTAGAGTCCAGGTTGTGCTTCCTGAAAATACTAGGCTTGTATTCACAGGAGTTTAGAACGATGAGGGGGTGATCTTATAGAAACATAAAATTATAAAAGGACTGGACAAGCTAGATGCAGAAAAAATGTTCCCAATGTGGGGCGAGTCCAGAACCAGGGGTCACAGTCTTAGAATAAAGGGGAGGCCATTTAAGACTGAGGTGAGAAAAAACTTTTTCACCCAGAGAGTTGTGAATTTGTGGAATTCCCTGCCACAGAGGGCAGTGGAGGCCAAGTCACTGGATGGATTTAAGAGAGGGTGAGATAGAGCTCTGGGGGCTAGTGGATATGGGGAGAAGGCAGGCACGGGTTATTGATAGGGGACGATCAGCCATGATCACAATGAATGGCGGTGCTGGCTTGAAGGGCCGCATGGCCTCCTCCTGCACCTATTTTCTATGTTTTTATCTAAAAGCCTCGTAAATGGACCTGATGGTATACCCGATCGAATTCTCAAAACCTGTGCAGACCAACTGGCTGGGTTTTTTTAGCACACTTTCAACCTCTCACTACTGAGGTTTGAGGTTCCCACCTGCTTTACGAGGGCATCAATAATACCGGTGCCCAAGAAGAGTAAGGTGACGTGCCTCAACGACTATCGGCCAGTGGCACTAACGTCTGTGGTGATGAAGTGCTTTGAGAGGTTGATCATGGTGGATCTCAACTCCTACCTCAGCAGGAACCTCGACCCACTGCAGTTCGCCTACCATCACAACAGGTCAACAACGGTGGATGCTATCTCACCTCCTCTACACTCTGCATTGGATCACTTGGACGATAAGAACACTTGCATCAGGCTGTTGTTTATAGACTACAGCTCGGTGTTCAATACCATCATCCCCTCATAGCTGGGTGCCAGATATATTCGTGCCCGGGTGGTGTTAGAGAGGGACTACTAAGAGGGGCGACCTTCTACAGGGGTACCATTGAGAGCATACTGACCTACAGCATCACTTCCTGGTTTGGGAGCTGCAAGGCTTACGAACAAAGACAGCTAAACAGGATAGTGAAAGCCAGTGGGATCATTAGTGCCCACTCCCTTTCCTGTTGGAGATCCACCAGAAGCGCTGCATCTGCAGAGCAATCTCCATCATTAAGGATCCTTACCACCCACCCCACCACATCTTCTCCATTCTGCAATCTAGGAGGAGGTACAGGAGTATCAGCTGCAGAACCAGCAGGATATTAAACAGCTTCGTCCCACAAGTAATAAAAATGGTTAACGGACTGTGTCCCCTCCCAATACACAAACACCCCCACATCTAACCTCGCCCAAACCCTGACAGCTAGACAGCTAGATTTGAGTATAGGAGCAGGGAGGTTCTACTGCAGTTGTACAGGGTCTTGGTGAGACCACACCTGGAGGATTGCGTACAGTTTTGGTCTCCAAATCTGAGGAAGGACATTATTGCCATAGAGGGAGTGCAGAGAAGGTTCACCAGACTAGGGGTCACAGGTTAAGGATAGAGGGGAAATCCTTTGAGACTGAGATGAGAAAAACATTTTTCATACAGAGAGTGGTGAATCTCTGGAACTCTCTGCCACAGAAGGTAGTTGAGGCCAGTTCATTGGCTATACTTAAGAGGGAGTTAGATGTGGCCCTTGTGGCTAAAGGGATCAGGGGGTATGGAGAGAAGGCAGGTACAGGATACTGAGTTGGATGATCAGCCATGATCATATTGAATGGCGGTGCAGGCTCGAAGGGCCGAATGGCCTACTCCTGCACTTATTTTCTATGTTTCTATGTAAAGTCACTGTTCGGTTTGAATGCATGCTTTTTGTTCAATTTTAGGTCTATTTTAGATATGATAATTTTTAAGTTGTATGTATTTATTTCTGTTTTTATTAATTACACTGACAAAAACTGATGAGAAACTATTTTTCGTTACTTCTGTGTATGCAAGCACTCGGTGAAATGGCAATAACGTTAATACTGAATACTAAATACTATGCGGTCCACGGGCACCCTGGAGGATTTCCGGGACTGCTGTGCACGTCGGAGGTTTGAATGCTTTCTTGACAAGGATTGTGTGATAGCTGTATAATAGTTTATCGTTTGTCGTGTATTATGGTGGTGGGTTCTTTTTTTTACTGTACTGTATATATATATATATTATTTTAGTATTTGAATACATATTTTTGATTTTTTTAAAAAGCTGGGTACCAAGCTCATGGAACTGGGTCTCTGTAATTGGATCCTCGACGTCCTCATCCACAGACCACAGTCTGTTTGAATAGACAGAAATACTTCTTCCTCATTAACAATCAGTACGGGACCACCTCAAGGTTGCGTGCTCAGCCCCCTGCTCTACTCTATACTCATTACTGTGCAGCCGGACATAGTGCGAACTCCAACTTCAAGTTCGCCAACGACACCACCATTGTTGGACGAATTACAAATGGTGATGAGTCAGAGTAGAGCCAGCACAACAACCTGGCTCCCAATATCAGTAAAACCAATGAACTGATTGTGGACTTTGTAAGAGGAAGGATGAAGACCCACATTCCTGTTTATGGTGGGGAGAGAGTCAAAACCTTCAAATTCCTGGGTGTGCATATTTCCAAAGATCTTTCCTGGACTCAGCACACTGTTGCAATTATAAATAAAGTACATCAACGCCTCTACTTCCTGAGAAGATTAAGGAGATTCCAATTCCAGTTCCGGTGGCACTGCGAGTCGGCTGCCTCGCCTGCAGCGGGTTCGTTGCTTCGACTTTTTGGGGGGTTTTTAGTGTCCAAAAGTATGTTTTAGTGTTTCTCTGTATGTCTTGTGTGGGGGTTGGTGGGGGGGAATAGGGAGAAACCGTTTTTCAGGCACCTACCTCGATTGAGATGCAACTTTCTTCCTTGTCGCTTCTTTGCCCCCCTTCTCGTGGCCTTACAGCCGGTTTGGTGCGGCCTTTCCCGAAGTCGGGCCCAGAGATTCAGCGGCGGTGCAGCGGGGACATTAACATTGTGGAGTGGGGCGACTCCTTGCCGGGGGTCGCCGGAGAAGCGCTCCGGTCGCTGGCCTGTGGCCGACAACATCTTGGAGCCTTGGTCTGTGGAGCTTCTGGCAGCAGGCATGGAGCGGACATTCCATCGTGGAGCGGGCGATCCCTCGCCGGGGGTCTCCGGAGAAGAGCTCCGACCGCCGCCTGCGGCCTACAACATCTGGAAGGAGGTGGCCGACTTGGAAGCTCCGGGCCGCGGGGTGTGCTCGACAGGTCCCCTCGTCGGCGTTCCGACCATCCCAACCAGAGGGCCTGAACATCGGGCCGTCCGTAGCGGTGACTACGAAGGGTCAGGACCCCAACCACGGGTGAACGGAGGAGGAGGACTGTCTGAACTGTATTGCATTCCACCACAGTGAGGAATGCTGTGGTGGATGTCTGTGTTGAATTATGTTGTATATTATGTCCTTTTTTAATTGAAACGCTGCATGGCAAATTACATTTTACTGCACCTTATGGTGCATGGGACAAATAAATTTGAACTTGAGATTATGTACGTCAAAGAGGATTCTCTTGAACTTCTACAGGTGTACAGAGAGAGCATATTGACTGGTGGCAAAATGGCCTAGTTTGGCAACTTGAACGTCCAGGAGCAGAAAAGACTGCAAAAAGTTGTGAACACTACTCAGTCCATCACCGGCTCTGACCTCCCCACCATCGAAGGGATTTATCGGAGTTGCTGCCTTAAAAAGGCAGCCAGCATCATCAGAGACCCGCACCATCCTGGCCAACCACTCATTTTACCACTGCCATCGGGAAGAAGGTACAGGAGCCTGAAAACGAACGTCCAGGTTCAGAAACAGCTTCTTCCCTACAGCCATCATCAAGCTATTAAACACTACAACCTCAAATAAGCTCTGAACTACAATAGACATTATTATTATTATTACACTATTATTGTTTGTTTTTTAAGTAAGTGTATGTGTGTATATATATATATGTATGTATACATGTTCGTGTATATGTATGTAGGTATATATATGTGTTAATATATGTGTGTGTATATATATCTATATTACTAAAAGTCTGATCTTGACCACTTCCTGTTCTGTATATTGATTTTAGAAAAAACGCTGCCATTTACGGCTGTGATTTTTGGCCATCTTACTCAGACTCCGCTGCGTAGGGCAAGAGGATTGTTCCCATCTTTGAAAAATAAAAGTTATTAATGCTTAAAAAATGTTGAGATTCTCTCTCCTGAAGGCCACGCCCCTTCCGGAGGGACTACAAAACCCGGCAGTGTGGAGGTGCCTCAGTTCTCTGCAAGATGGGGGGAGCGAGAGGCCGCAATTCTCAGTCTGAGATGTGAATAACACTGAACACATGTCTACTAATCTGTGAGTGGTTTTACTGACCTGTCAGTGCCCTTAATGTGGTTTTAAAATGTATTTTGAAAATGCAAAAGTGTGTTTTGGTTTGAAAGTGCTAAAGCTGCCTTGCCTTTAGTTTTGAAAGTGCTAAAGCAAGCTGTGTTGCCTTTGGTTTTGAAATTACTAAAGCAAGCCATGTTGCCTTTGGTTTTGAAAGTGCTAAAGCAAGCTGTGTTGCCTTTGGTTTTGAAAGTGCTAAAGCAAGCTGTGTTGCCTTTGGTTTTGAAATTACTAAAGCAAGCTGTGTTGCCTTTGGTTTTGAAAGTGCTAAAGCAAGCTGTGTTGCCTTTGGTTTTGAAAGTGCTAAAGCAAGCTGCCTTGCCTAATTAGAGCTGCCTTGCCTTCTATATAATTAAAAGTCTCATCTTGACCACTTCCTGTTTGCGCTTTATATTGATTTTAGAAAAAACTTTACCACGTACGGTTGTGATTTTTTGCCATCTTACTCAGAGTCCCTCTCCGCTCATCAGGTGCCGAGGATTTTTCCCATCGATGAAAAATAAAAGAGTAATTAGTGTTTAAAAAATGATGAGATTCTCTCTCCTGAAGGCCACGCCCCTTCCGGAGGGACTATAAAACCCGGATGCGTGGAGGTGCCTCAGTTCTCTGCAAGATGGGGGAAGCGAGAGGTCGCAATTCTCAGTCTGAGCTGTGAATAACACTGAACACATGTCTACTAAACTGTGAGTGGTTTTACTGACATGTCAGTGCCCTTAATGTGGTTTGAAAATGTATTTTGAAAATGCAAAAGTGTGATTTGGTTTGAAAGTGCTAAAGCTGCCTTGCCTTTGGTTTTGAAAGTGCTAAAACAAGCTGCCTTGCCTTTGGTTTTGAAAGTGCTAAAACAAGCTGCCTTGCCTTTGGTTTTGAAAGTGCTAAAACAAGCTGCTGTGCCTTTGGTTTTGAAAGTGTTAAAGCAAGCTGCCTTGCCTTTGGTTTTGAATGTGCTAAAGCAAGCTGCCTTGCCTTTGGTTTTGAAAGTTCTAAAGCAAGCTGCCTTGCCTTTGGTTTTGAAAGTTCTAAAGCAAGCTGCCTTGCCTAATTAGAGCTGCCTTGCTTTCTATATAATTAAAAGTCTAATCTTGACCACTTCCTGTTTGCGCTTTATATTGATTTTAGAAAAAACGCTACCACGTACGGCTGTGATTTTTGGCCATCTTACTCAGAGTCCCCCTCCGCTCATCAGGTGCTGAGGATTTTTCCCATCGATATAAAATAAAGGAGGTATCAGTGTTTTAAAAATGTTCAGATTCTCTCTCCTGTCAATCACGCCATAAAGGCCACGTTCCTTCTGGTGGGAGGGATATTCTGTTGTGCTGTAGCAAATAAGGATTTCATTGGCGCGTCTGGGACATATGACAATAAAACTCTCTTGACTAAATGCCTCCACCACTACCTCTTGTAAGACTGAGTAAAGAGAGGGTGATGAAAAGATTCAGAGAGATGTTGCCAGTACTAAAAGATTTGAGTTATAAGAAGTGATTGGATAAGTTGGGACAATTTCCCCTGGAGTAAAGGAGGCTGCGGATTGACCTTACAGATGTTTATAAAATTCCTAAAGTTCCTCATGGTTAAATGCAGACCGTTCTATCTGCCCAGAGAGTTTACCTCCACTGTTGTGACTGCAGCCTATATCCCTCCTGATGCTAATGCCAAGCTTGCAATGAAAGAACTGCATACTGCCATTAGCAAACAACAGACTCACAACCCCGAGGCAGCCTTCATTGTTGCGGGTGACTTCAATCACTCCAACCTGAAGACTGTACTCCCCAAATTCCACCAACATGTCTCCACGAGAGAAGACAAGATACTGGACAAAGTTTACACAAATATGGCTGAAGCTTACAAAGCCGTCCCCCTCCCCCACCTTGGACGGTCTGATCACCTTACATTGTGTTCAAAAGGGAACTGCAGATGCTGGAATATCGAAGGTACACAAAATTGCTGGAGGAACTCAGCGGGTGCAGCAGCATCTATGGAGCGAAGGAAATAGGCGACGTTTCGGGCCGAAACCCTTCTTCAGACTGATAGGGGGTGGGGAAAGAAAGAAGGACAAAGGGAGGAGGAGGAGGAGCCCGAGGGCGGGCGGATGGGAGGAGACAGCTAGAGGGTGAAGGAAGGGGAGGGGGGGAGGGGACAGCACGGGCTAGCCAATTCCTCCGCCTACGCCGCATCTGTTCCCAGGATGAGACATTTCATACTAGGGCATCGGAAATGTCCTCGTTCTTCAGGGAACGGGGATTCCCCTCCGCCACCATAGATGAGGCTCACACCAGGGTCTCATCCATACCCCGTAACACTGCTCTCTCTCCCCATCCCCGCACACGCAACAAGGGCAGAGTCCCTCTGGTCCTCACCTTTCACCCCACCAGCCGGCAAATACAACACATAATCCTCCGCCATTTCCGCCACCTCCAACGTGACCCCACCACTCGCCACATCTTCCCATCTCCCCCCATGTCTGCCTTCCGCAAAGACCGCTCCCTCCGCAACTCCCTCGTCAATTCTTCACTTCCCTCCCGCACCCCCCCCTCCCCGGGCCCATTACGGTGCAACCGCCAGAAATGCAACACCTGTCCCTTCACCTCCCCCCTCGACTCCATTCAAGGTCCCAAGCAGTCGTTCCAGGTGCGACAAAGGTTCACCTGTATCTCCTCCAACCTCATCTACTGCATCCGCTGCTCTAGATGTCAGCTGATTTACATCGGTGAGACCAAGCGTAGGTTGGGCGACCGTTTCGCCGAACCCCTCCGCTCAGTCCGCAATAACCTACCTGACCTCCCGGTGGCTCAGCACTTCAACTCCCCCTCCCATTCCCAATCCGACCTCTCTGTCCTGGGTCTCCTCCATTGCCAGAGTGAGCAACAGCGGAAATTGGAGGAACAGCACCTCATATTCCGTCTGGGGTCCTTGCGTCCCCTTGGCATCAACATTGAATTCTCCCAATTTGGCTAGCCCGTGCTGTCCCCTCCCCCCCTCCCCTTCCTTCACCCTCTAGCTGTCTCCTCCCATCCGCCCGCCCTCGGGCTCCTCCTCCTCCTCCCTTTGTCCTTCTTTCTTTCCCCACCCCCTATCAGTCTGAAGAAGGGTTTCGGCCCGAAACGTCGCCTATTTCCTTCGCTCCATAGATGCTGCTGCACCCGCTGAGTTCCTCCAGCAATTTTGTGTACCACCTTACATTGTTCCTGCTCCCAAAGTACTCACCACTCATCAGACGTGTTAAACCTACAGTGAGGACAGTTAAAGTTTGGTCAGAGGAGGCGGACTCCACACTTCAGCAGCGTTTTGGAAACACTGACTGGAATGCGTTTGCAGCTCAGGCCACCCTTGACTCCCACACGGACATTGACTCTTATACATCCTCTGTTTTGGACTTTATCAACTCCATCAACAGTGTCACCTCCCTCAAACGGATTACCATATTTCCGAATTAGAAGCCATGGATGAACAGCGAGGTCAGGCTACTGCTGAAAGCACGGGACACCGCTTTCAGGTCAGGCGATGCTTGAGCCTACAGTTCATCCAGGGCTAACCTGAAGAGGGGCATCAAGAAGGCCAAGCATAGCTACAAGCTAAGGATTGAGGAGCACTTCAATAACAATTCCAACCCCCGACGCATGTGGCAAGGCATCCAGGCCATTACGGACTATAGATCCACCAACACCACCCCCACATCCAGCGACGCCTCCTTCCTTGAGGAGCTTAACCACTTTTACGGCCGCTTTGAACGGGACAATCAAGAGATGGCCATCAAGGCTGTGCTCCCTGCAGATCACCGGCCCCTCACACTCACCCCCATCGACGTGTATGTGGCACTGAGCAGGATTAATGCATGAAAGGCATCCCCGGGCGCGTCCTCAGGGCCTGTGCTGCGCAGCTGACAGACGTCTGGACTGTCATCTTCAACCTGTCACTTGCCCAAGCAGTTGTCCCCACATGCCTTAAAACCACCTCCATCGTGCCGGTGCCAAAACACTCCACTGCGGCGAGCCTCAACGACTTCCGCCCAGTTGAACTTACTCCCATCATCACCAAGTGCTTCGAGAGGCTGATCCTGGCACACCTCAAAGGCTGCCTACCTCCAAAACTGGACCCCTATCAGTTCGCCTACCGCAAGAACAGGAGTACGGAGGATGCCATCTCAACGGCACTTCACTCCGCCCTCTCCCACCTCGACAACAGAGACACCTACGTAAGAATGCTGTTCATCGACTATAGCTCAGCATTTAACACCATTATCCCCTCAAAACTGATCACCAAACTCAGCGACCTGGGCATCGACCCCTCCCTCTGCAACTGGATACTGGACTTTCTAACTAACAGACCCCAGTCTGTTAGGTCAGACAACCACACCTCTTCAACCCTCACCCTGAACACCCAGTTCCACAGGGCTGTGTGCTGAGCCCCCTCCTCTACTCCCTCTTCAACTACAACTGCACACCTGTACATGGTACTAACACCATCATCAAGTATGCAGATGATACAACGGTGATTGGCCTCATCAGCAACAACGATGAGTCAGCCTATAGGGAGGAGGTCCAGCTCCTAGCAGCATGGTGCGCTGACAACATCCTGGCCCTGAACTCCAAGAAGACCAAGGCGCTCATTGTGGACTACAGAAGGTCTAGGGGTGGCACACACACCCCAATCCATATTAATGGGACGGAGGTGGAACGTGTTTCCAGCTTCAGGTTTCTGGGGGTCAACATCTCCGATGACCTCTCTTGGACCTACAATACCTCAACACTGGTCAAGAAGGCTCACTAGCGTCTCTTCTTCCCGAGGAGACTAAAGTAGGTCCATCTGTCTCCTCAGATTCTGGTGAACTTCTACCGCTGCACCATCGAGAGCATCCTTACTAACTGTATCACAGTATGGTATGGCAACTGCTCTGTCTCCGACCGGAAAGCATTGCAGAGGGTGGTGAAAATTGCCCAACGCATCACCGGTTCCACGCTCCCCTCCATTGAGTCTGTCCAGAGCAAGCGATGTCTGCAAAGGGCGCGCGCGTAGCATCGTCAAGGACTGCTCTCACCCCAACCATGGACTGTTTACCCTCCTACCATCCGGGAGGCGCTACAGGTCTCTCACCAGCAGGTTCAGGAACAGCTTCTTCCCTGCGGCTGTTACACAACTTAACTTTGCACCTTGGTGATTGCCAGTCACCCCCCCCCCCCCCCCCCCCCCCCCCCCCCCCCCTCCGGACACTCCTTCCCCCAGAAAAATTGCACTGCTGCTACTGCATGTACATATATATATTTTACTGTTCCATTATTCTATGTTCGCTCTTCTGGGGGAGATGCTAACTGCATTTCGTTGTCTCTGTACTGTACACTGCACAATGACAATAAAGATTGAACTTGTAGTTTGTTTAGTTGTTTGTCTGTTTGTCTTTTTGCACAAAGTCCGCGAGCATTTGCCACTTTTCATTTCACTGCACATCTCGTATGTGTATGTGACGAATAAACTTGACTTGACTTGAATCTGAAATTCATAGACACAAAAAGCCAACATAGTGCAGCTGGCCTTTTTCCCCAAGGTAGGGGAGTCATATTGGGAAAGAATTAAGAGACACCTGAGGGGCAACTTTTTCACACACACACACAGTACAATACAATGACAATAAATTGAATTGTATTGTATAATTGTAATTGTAATTGTATTGTATTGTATTGGAGTTACCTGCCAAAGAAGGTAGTTGATGCATGTACTATAATACTTGTCCTTGTGTGTGTGTGTAGCCGTGACCCCGACGCTCCTAGAAGCAGCATCTTCTCCCAGGCAGCCTCAGGCCTCAGGCCCCCCGCACACCACGGTCCCCTGCCCCAGAATGGGAGGCCGCTCGGGCCGCCGGCGTCCTGCTGGCCCACGGCCCTGCGCCTGCGCGCTGAGGCTGGGGGGGGGGGGGGGGGACGGGGTTGCGCCTGCGCGCTGAGGGCGGCGAGAGTGCGCAGGAGCGGCGGCGGCGGTGGCGGTGGTGGGTCCGGGCCCCGGTGCTGAGGCGGGTGGGCGAGAGTCGGCGGCCGGAGCCGGAGCCAGGCCCTGCGGGGCCCGCTGGGCGATGTGAGTCAGGCGGGCGGGCGTGGAGCGGGCGGGCGGGCTGCTGGGCCGGAGAGAGCGGGGATCGGGGATCGCACCGGGCCCCAGCTCCCCTCAGCCGGGCCTCTATCGCGGGCCGGCGCCTCGCCCGTTCCCCGAGGCCCCGCCGTATCATGTGGATGCACAGCCCGAGCCCGGGGGGGTGGTTTCCCCGGTGAGGCCTTGCTCCCTCCCTCCCTCCCCCCAGCGTAAATCCCACAACCCCAGGCTCCTGTGGACACATCCAGGGGACGGGACAACACTTCATTAGGGTGTGAATGTCATCTAGTTGCTAAATAGATATAAATCCAGACCTATTGCAAAAGTAACTCATGACTGGAATGTAGAACATAGACTAATTTAAAATCACCTTCAATATATTAGAGGGGAACATTCCAGGGTCGTAAACAATATAATAAATGCCAACTGGATAGTAAATATACTTAAATCTAGGTCTGTGACACATGTATCTCGTGAACAGTTCAAGAGTGTTACGGGTCCAGTGTTTAATTTGTACCGACAATGGAACAACAAAATTCTTACTCACTGCAGGCCCAGTATCACAATAAGACAGATTAATATACAATAATCAATGATGTAATAAATTAATAATCACTAATACTAGGTGACCATCATAGTGCAAAACCAAAATATGTAGTGCAACAAAAGACACTGTCTAGAGTCGATCACAGTTGCTGAGGTTAGTGTTGTGCAGTGTTGTTGTTGGGTAGAAACTGTTCTTCAACTTGGAAGTCACGGATTTCAGGCTCCTGTGCCTTCTATCCGATGGTAGCAGCGTGGCCAGGGTGGTGTGGATCTTTGATGGCAATGGCTGACATTTTGAGGCAGCGCCTCCTGTAGACCTCTTTGATGGTGTGGAGGTCAGTACCTGTGATGGGCCGTGCGGCGTCCACAACTCTCTGTAATCTCCTTCATCCCTGGGTGTTCGAGTTACCGAACCAGTTATTCAAGATAGTGTCTTATGAACAGTTTAACATTTTCATCAATGTAGCAGTAGGGTACAAGTCTACAATATTGCCAGTGTACTTATTCTGTGACAATGAGTTACTGTACTGTTGGATACAGGTTTGTATTGTTTTAACCCTTGGGTGATGATCTGGGGAGGGTGAATGTGACCTTGTAATCCTGGAGGGGAGTACTGGTGAGGACGGCTCTGCCACTGTCCCTGAGATTCAGATGTGCAATCAGTCGTTCCATTAACATTTATTGATGCTGTGGTGTTTCTGCACGGTTGGGGGAGGGGAGGCAAAGTTCAGAGCTGTGATTTTATGTGGGGGAAGGGGAGAGAGCCAAGCATGTTCCTCTGCTGGGAAGATCGAGCAGAGGGAAGGAAGTGGCCTGAGAGGGGTATTATAGATTCGCATGGAAACGGACCCTTCTGTCCAATTCATCTATTCCACCCAAAGTGCCTTTCTGAGCTACTCCCATTTACCTACATTTGGTATCTGCAATCTAAACCTTTCCTATCCATCAACCTGTCCGAATGCCTTTTGAATGTAGTCATTGCACCTGCTCATGCCACCTCTATGGACAAACTTTGCACTCATATCCTCTTTAAAAATTGATGGCCGCTCGTTTTAGATTCCCCAACAGATTGTGACGATCTACCCGATCTATCCCTCTCATAATTTTATAAACATCTGTAAGGTTACCCGTCAGCCACTTTTGAAAGGCAGGTAATAGCTAGACACAGGTGTGGGGTTTAGTTGGCAGATGGTTGGAACGAAGGGGCTGATGAGGGTCTCGACTCGAAATGTCACCTATCCAGAGATAACTTCTCCACGTTCTCCAGAGATGCTGCTTGACTAGTTGAGTTACTCCCACCACTTTGTGTCCTCCCGGTTTAAGCAAAGGCCAGAGATTAAAACAGAAGATATGAGACAGAAGAATTTAAGAGTTGCAAAATGTTAACTTACCCCCCTCAAAATCTGTCTGAAGAATGGTCCCGACCCGAAACATCACCTATCCATGTTCTCCGCAGATGCTGTCTGACCTGCTGATTTAATCCAGCACTTTGTGTCCTTTTGTATAAACCAACATCTGCAGTTTCTGCATGCCATATGCCGCCCTCACCACTCTGAATATATGTGTCATCACTGGCATGGACCCCACGGTTGGGCTGCACAATAACACTTCCGATGACACTGTCATTTATTATGTCCTGGCCTGTTTCACTTCACACTTAGAACATAGAACAGTACTGCATGACACGGGAATAGGCCCTTCAGCCACTGTGTCTGTGCTGACCATGATGCCAGTATAATTAATCCTACAAGTATAACACGGGGATTCTCCATTTTCTGCCCATTCAAGTGTCTGTCAAAATGCCTATGAAGAAGTGTCTGCCTCTACCATTTCCTGGGACCTTGCCACTCGGTGTGAAAATAAACCACATATCTCCGTTAAACTTTCTCACTCTCACCTTAAAGCTATGCCCGCCAATATTTGACATTTCCACAATGGAGAAGAGACTCTGACTGCATATCCTGTTTGTACCTCTCATCATTTAATAAACTTCCAGGTTAAGCTCTGGTGCTCCAGGGAGAATGCTACAAGGATTTGTCCAACATTTTCTTGTAGCTATTGCCCACTAGTCCAGGCAGCATTCTAGTAAAACTCTCTGCACTCCGTCCTCATCCTTCCTCCAATGGATTGATGTCACATTTCCAAAGAAGGGTCTCGCCCTGAAACATTGTCTATCCATGTTCTCCAGAGATACTACATAACCCGCTGAGTTACTCCAGCATGTTGTGTCCTCAGCTGTTATATGACATCCTAATTCATGTGCTCAATGCCCAATCTGACGAGTGCCATGCTCCTTCCTCACCATCTTGTTCACCTGTGTCTCCCCTTTACAGAAACTGTGCACTTGTACCCCCAGGTCGCTGTTCATATCCACTGGCCATATCTACCGGATCTACTGTGCAGATCCATTACAAAATGTTTTACATTGACCTTTCATTCCATCTTCTGTTCCTTTGCCCACCTTACCAGTTGATCTCGATCCTGTTGAAACTTTGGACAACTTCTCCACTGTTGATCACACCACAATTTAGGTGGCATCTGCTAACTTCCGAATGATTTCACCAATATTCTCCTCCAAGTCGCCAATATAGGATCCAAGGATTTTATATTAATGCTCTCGCTGAGAATGGATCTTGGGCGAGCAATTTAACTGGATACAGAATTGACTTCTTGGTAGGAAGCAGGTGGTGGTGCTGGAAGGTTCCGACTGGAGACCTGTGGCTAGTGATCGGTGCGTCAGGAATCGGTGCTGGGCCCATTGCTGTTTATTATCTAAATCAATAATTTAGATGAGAATGTACAATGCATGATGGGTTAAGTTTGTAGATAACGCTAAAATAGGTGATATTGTAGACAGTGAAGGAGGTTATTAAGAATTGCAGCGGGATCTTGATTAGCTGGGCAGGTGGGCTGTAGAATGGATAATGGAGTTTAATGCAGATAAGCGTATTTTTGGAAGTCAACCCAGTGCGTGGACAGTGAGCGGCAGAGCCGTGGGATCTAGGAATACACGTACATCGTTCTCTGAATGTTCGGCACAGACACTGTGGGCTGAAGGGCCTGTTGTTGCGCTGTACTGTTCTGTGTTCTATGTTGATTTTCTACCTTAGCTGCCAAGGCTACCTCATGTCCTCTCTTTGCCCTCCTGATTTCCCCCTCGAGTACTCCTTCATCCCTGGAACTCTTCAGGAGAATCCCGTGATCCCGGCTCCTATGCGTCTCCTTCTTTATCCTGGCCAGAGCATCCATATTCCTTGTCGACTAGGGCTCCCCACTCCTGCTAACCTCGCCCTTCACTCTAACAGGAACATGCTGGCCCTGATCTCTCACTGGGCAGCGATCCCTTTACCGGCAAACAACCTCTTCCAATCAATTTTATGTAGGAAGGAACTGCGGATGCTGGTTTATATACCGAAGATAGACATAAAGTGCTGGACCTTCGATTTTTGTCTACCTTCGATTTTCCAGCATCTGCAGTTCCTTCTTAAACATAAAGTGCTGGAGTTACTCAGTGGGTCAGGCAGCATCTCTGGAGAAAAAAGGGGTGACGTTTCGGGTCGGAATTCTTCTTCAGACCTCTCCCAATCAACCATTACAAGTTCCTGTCGAAAACCTTCAAAATATTCCCCACTTCAGTTTAATTGTAACTTGTGGATCAGTTTTTTCTTTTTTCCATAACTATTTTTGAAGCAAATAGATGGTCACGGTGCCAAAGTGCTTCCTGATTGACCCTTCAGTCACTTGCCCGTCCACATTTCATAACAGGAGGTGCTGGAGTAACTCAGCAGGTCAGGCAGCAACTTTGGAGGATATGAATAACTGAGATTTTAGGTCATAAATACGGAAACAGGACCTTCAGCCCAACTCATCCATGTCGACCAAGATGTCCAATCTAAGCTAGTCCCATTTGCCTATGTTTGACCCATATCCCTCTAAACCTTTCCTGTCCAAATTTCTTGGTTAGTTACTCCAGCACTTTGTGTCTTTTTTTTAAAACTATTACAATCCTATTTTTCCAACAGTTATCTGCGATCTCCCATCATATTTGCTCCTCTAATTTGCACTGATTATTGGGGGTCCTATAATACGAAGCCATCAATGTGATCATCCTCATCTTATTTCTGAGTTCCACCCATTTAGTTTCACTTGACAAACCTCCAGGAATATTCTCACTAAGTATCTGCAACTTACTTCCTAATCATAAACGCAACCCCATCTGCTCTATCACCTCTTTCCCTCTATACCACTGTAACCTAAGAACATTAAGCTGCCAGTCCTGTTCCACTTTCAGCCATGTCTGTGTTATGTCTGTAATATCCAACCACACACACCAACCCTTGCCTTGAGTTCACCTGCCTTATCTGCCAGGCTTCTTACATTGAAATGAATGCAGTTGAGTCAGTCAGACCTTCCTGCTCCCTGTCTAGGCCCCGCCTGTCCTGTCTACTAAACTTGCTTTAACATTTATATTTGCCTCAACTTGCCCTCTGTCATTCTACCACTTTGGTCCCACCCCCTGCCAGACAAGTTTAAACCCTCATGCGTAGCACTAACAAATCTCCCTGCCAAAGTATTGTGGACATTAGACTTTGTCACTGGAAATGGTGCGTAACAACGCTGAGAACTATATTCTGCACCCTGTGCTTTACCTATTGTACTTGAATTTGTTTTGATTGTATTTATGTTTAATATTATCTGATCTAGAAAGAAATAGAAACAAATAATTGCAGGAGCTGGTATAGACCAAAGATAGACACAAAGTGCTGGAGGAACTCAGTGGGTCAGGCAGCATCTCTGGAGAAAAAGGATGGGTGAAGATTCAGGTCGGGACACTTCATCCTTTTTCTCCAGAGATGCTGTCTGACCCGCTGAGTTATTCCTGCACTTTGTGATCCTGATTTGTTTGGATAGCATGGGAAACAAAGCTTTTCACTGTACGTCGGTACACGTGACAATAATAAACCTCCAAACAACCTCTTCCAATCAATTTTATGTAGGAAGGAACTGCGGATGCTGGTTTATATACCGAAGATAGACATAAAGTGCTGGACCTTCGATTTTTGTCTACCTTTGATTTTCCAGCATCTGCAGTTCCTTCTTAAACATAAAGTGCTGGAGTTACCCAGTGGGTCAGGCAGCATCTCTGGAGAAAAAAGGGGTGATTTTTCGGGTCGGAATTCTTCTTCAGACCTCTCCCAATCAACCATTACAAGTTCCTGTCGAAAACCTTCAAAATATTCCCCACTTCAGTTTAATTGTAACTTGTAGATCAGTTTTTTCTTTTTTCCATAACTATTTTTGAAGCAAATAGATGGTCACGGTGCCAAAGTACTTCCTGATTGACCCTTCAGTCACTTGCCCGTCCACATTTCATAACAGGAGGTGCTGGAGTAACTCAGCAGGTCAGGCAGCAACTTTGGAGGATATGAATAACTGAGATTTAGGTCATAAATACGGAAACAGGACCTTCAGCCCAACTCATCCATGTCGACCAAGATGTCCAATCTAAGCTAGTCCCATTTGCCTAAACCCCCGGCAGTTCAGGTGTGACTCGTTCCTCTGCCCCAGAAGTGATCCCAATGGTGCAACAATCTGTACCGACCCCCCCCCCCCCCCCCACTGCACTTGACTCCTCACCGATGCATCTATCTGCCCTATTCACTCCACCTCATCACTTTGTCATTGGTAGCAATGTGCATAGCGACCTCTGGCTGCTCACTCTCCTTGACCTTTCCCTGCAACTGCTCGGAGACATCCTGGACACTAGCACCATCCTGGAGGCTTATTTGTACCCAAAAAATCTCCTCTGTCCTATTTCTATAGCTCTCCTAGGCACCACCCTCCACATTGGAGCCAATCGTTTTGTCCCAGACCTGGCTACCCTGCTGCTCTCTTCTGCAATGCCCACGCCCCTGACCCCTCCCAATAGCTACAGGGTGGATGTGAATAAATTGGAGAGGGCACAGGAAAGATTCACAAGGATGGTACCAGGACTGGAATGTTTGAGTTAGGAGGAGAGATTGGACAGCCTGGGACAGTTTTACTGGAGCGTAGGAGGCTGAGGGGTGACCTTACAGAGGTGATTAAAATAATGAGGGGCATGGATAAGGAAAATTGCTGTGGGCTTTTATTGGGATAAGGAATCAAGAACTAGTGGGCATAGGTTTACGGTGAGGGGGAAAGAATTAATAGGAAGCTGAGTGGCAAGTTTTTAACGCGGGTAGTGGTGGGCATATGGAACGAGCTGCTAGAGGAGATAGTTGGGGCAGATAGTACGGCCAAAGTGTCTAGTTGTGTGCTGTGCAGTTCTATGGTGGAACTTGTTGCCGATATAGGTGGTCGAAGCAAAGATAATTTCTGGAGGAAGGTGTAGCCACAAGGATGACATTTTTCATAGACACAAAGTACTGGAGTAACTCAGCGGTTCAAGCAGCTTCTGTTGAGCACACGGATAGGTAATGTTTCAGGTTAGGGTGAATCTAAGAAAGGGTCATGACCCAAATCGTCGCTTGCACATGTTCTCCAAAGGCTGCTGCCTGACTCGCTGAGTTACTCCAGCACTTTGATTTCTAAAGGAAATTAGATAAGCATGTGATGGTTTCAGATTTGTGGTATATTTGTGGAATTCATTGGCACAGGCGGCTGCAGGCACCAAGTCAATGGATATATTTAAGGTCGAGATTGACAGATTCTTGATACATAAGGGTGACAGGGGTTAGGGGCGAAGACAAGATAATGAGGTTGAGAGGGAAATATATGATTGAATGGCGGAGTAGATTAGATGGGCCGAATGACCTAATTCTGCTCTTAGGACTTATGAATTGCATGCGATGGGGATAAAGCAGAACAGGACGGTGTGGTTTGCTGTATCAAGAGTTGGCATGGAATGGATAGGCCCCCTGTGCTGAGGGGACTCTGACTATCGGTGCAGAGGTCCGCCACTGTGTGTGGATTCTCACTCTGCCTCTGTGTGCTCCTCCAGGTTCCTGTTGTCCTGCACTCTCCCTGGAGGTGGGTCGTGTCTAAGATGCAAAGGTTGCCTCTGCACTGCTCCAGGTCTCCGCTGCCGAGGGGGGAAGGCGTTCTGCTAGCCGGACTGAACCAAGTTGGCCTGAGCTGCCTCCTTCGTCTGCTCCGCCTGGCCTGCTGCCGCGCTGCCCCTTGCCCTGCCACCAGCCAGGGTACCATGCACGCAGCCCACTACCACGCCTGCAAGCCACACAACACCTGGGCCTCCTACCTGGAACACTTCTCTCAGCTGCACCAGGGCCGGCACAATGGGCACAAGCAGAAACACCACCACCAACACCGCATCAAGAAGAAAACCTGGAACTTCATCCATGAGAAGATGAGCTATGACACCTTCTTCACCATGAAGCGGCTGATTGACCGCTCGCGGACAGTGGGTGAGGTGCTACGCTGGGTGACACAGAACCCCGGCAAGATCTCCTACAACCATTACCCCATTGCCCTGCAGAAGATCGGGCAGCTGCTGCAGCAGCGGCCGGCTGCAGCCAGTGATGACTCTGCCCACGGCCAGACGCTGGAACTGGATGAGTTCCACACGCTCTGCGCCTCCATCGTGGCCGACTGCTCCAAGTTCGACAACTTCAGCATTGTTAATTGTCTGTACGCCGTGGCTGCCTTGGGTAAGAGATGCTCTCATCCCTCTCCTCTCTCTCCACTATCAGTCACGGAATGGTGGTATCTGACCCATTTCTCACTCGCACCGGGAGTTATCCACAAGGAAAGGCAGCACAGGTAGAGTTGCGGCCTCACAGCACCCGGGATTCGTGTTCGATCCTTTCCCGAGGCAGCATGAGGTGTAGCTGGAGGGGAGTCTGGTTTGTGTGATGCTCTGGGCTACGTTCAGGTCGCCACCCAGTCTCTTGTGTCTCCATTGCATAAAATTTCCCAACAAAAAAAGGACTTAATGTAAGGGTGGCACAGTGGCGCAGCAGGTAGAGTTGCTGCCTCATCACACCAAAGATTCGGGTTTGATCCTGACCTCGGATGCTGTGTGGAGTTTGCATGTTCTCCTTATGACCGTGTGGGTTTCCTCCGGGTGCTCTGGCTTCCTCCCACATCCCAAAGATGTGCGGATTTGTAGGTTAAGTGGCCGCTGTAAATTACTCTATAAATAGGAGTGAATAAGAAATTGGGATAATATAGAACTAGTCTGAATGGGTGATACTGGTTGGAAATGATGCCTGCCAAAGGCACTACTAAAACTTTTTGCAAAATCTTTTCTGGTTTGCTGGAGCTGAATTCTCCATTTATACTCCTGTACTTAAATCTCTCTGCATGAATGGGCATCGTAGGACTTGTTGAGCTGACAGCCATAGAACTGTACAGCAGAGAAACAGGACTACCCTTAGAGTGTTAAAGATGTCCCTTCAGATTTGCGTGATTCACGTTCAAGGATACCTTGATCCTTTTAAACATCAACCCTTTCCAAATCTCTCTCCATTTAAAGAATAATCAACCTTTCCATTTTTTCTTATATCAGGGTGACCAAAAATGAACTGTCTTGCTCAACTGTAATATAACTTCCCAACTTCTATACTCAGTACATTGACTGATGAAGGCCAGAATGCCAAAAGACCTCTTGACCATCACAACTAAAAAGCGATGCCATTTTCTGAGAATTACATATCTGTACTCCGAGATCCCTCTGGTTTACCACACTTCCCAGAGCGCCACTGTCCACAACAAAGGTCCTGCCCTGGGGTTGACTTCCCAAAATGTAATACCTCACATTTATCTGAATTTGCCATTCTGAAGCCCAGTTGCTCAGCTGATCAAGATCCTGCATCCTGTGTTTCCGATGTGGCCTCCTATACATCGGCGATATCAAGCATTGACTCGGCGACCATTTTTCACCTGGTAGGCCAAGGATTACAGGATCTCCTGGTTGCTGACCTCTTTAACTCCCCTCCCCATTTCTGTCGTGAGCCTCCTCCATTACCAGAGTGAAGCCACACAAAAACCAGAGAGACAGCATCTCGTGTTCCGCCTGGATAGTAAACAACCCAACAAATTCTTAAAATTTACTTGACCTCCTACTATACCCCCCCCCCCCCCCCACACCTCCCCTTTTTTCTTCTCCCCTGCCCCACCTAGACTCCCACCTATATCTTTCTTCCCCCCACCCGTTCTGCTTGTTCCCCCCCCCCCTAGCTTCACAATTCACAACTCTTCAATTCTATCTCACACTGTCTATTTTTATATCTGGTCTTTGTTTCAACAATCTGTCTATCAAAAACCCTTCGCCTGCATCCACCTAATAACCGCTAGGCTGTGTCCTGTCTCTGCCCTCTTCTAGCTTTCTTCTCCCCCCCCCCCCCCGGTTACTCTGTCTCAACCCGAAATGTCACCTATCCATGTTCTCGAGAGATGCTGCCTGACCCGCTGTTACTCCAGCACTTTCTTCCTCCCCACCCCTTCTGTCCTTTTGTGTATTAACCAGCAACTGCAGTTCCTTGTAATCCAGCTGCAATTTTTGATAACAATCTTCGCTATCCACAATACCAGGCACTTTAGGGTTATCTGACAACTTACTAGTCATGCCTTTTACATTCTCAACAAAATCATAGATATAAACCACAAACAGCAATGGGCCCAGCACTGAACCCTGAGGCACATCACTAGCCACAGGCCTCCAGTCTCAAAAACAACATTCCTCCGCCCACTCAAGATCCTGATGTAATTAATAATAATCTGCGCTGTCTAATGTACCTGAGGCTGTGATGACACCTTTATTGTCACCTGTACCAAGGTGCAGTGAAATTCTTTGTTTTTGCATACAATTTACACAAACGAGTCGCGACAATGGAACAGACAAAGTTACAAAAAATACTCTTCCCTTCTTCGTCACCGTCCACGCCCTTCCTCCCCCCTCCACTCCCCACCTCCGCCAGGACCCCACCCCTAGGTCTCGGCGGCACCTTGACCCGACCACAGCCTGGTGGTGAGAGGCGGGCAGTAAAGACTTGGACCATCCCGTGAGGATGGGTCCAGCTCTCCCTGGCTCCTTCTATACATCAACGGGCTTCTCTTCTCTTCCTCCGGCAGGTCTTCCCAGCGATTCCAAGATAGTCCAGGTGCTGGAGGAGGAGGCGCGTGTGCGGCTGACCCAGTTCAACCAGAAGGACATCTCCATGGTGTTCAGCAGTGTCATGAAGCTGCACAGGTCCACGCAGCACCCGCTGCTGGAGAGCTGCCTGGGCGGCCTGGAGAAGAACATGGAGAAGGAGCGCCACCCCCAGACCCTCTTCCTGCTGCTCTCCTACTACCGGCTGCGGGCCCAGGCCCTGCACTCCGACACCTACACCAGCGAGCAGCTCCTCAACAACCGCAAGATTCTGCGGCTGGTCAAACACACGCTGGGCCACGTGGCCAACGTCAGGGATCACGAGATGAGCCTACTGGATGAGATGCTGGCTACCTGCTGCCGCGAGGCCAGCAACAAATCCCTGGAGCTGATCTTCAGCTCCCAGATCTTCTACGAAAACCGACAGGAGAAGTTCATCAGCAGCCTGGCAGGTAGGGAGCAGCTAACTCTAGAGACAAGCCCAGGTTTAGGGTAGCTTATTGTCACATGCGCCGAGGTACAGTGAAAAGCTCTCCAGTCAGTGGAAAGACTATACATGATTACAATCGAGCTGTTCACAGTGTACAGATACAGGATAAAGGGAATAACGTTTAGTGCAAGATAAAGTTTATTTAAAGATAGTCCGAGGGTCTCCAATTAGGTAGATGGGAGGTCAGGACCCTTCTCTCACAGGTGATAGGACAGTTCAGCTGCCTGAAAACAGCTGTCCCTGAATCTGGAGGTGTGCATTTTCTGTACCTCTTGCCTGATGGGAGAGGGAGAAGAGGGAATGACCGGGTTGAGACACATCGCTGATGGCCTTACCGAGGCAGTGTGGGAAAAATAATTTTAGATACTTTTATCTAGATGTGGTCATTTAAACTGAAGGAGAGTCCCAAGCTGAAACGCCGCATGTCCATGTGTGTGTCTCCCCCCCCCCCCTCCCCGGACGCTGATTGGCCTGCTAAGTTCCTCTGGAACCTTGTGATTTGATTAGTTAATGAGCAAAAACCGTGTTCGCACTGCGTGACCAATGGTCGGCGTGGACTCGGTGGGCCAAAAGGCCAGTTTCAGTGCAATATCGCAAAACTAAACTATCTCTAAACTAAACTTTTAAGTGGTTCTCTAGTTCCCAAATGAGATCATGATATACCCAATTCAGCCTGCATAATGCAAATAGCGTTCCCTAATTCATGAGTCATGTTATATCCAATTTGTGTTGTAAAAATACGTGACACAACAGGACTAGGTGTACAAGAATGCAGTTTGACTCATGAAAGTACAGTTGCATCTTAAATGAGCATTGCAATATTCCACAATCTTGCATGAATGCCGCTCCAATGACCCATCATCCACTCAGCTGGACACCAGTAATGAAAGTCATCACAAATCCTCGCCTCCCTCCTCAATTCCTTCCACGGGACACTGCCTGACCTGCTGAGCTCCCGCACTTTGTGATTCAGTATCAGTCCGTATTTGTGCCCTTTATCTCTGCAAGTTCAATTTTTCCTGCCCTCCCCCCACCCTCCCACCTTTGTAACAGGATCTTTGTGCAACCCTCGGCCTGTGCATAGGATTCAATGTTGAAGGTTGAGGTCAGTTGTAATCTGCGTGTCCTCCACACACATTGCTGTCTCAGCAGAGATTCCTGCTTCAAGCCAAAGGCACGATGCAGACGACTTTCCTGATGCTGGTGCGGTTGTTAACAGTGGTACCCGAAACACTGGGCTTCTGCCTCCAAAGCCTCCAATGTGATGATACTTCTCTGTGTTTCAGAGGAACTTCCCAAAAAGGTGGACAGCATCACGCCCTACACCATGGCATTGATAGCAAAATACATTGCCCGTCATCGGCTGCGGGAGAGCAAGCTTCTCGACACCATCGCTGAGTTCCTCATCAAAAAGGGAGACTATCTGGACAGCAAGGTACTGGATTTCAGCTGCCCCCCCACGTGTGGTGTGGGTCTAGAGTAGCGGGTGAAGGGGAGGACTGGAGTGTGTGCAGGAGGCTCTGTCAAAGAGACGGAACGCTGTGCCTGTGGGCGTCGGGGCAGTGACCGCTGAAGGTTTCATACGTCACGGATGTGTTCTGTATCATGAAAGACAATATGTAGAACGTAGAACAGTACACATAGGAACAGGCCCTTCAGCTCACCATGTATGTCGAACATGATGCCAAGTTCAACTAATCTCCTCTGATCCATATCCCTTCATCCCTTGCACATCCATGTGCCTATCTAAAAACCTCTTAAATGCCACTATTGTATCTGCCTCCACCACCACCCCCAGCAGCACATTCCAGGCATCCACCACACTCTGTGTAAAAAAAACGTGCTCCACACATAGAGTCATACCGCACAGAAACTTGTCCTTCGGCCCAACATCCATGCCGATCACAATGCCCCTTCTACACTGATCCCATATGCCCGTATTTGCCCCATCTATCTATATAATATTAAAACTCTGTGGCTGGCTGTGTGTGTGTGTGTGTGTTTCTGCCTGACTTGTGGGTGCCAGCCTTTGATTCGTTGCTACGCCAACACCAGACCCAGAAACGCCGAGATTTTTTCCATTTCGGTAGAGATTTCACTTTTCATTCCAAGTATCCACTCCTGATTAAATTTCTTCATGTTTATGTACCCATTTTTAATAAAATCCTTCTTCCCCCCCACTCACTCATTTTGTCGCCTCCTGCTGGCCAGCGACCATAACGGCTGCTGGCTCCCGCCTCTCGCCTCAAAGACGCCATTTAAAAACAGCCGCACTGCTGAGTGCTGGAATCTTATGTTCGGGAACGGCTTGAGTTGGAGGACCACGTCTCCCGTGGGGGCTACGGGTAGGGAACGGCTGCGTTGGGGGAGCAGACCCAACGGGTCTGCACTTGGTCTAGTATCATTTCAAATCTTTCCTGTCCATGTACCTGCGTTGGTGTCTTTCAAAAGCTGTTATAGTACCTGGCTCAGTTACCTCCTCTGGCAGCCACATTAAAGCAATGCCCTCTAGTATTGATATTTCCACCCAAGGAAAAAGGTTCTGGCTGTCTACCCTATTTATGCCGCTCGCAATTTTATAAACTTCTATACTTCAGGTCGTAGGGAAAACAATACAAGTTTGTCCAACCTCTCCTTACAGCTACTACCCTCAGGTGCACCTTTTTCACTCGGGGACGAGGAACCAGGTACAGTGATTTAAACGACATTTGGACAGATATATGGATGGAAAGTGTTCAAAGGGATATGGGCCAAATACAGGCAAATAGGACTAGCCCAGAATGGCAACTTTGTATCTGTGGTGTACAGCTCTATGATTCTATGGGGAAAGCATGTGATATGAATGAATTTACCATTTAGATAGTACGCGAGAAAGAATATGTATTGAGGGTCAATGTGAATCTGAATTTGCTGTGTAAGTATATCATAAGACAGGAGCAGAATTAGGCCATTCGGCCCATTTGAAACGGGCCCTCCTCCACCATTTGATCATGGCTCATCTATTTTTCCCTCTGCACCCCATTCTCTCGCCCTCTCCCGTAACCTTTGACACTCTTACTATTCCAAAATCTGTCAATCTTAACTTCAACACCAGGTCAGGTTGGGGGGGTTCTATGCTACCTGCCCCATGATCGGATGGTCGGCAACTAAACCGTCTCCCCCACCTGGTTTGCCAGGTGAGGAGGGGGCTGTGGACCCCCAGCAGGACCAAAAACAAGACCTGTCAAAGGGCGGATGAGCTTCTAGTGGGCCAACGGCCATCCGCACTTCAGTAGAAGTTGCGATCACTGTCGTCCATAGCATTGTAAGGAGCGCCCAGGAGCGGAAAAGACTACAAAAAGTAGTAAACACTGCCCAGTCCATCATCGGCTCTGACCTCCCTACCATCGAGGGGATCAATCGCTGTCGCTGCCTCAAAAAGGCTGGCAGCATCATCAAGGACCCACACCATCCTGGCCACACACTCATCTCCCCGCTACCAGGTAGAAGGTACAGGAGCCCGAAGACTGCAACGTCCAGGTTCAGAAATAGCTGCTTCCCCACAGACATCAGGCTATTAAACTCAACTGAAACAAATCTGAACATTAATAGACCATTATCTGTTTATTTGCACTTTATCTGCTTATTTATTGATGTGTATATATATTTATATAATGGTATATGGACTCACTGATATGTTCTGTATTCATGCCTGCTATATTCTGTTGTGCTGAAGCAAAGCAAGAATTTCATTGTCCTATCTGGGATACATGACAATAAACTCTCTTGACTTGACTTGAACTTGAAAAAAAACATGAAATGTAATTCTTCCCTCTCCTTGCTTCTCAAAAGAGAAGTTGTTAACTTTAAAAATACCCAATGACTTGGTCCTCACAGCTGTCTGTGGCAACGAATTCCACAGATGCACGAACCTTCCTCATCTCCTTTCTATCCTAGAGTTGCTGGCAATGAGTGAGATTTTCTCGTAGTACTGAGAGTGTGATCACCACCGTCAGCACCAGAGCTGTATGAATGTTGCTGCTTACGCAGTGTGTTTCTGCCAGTCCCCTCTGACAACCCGTTACACGGCCGCAGTGTTTTAAACCGTGTGCTTTCCTATGCGGCAGGTAATTCAGAACTGGTCTTCCCGTTCAGCCGCATGAACTACAAGCCCACCAACGCGGACAAGTTCTTTGAGAAGCTGGAGTCGGTGTTGGAGGTGAAGGCGATGAACTCTCCCCTGGCCACCGTCAACATCTTCATGTCCATGTTTCAGCTTGGACACTTCCCCGGCGCCATTCTCGACCGAGTCTTCTCCGCTGCGTTGTCAACAACGTGATGAGTATGTGGGGGGGAGGGGGGGAACGGGGGCAATGTTGGCAGTGGGACCTGCACCCGCCGTGGGGCAGGGAATGTGGTCTCGCTGTTGGGGTGAGGAGGGGATGTACAGTGTGTACTGGAGGGAGCACACTGACAGAGGCTCTGCGCAGTGACCACTGAAGGTTTCACCCTAGAGAAAGTTTCAAGGAGATGTTTTTTTGACGCGGTGGGGGCCTGGTACCCACTGCCAGTGTTGGTAGTGAAGGCAGATACGAATGTGGTATTTAAGGGGCCTTTAGATAGGCATATGGATGTGCAGGGAATGGAAGGCTATGGATCACGTGCAGGCAGAGGAGATTAGATTAATTTGGCATCATGTTCGGCACGGACATAGTGGTTCATGTGCCCTATTGCAAAACCGAATTCAGGACCGCTGATTAGCTCCCACTGTCACCTCTGTAACTGTACCTCTCATTCTCGGATTCTGTTCTTCTGGTCTGTGCAATTCTCCCACTCGGGAACCCCGTGAGTATCGTGTGTCCTCTGGAACCCTGCAAATGGCTCTCAATGGCCATTTGGTCCAACTTGCTCATGCCGACTAACATGCCCCATCTACGCTAATCTCACCTGCCTGCCTTTGGCCCATATGACTTCCGTTTCGTGTACCTGTCTGTCTAAATGTTTCTTAAACGCTGTGATAGTACCTGCCTCAACTACTTCCTCTGGCACTTACCCGCCACCATTTACCATTTACCAACCACCCTTTGTTTAAAAAGTTAAACCTTTCTACCCTCAGCTTAAACCTATGTCCTCTGCTTCCCGATTCCCCTGCGGTGTAAAATACTACCAATCTATTCCTCTCATGATTTTATCCACCTCTATAAGATCACCCATCATCATCCTGTGCTCCATGGAATAAAGTCCTAGCCTGCTCAACCTCTCCCTGTAGTTCCGGCCCTCGAGTCCTGACAACATCCACGTAACTCTTCTCGCCCCTTTCCGGCTTGACAACATCTTTCCTATAACATGGTGTCCAAGAATGAGCACAATATTCTAAATTTGACCCCATCAATGTTTGTACAGGCAGCACAGTGGTGCAGCGATAGAGATGCTGCCTTATAGTGCTTGCAGTGCCAGAGACCCGGATCGATCCCGACTGTGAGTGCTGTCTGTACGGAGTTTGTACGTACTCCCCTTGGCCAGGACTCGAGGGTTTGTACGTAATCCCCGTGGCCGCGTGGGTTTTCTCCGAGATCTTCGGTTTCCTCCCACACTCCAAAGATGTTCAAGTTTGTAGGTTAATTGGCTTGGGTTTGTATACTTGGTATAAGTGTAAATTGTCTCTAGTGTGTGTAGGCTTGTGTTAATGTGCGGGGATCGCTGGTCGGTGTAGACTCGGTGGACCGAAGGGCCTGTTTCTGCGCTGTATCTCTAAACTAAACTAAACTGTAACATGACCTCCCAACCTCTATATGCAATATTCTGACTGATGAAGGCCAATATGCTGAAAGCCTTCCTGACCACCCAATCAACCTTTTGCGGCACTTTCAGCAATCCCTGGGTAACCTGGGCACTCTGGCAGTGACACACGAGTGTCACTCTGTGTGACCTTGAGCTCCTGACTGTTTGCGTTTCCCCATGCAGGCAGTCCCTATGGTCTAATTGTGCGCCGGTACCTGTCACTTCTGGACGCTGCCATCGAGCTGGAATACCGTGACTACAAGGGTCCCCGACTGGAAGACAGGTACAAGGTTATGATGTTTGACCGCGTACTGACTGCAGACGATGTCAACAGGAAGTACAGGTCAGTGCTCACTTTGAACTCCGCTTCAATTATTTTACTGTACGTGGGCTTTTCTCACCCTCCCTTCCCCACCCCAAACCTCCTCCCGTGGGCAATGCCCTTCAGTCCCACTGGTGCCAACACCAAGATGCCAAGCAGGCATGTAATGATAATATGCCACCTTGGTTGGCAGGTCAAGGTGGGCTGAAGGGCCTGTTTCTGTGCTGTAGAGCTCTACGACTCCATGACAAGGCATCTGACAGGATGGTCTTCACACTGCCACCTTTGTTTAACCTATTCCTCTCCCTTCTCACACCCTGTTTCTCTGTCTCTGTCTCTTTTTTTCTCTTTCTCTTTCTCCTTCTCCCTTTCTTCCTCTCTCTCTTTCTCTTCCTCTCAGTTTCTCCTTCTCCCTTTCTCCCTCTTTCTCCCTCTCCCTATCTCGTGTTCTCCCTCTTTTTTTCCCTTCCATCTCTCTTTCTCCCTGTCTCTTTCTGAGACCAAACATTGAAGAAAACATAGAACACTTGAGCAGAGGAACAGGCGCTTCAGCCCACAATGTGTGTGCCGAACACAATGCCAAGCAAAATCTTACCCCATCTGCCTGCACGTGATCACCCCTCCCCCCCTCCCATTCCATGCAGTTCCATGTGCTGATCCAAACCGCCACCATTGTATCTGCCTCCACCACCATCCCTGGCAGCACGTTCCAGGCACTCACCACTCTCTGTCTGTAAACAAAACTTCGCGTCTCACATCTCCATAGAAAAATGTTCTGTCGACCTTATCTCTGGTACGCAATGGATACGATGCGGCTCACTGTTCTTTACAAACGCCCTGCTCTTTCCCCCCAAAGATGTTTCCTTTTTCTTTCTGATTTCACGCTAACCTCCTGCCATTGTACATTCCTTGTCAATAGACAATAGACAACAGGTGCAGGAGTAAGCCATTTGGCCCTTTGAGTCAGCACCACCATACACGGTGATCATGGCTGATCATCCACAATCACTTCCTGCCTTCTCCCCATAGTGTTTCCTCGTCTCCGTTCTAAATGGCTTACCCCCTATTCTTTAACTGTGGTCCCTGGTTCTGGACTCTCCCAACATCGGGAACATATTTCCTGCCTCTAGTGTGTCCAAACCCTTAATAATCTTATTTGTTTCAATAATATTCCCTCTCATCCTAAATTCCTGAGTATAAAAGCCCAGCCGCTCCATTCTATCAATATATGACAGTCCCGCCATCCCGGGAACCTCGTGAACCTACGCTGCACTCCCTCAATATCAAGAATCTCCTTCCTCAAATTTGGAGACCAAAACTGCACACAATACTCCAGGTGTGGTCTCACTAGGGCTCTGTACAACTACAGAAGGACCTCTTTGCTCCTATACTCAACTCCTCTTGTTATGAAGGCCAACATGACATTCGCTTTCTTCACTGCCTGCTGTATCTGCATGCTTACTTTCCACTGGCCACCTATTTCTGATTCCTGCTTCAAGTATCCACCCCTTCTCTCTTCCCTTATCTTGGTAACCCAGCTTTTACCCTCACATTCAGGCTCATGAATTCTGTCTGCACACATCCCTCCGGGGACAACCCCCCCCCCCCCCCTCCTCTTATACGCTCCCCCCCCCCCCCCCCCCCCCCCCCCCCTCTGATGCAACAAATGTCTTTGTGTAGTAAGGAACTGCAGATGCTGGTTTAAACCGAAGATAGGCATAAAAAGCTGGAGTAACTCAGCGCGTCAGACAGCATCTCTGGAGAAAAGGAATAGGTGACGTTTCAGGTCGAGACACTTCTTCAGACTGAGAGTCAGGGGAAAGCTTTCTTTTGTTTGACCCGCTTAGTTACTCTAGCCTTTTGTGTCTATCTTTCACAAATGTCTTTATTTGGTATTCCGTTGTTAAACATCTTAAGGTTTTTCTTGTGAACGCTGTAATGATTACAATGAACGGTTTCATTTCCCTATTGTTTATCTGAGACGCCATCCTCGTTAATCTCTTGCCAGTTACAAGGGGCTGGTGGCGGAGGCGTTGAGGCAGCTGCTGGGCGACCAGTGTTACAAGCAGGACGAGGTTCTACCTCCCGGCTATTACACAGGTAGGAAGACAGTCTGTGTCCCATGGAGCTGCTCGGCTGTGTTATAAACACCAGTACCCTACCCGACCTTGGCATTAGTTTAGTGTCAGTGTATGGAGGTGCCTTGAGAAGCTTTGCAAACTCTCCAGTAAAATTATTACCATACATGAGTACACACAAATACACCAAGATTGCAAAGAGAAAAATACAAGAGTGCAGAATGTCAAGATTATAGCATTACAGTTGCAGATGTCACAGTGTGCCAGGTTGGAAGATCGAGCCTACACCCGATCATATGGGAGGACCGTCTAGTAGCCTAAAGTACCTTAAAGAGCACTTCACTTCAGCTTCTTAACATAGAAAATAGGTGCAGGAATAGGCCATTCGGCACATTCAAGCCAGCATCACCATTCAATATGATCATGGCTGATCATCCAAAATCAGTACCCCATTCCGGCTTTTTCCCTATATCCCTTGATTCCCATAGCCCTAAGATTTAAATCTAACTCTCTCTTGAAAGCATCTAGTGAATTGGCCTCCACTGCCTTCTGTGTGAGAGAATTCCACAGATTCACAACTCTCTGGGTGAAAACGTCTTTCCTCATTCCAGTCCTAAACGGCCTACCCCTTAATACTTAAACTCTGACCCCTGGTTCTGGACTCCCCCAACATTGGGAACATTTTTCCTGCATCTACCCTGTCCAATGCTCTAAGAATTTTATATGTTTCTATAAGATCCCTTCTCATTCTTCTAAATTCCAGTGAATACAAGCCCAGTCAACCCATTCTTTCATCATACATCATCCCATTATCCTGGGAATGAACCTGGTGAACGTACGCTGCACTTCCTCAATAGCAATAATAATAATAATAATATATCTTTTATTGTCATTGCACGTCAGTGCAACGAGATTTAGTGTGCAGCTCCACTGATGTACAAGAAAGGTAAATAAATACAATACATAAATAAACAAGCTGAATTGATTGACGTGACCATCTGAGGGAGACTGTCCAAAGGGGGTGGGTGGGGGGGCACTCATTAGGGCCGGTTCAGAGCTGCTATAGCTCTTGGGATGAAACTGTTCCTGAGTCTGGAGGTTCGGGCGTAGAAGGCCTTGTAACGTCTGCCGGAGGGAAGTAGTTGAAACAGACCGTGGCAGGGGTGTGATGAGTCCTTATGGATGCTGAGAGCCAGTAAGGAGCAAGAATGTCCTTCCTCAAATTAGGAGACTAAAATTGCACACAGTACTCCAGGTGTGGTCTCACCAGGTGGTACATCTGCAGTAGGACCTCCTTGCTCCTAAACTCAAACCTTCTCGCAATGAAGGCCAACATGCCATTAGCTTTCTTCACTCCCTGCTATACCTGCATGCTTACTTTCCATGACTGGTGGACCAGCACACCCAGGACTCTTTGCACCTCCCCTTCTCTTAATCTGACATGATTCAGATAATAATCTGCCTTCCTGTTCCTGCTACCAAAGTGGATAACCTCACATTACCTGCTTCCGATATAGAGTGCAGCTGCTTGTGTTCTGGACATAATGGAGGAGGGAATGTTCTTGCATCAGCCACAGTCAGAAGCTTGTGGGCCCACAGCAACACTGTGGGAATGCCGCACCGTGGGAACGCAGCACTGTGGGAACGCCGCACTGTGGGAACGCCGCACTGTGGGAGGGGTGCACTGTGGGAACGCCGCACTGTGGGAACGCCGCACTGTGGGAGGGGTGCACTGTGGGAATGCCGCACTGTGGGAACGCCGCACTGTGGGAACGCCGCACTGTGGGAGGGGTGCACTGTGGGAACGCCGCACTGTGGGAACGCCGCACTGTGGGAGGGGTGCACTGTGGGAATGCCGCACTGTGGGAACGCCGCACTGTGGGAACGCCGCACGGTGGGAGGGGTGCACTGTGGGAATGCCGCACTGTGGGAGGGGTGCACTGTGGGAACGCCGCACTGTGGGAATGCCGCGCTGTGGGAGGGACCAGGCAGTGTCCATCACTTTCTGCTGTCTCCTTTTGTTCGTGTGGAAGTGTGTGATTTAACCTGACTCTGGGATGTGTGATTATCTGTTCCTTTTTGCAGACTTCTTACTGTGGATAAACGGATCTGGCAATGTCCTTCATATAAACGGGACTACTCCCAGTGCCGGCACTCCTCTGTGTCCCTCCATCCCAACTGCAAAGTCCACAGAGAAGCCCGGTGTCCCGCATGCCAACGCTGACATCTCCTCCCTCACCACCGACTTCCAGACGTTCTCGCCCTTTTGCCACAACGACGTGGCGGTGAAGGAGAAGAGAGAGGGAGAGCGGGGGGCCGACGTGGATTTCCTGAGCCGTGCTCGCCCCGCCGGCGGTGGCACCGTCTCCAGCGCAGCCCCCATCCTGCCGGGGACCACCATGGAGTACAACTCGTACTACCCGCCGGCCAGCTACTACAACAGCCTGACCAAGGAGCAGTCGCTGGAGAGTCAGGAGAGCTCCACCCTCAGCAGCCCGTCCGACTGCCTGAATCAGCCGCCCAGCACCAGCGGCTGCTCCCCCATCATCGGCTCCAGCTCCCTCTTCCAGTTCCCCATCGGCAAGATCCTGGACGAGGAATCCGACACCCCGCCCCAGAACCAAGAGCACAACCTCTTCAGAACGGAGCAGCCCACCCCCAGCTTTTACGACAGCCCCCACTACCCCGAGACCCCAGGCCGGGTGGGGCAGGGGGAGCTGGTGAGTCCAGTGCCCCCACCATTGCAACTCTCCAGCCCACTGCTGACCGACAAAGAGAGGTGCCGGGACAGCGATCAGGTGAACAGGTCAGTACACAGGGAACGTTCCCAGTTGAGTTTATTGTCACGTGTACCTCGGTACAGTGAAAAGCTTTTGTTGTCTGCTAACCAGTCAGCGGAAAGACAATACATGATTACAATCGAGCCTTTCACAGTGTACAGATACAGGATAAATAGAGGAATAGATCGGGTAGATGCACAGTCTCCATCCCAGAGTAGGGGAACGAGGACCAGAGGACATAGGTTTAAGGGCGGGTTATGGTCTGAGTGCAGGTAGATGGGACTAGGTGAGAATAAGTGTTCGGTATGGACTAGAAGGTCCGAGATGGCCTGTTTCCGTGCTGTAATTGTTATATGGTTAAGGTGAAGGGGAAAAGATTTAATAGGAATCCAAGGGGTAACGTTTTCACACAAAGGGTGGTATATGTATGGAACAAGCTGCCAGAGGCCATTGGGGCTGGGACTATCCCATCGTTTAAGAAACAGTTAGACAGGTACATGGATAGGACAGGTTTGGAGGGATATGAAGCCAGCGCAGGCAAGTGGGACTAGTGTAGCTGGGACATTGCTGGCCGCTGTGGGCAAGTTGGGCCGAAGGGCCTGTTTCCACACTGTATCACTCTATGACTCTAAAGAGTATAACGTGAATAACATTTAGTGCAAGATAAAGCCAGTAAGGTTCTATCTGGTGAAGTCTGAGAGTCTCCAATGCGGGCGAGGTGGTGTTCAGGTTTACACTGGGGCTGTGATAGTGGTCCGAGGCAAAGAAATTGCCTGAACCAGTTCTGAACCAAAGAAATTGCTGTAAACTCTATATGAATCACTGGTTAGACCCCCAGCTGCAATCTTCGGTCCAAGTCCAGGGCGACACACAAGCCTATGGTGAGGATGCGGAGATTTACGGAGTGTATACCCTGACCTGGCTCTTCAGCTCCTGCAGGGAGACCGCAGAAGCTGGCGTTGTTTGTTTTGGTGGCAGAGAAGGTTAACAGGAGATGTTAGTGTGGTTCAAAATCATGGAGAGTTTTGAGAGATTACATTTTAGCTTAGTTTACTTCATTATTGTCAAGTATACCAAGGGACAGTAAACAGCTTTTGTTGGGTGCTATTCAGTCAAAGAAAAGACAATCATGCCATCCACAGTGTACAAGTGCAGGATAGCAGGTACAACATTTAGTCCAAGATAAAGTTTGATTAAATAAGGAAAAGTCCAAATAAGGAGAATGTTGGTGAGGCTGCACTTGGAGTATTATGTTCAGCTTTGGTCACCCTGCTATGGAAAGGATGTCATTAAGCTGGAAAGAGTGCAGAGAAGATTACGAGGTTGTTGCCGGAAGTCGAGGGCCTGAGTTACAGGGAGAGTTTGGGCATTGCCAGGACATTATTCATTGGAGCGCAAGAGGTTGAGGCGTATAAAATCTTGGGACTTGATAGGGTGAACGCACAGTCTTTTACGCCCAGGGTAGGGGAATCAAGAACCAGTGGACATAGGTTTATGGTGAGAGGGGAAAGATTTAATAGGAATAGGAACCTAGCGGCAACTTTTTCATGGTATGTGGAACGAGCTGCCAGAGGAGGTAGTTGAGGCAGGTTCTATAACAGCATCAAAAAGACATTTGGATAGGTAGATGGATAGGAACGATTTAGAAGGATAGGGGCCAAACACAGGGAAATGGGAGTAGCTTAGATGGGGCATCTTGGTCGGTACGGACAGGTTGGGCTGATAGGCCTGTTTCTGTGCTGTATAACTAGCTCAGATAGTCGGCATATGTGGAGGGAATGGATAGGCGACATTTCGGGTTGGGACCGTTCTTCGGGGTTATTAGTCAGGGTTGGGGCAGTTATATGATTTATAGTTTTGAGTTCCTCATTGAAGCATACAAAATTCTTTGAGGTCTCAGCAGCGTATATACAGGGGGAATGTTTCTCCTCCCAGATGAATCTGGAAGCAGAGGTCTCTGGGCTCAAGAAAAGGGGGAAAGTCATTTGGTATTGTCATGAGCATAGTTTTGTTTATTGTCACGTTAACCGAGATACAGTGAAAATCTTGTGTTGTGTGCTATGCAGTCAGTGGAAAGACTATAGATGATTCCAATCAAGCCGTCCACAGTGTACAGATATAGGACAAGGAGAATAATGTTTAGTGCAAGATAAAGTCCATTAAAGTCCGGTTAAAGATAGTCCGTGGATCTCCAATGAAGTAGCTCCCTGCCATGGATGCCCTCCACCGCAAACGGTGTCTGAGACGGGCCGGGAAAATCATCAAGGACCCCTCTCACCCTAACCATGGACTATTTGCCCTCCTCCCATCAGGGAGGCGGTACAGGAGCCTCAGGTCTCGCACAAGCAGGCTGATGAACAGCTTTTTCAATAACACCATTACACTGCTGAACTCACAGTCCCGACGCTAGCTATCTTTTATACTCTCCCATCTGTATACATTTATTTGCCTATGTACCAGTTTAATTCATCCACAGTGTACACATTGTTTAACGAGTATTTTTATTTCTACTATCTTGCACTATGACCAGACGCTAAACTGCATTTCGTTGTACCTGTACTCGTATTTGTGCAATGACAATAAAGTTGAATCAAATCAAATCAAATCAAATCAAATGGTAGCTCAGGACTGCTCTCTAGTTGGTGATAGGATGATTCAGTTGCCTGATAACAGCTAGGAAGAAACTATCACTGAATCGGGAGGTGTGCGTTTTCACACTTTTGTACCTCTTGCCAGAGGGGAGAAGAGGGAGTGACCAGAGTGAGACTCATCCTTGATTTTGCTGGTGGCCTTGCCGAGGCAGCGTGAAGTGTAGATGGAGTCGATGGTTTGGGCTGCGTCTACAATTCACTGCCTTTCTTGGGGTCTAGGATGGAAATGTTCCCAAACAATGCTGCGATGCATAAAATGTTTTCTACGGCACCTCTCTAGAAGTTGTTGAGGGTTGTTGGGGACATGCTGAACATCTTAAACCTTCTAAGGAAGTAGAGGCGTTGGTGTGCTTTCTTGGCCATGCAAATGGAAAGGACAAAGGAGTGGTGAATGCTTGGAAACAGCTACTTCAGAGGAGACTCAGCCATTGACTACATTCAGAACAGAGGTTTATATATTTCTGGATATTGCAGGAATCGAGAAATATAGGGATAGGGCAGGAAAAAACATTGAGGCAGAATATCAGCATGATCCTATTTAACATACGATGGTGGTGTTGAAAAGGCTTTTCAATAGGCGCATGGATGTGTAAGGAATGCGGGATATGGATCACATTTAACTTAGCATCATGTTTGGCAGAGACATTGTGGACTGTAGTATCTGTTCCTGTGCTGTATCATTCTATGTTCTACGAATAGTAGCACAGGTTGGAGGGGCCGAATGGCCTACTGCGACTCCCATGTTCTTGCATCCTCGTCCTTGCTTAACTGCCCACTCTCCGGATAAATGCATTTATCCTGGATACCCTGTCGGACCTTTGATTGATTCCGAAGCCCAGACCATTTCTAAAAATGCATGCCCAGTGGTCCTGATGGCCAGAGCTGTGCAATACCGTTGCCATTTGACAACCACACCCATATCAGTCATCAGTTCTGCATGCTTCCTATCTCTTCCACTGAGCCATAGCGCTGTACAGAATGGAAACAGGCTCTTCAGCCCATCTAGTCTATGCTGACCAAGGTGGCATACTGGGTCAGTCCCATTTGCTTGCATTTAGGCCACAGCCCTCTAAACCTAAAAAAAGTTGAAATTGTCTCCGCTTCTATAGCTTCCTGGTTTATCTGGCAGATCTTTCCAGAAACTGGCAGCTCTTTCCAGATACAGACTACCCTCTGAGTCTCTCCTCTCACCTTAAGCATGCACCCTCTAGTTTTGGACTCCTCTATCCTGTGAAAAAGGCTTTATCCATGCCCCTCATGATCAATATTGTCGCCCCGCAGCCTCCTATGCTCCAAAGAAAAAACGTCCCAGCGTATCAAACCTCTCCCTGTAACTCAAGCCCAGTTAACATCCTGGTGAATCTCTTCTGCATCATTTCCAACTCAATGACATTGCCTATCAGCCAACTTCACCATCTCTGACATTTGCCATGAATGTGTAGTGTAGAACCTTGTTAAACGTTGCTGGAGGTCGAGGCGCATTGCATCGACTAAGTTACACTCGTCCACTGTAACGTGTTTCAAATCATTCAATAAAACTGATCAAGCAGGATCTTTCATGCTGACTCGTTATAGTTTGCAGTGATGTTTTATGTCTTTAACCATGTTGCTAATACTAATGTCATTCAATAGACAGACCTGAGGTTGCCCATTAGTTCCTTTGGTCCTTCAGAGACATGGTGCCTATGTTGAGCTGATGGGGACAGAGAGAAAAGAGGCCCGAGTGTATAGAGCCATTTCAAAGAGCCAGCACAGTGGTGAGGGATGAATGGTTACCTGAGATATAAAATGCCATGAATTAGAATCATAGTGGCATATAGCATGGAAACAGGCCCTTCAGCCCAACCCCTCCTTGTCAACCAAGATACTTGTTCCATTGGCCCAAGTTTGGCCTATATCCCACTAAACCTTCCGATCCATGAACCTTTCCCAAATGTCTTTTAAATTATGTGATTGTACCTGCGTCAACCCCTTCCACTGGATTGGAGGAGGAGAAAGAGTTTTTACGTTGACAGGGACTCGAGAGGTTGACATGTGTTGGAGCAGCATTGCCTTCTGTATCCTGGGAATAAGAGACACTAGGGTGCTAGAGAGAACACAAAGTAACTCAGCGGCTCGGGCAGCATCTCTGGAGAACATGATGTTTCGGGTCGGGACTCTTCTTTAGACTAACTGTAGGTTGGGTGGATGCCGCCTGCTACAGGGAGAGGTTGGATTTTCCTCTTGACTTGGATTGTTCTCTGTGAAGTGTCAGATGTTGAGGGGGGGACCTGATAGAAGACTGTAAAGTGATGAGCGGCATGGATAGTCAGACCCTGGGTTGGTACATCTCCAGTAACGGACTGCTCCTTGCCCCTTCCCACAGGATTGTGATGTCGGTAAACGACAAGTGGCATTACTGCCACAATTCGGATGTGCTGGTGGGATCCCGGGCCATGCGTGATCGCCACCTCAGCTTACTAGGATACACCGTGTTGCAGGTATGGCTCGTCACTTCAGGAAGCTTCCAGCTCTCGGCATCTACAGCACGAGGGAACTTTTGGCCTCGTTAAGGAACTAATCCCCAACTAATGCTGCTGTCTTGCTCCCTCTATGCTGCCTCGCACTCATCCCTTTAGACTTTAGAGATACAGCGCGGAAACATGCCGTTCGGCCCACCGTGGGCAAGAGTGTGTGAGATGTACTCTGTAGGTGGGAGGGACTGGACAAGGGGGTTAGCTGTAAGGAGAGGCTGGACAAACCTCAATTGTTTTCTCTGCACCATCAGAGATTGAGTGGACAATAGACAATAGGTGCAGGAGTAGGCCATTCAGCCCTTCGGGCAAGCACAGCCATGCAATGTGATCATGGCTGATCATCCCCAATCAGTATCCAGTTCCTGTCTTCTCCCCATGTTCCCTGACTCCGCTATCTTTAAGAGCCCTATGTAACTCTCCCTCGAATGTATCCAGATAACTGGCCTCCACTGCCCTCTGAGACAGAGAATTCCACACACAACTCTCTGTGTGAAAAAGTGTTTCCTCGTCTCCGTTCTAAATGGCTTACCCCTTATTCTTAAACTGTGGCCCCTGGTTCTGGACTCTCCCAACATTGGGAACATGTTTCCTGCCTCTAGCGTGTCCATACCCTTAATAATCATATAACCATATAACAATTACAGCACACAAACAGGCCATCTTGACCCTTCTAGTCCGTGCCGAACACGTATTCTCCCCTAGTCCCATATACCTGCGCTCAGACCATAACCCTCCATTCCTTTCCCGTCCATATAACTATCATATGTTTCAATATGGAGATTGAGTCTGAAAATTCTGAAAGGCGTAGAAGAACCATTTTCCCTGTTAGGAAATGTCAATGGCCACAGGGTATAGGTTTGAGGTGAGAGGGGCAAAGTCTAAAGATGATGTGCAGGGCAAGTGTTTACACAAGGTGTAGTGGGTAGCTGGACTGCACTGCCATGGTTTGTGTTGGAGGCAGATACAATCATGACGCTTACCAGGCTTTTAGATAGACGCATAGATATGCAGGGTGTGGAGGGATATGGATCACGTGTAGGAGAGGAGATGAGTTTAAGTATGGCCTGTTTGACATGCATCAAAAGGTCTGTTCCAGTGCTGTGTGTTCTGTTTTTTTCGCAGGGTAAGGGAATCGAGAACTAGCGCGCATAGGTTTAGGGTGAGAGGGGAAAGATTTAACAAGAACCCGAGGGGCAACCTTTTCCACACAGAGTGTGGTTGATATATGGTACGAGCTGCCACAGGAGGTAGTTGATGCAGGTACTATCACAACAATCAAAAGACATTTGGACAAGTATATGGATAGGACAGGTTGAGAGGCATATGCGCCAAGCATGTTGATCGGCGTGGGCAAGTTGGGACGAAGGGCCTGTTTCCATGCTGTAGACTCTACGACTCGTATTCATGCTGCCTGACCCGCTGAGTTACTCTGGCACTTTGCAGTTCCTTGTGTCTACGGACAGCGCCTGACCTTCTGTCTCTGCTCTTCCCCACAGCTGCCTTACCACCAGCTGGAGAAGCTGAATGGGATCGAGGAGGTTAAACAGTATTTACAAAAGAGACTGCTGGACGTGCAGTTATGACGATCAAAGACTGGATTATTTTGTACCCTTCCCTCTTTATACTTGGAGAGCCAGCAGCGGGTGACCAGCTGCCCGACGCAGCCCCGCGGAACGGCCATCCCGCCGGACAGACCGGGATCGCTCCGATCCTTCCTCCCTCCCTCCCTCTCATTTTCTCTGGAGTGTGAACGTGTGACTCCTGGTTTTACAGATTTTATTTGCTTTTGTGTGTTCCCATGCTGATTACTGCCAGATGTTCTGTACCAGCGCTGGAGACTGCGTCCTGTGGGCATTGTCCCTGAGCTCCGGCCGTCTGCTCCTTCCCCTCCCCGGGCTGGGCTGGGCTGGCTGGCTGGGGAAGATCAAGCTGTGATGGAGCTCACAGGGAGGGGCAGAGGCTGCCTCTGACCACCCGGCTCATTCCTCTAAAATGAGCAATGCCGCCAGGTGCAGTGAGGGGCTGAGGGACTCCCCCACCCTCCCCCCTCACAGCCCTGATGGTCTCAGAGAGCCTGGGGTCCACACCATCTCCCTCTCTCAACACAGCCCAAGGTCTCGGAGAGTAGTGAGAGGTTCCCTCCTCATTCTCCCTCCAGTGCAGAGGAGCCTGGGGTGGAGCGGCGGGGAACAGCCGTGTCTCTTTCTTTGCCCATGGTTTGCAGAACCACAGCAGGGGGTTCATTGCAACAGGACCACCTTCAGACGCCAACCTGCAGTTCGTGTGCTGAGAGGAGTTCCAGGATTTAGGCGCTTCCATTTCAGGATGAGGTGAGACCGGGGCAAGCAGCAGCAGAGGTGGGGCAGTATTTGAAATGTGCTGGTATTAGGGTGTAGTGTTACCCTCAGCCTCCTGGGCAGTATTGGGTGGGGGGGGGGGGGGGGGGGGGGGTGCTGTTTGGGAGGTTGGGTGAGGTGCTGCCATGCGTGGTGTGTGCCGTGTTTATGCAGCCTCCCCTGCAGAGGGAACCCAGTTGCAGTATCCTCTGTCACTGGGGCAGCTGTGTAGGGATCTGAGGAGTGGCTGGAATGGAAAGGGAGAGTTGTGCATGACATACATTTAACAGTGGGAGGCTTTTATACCATAGAATCAACCATGATCCTCTGTCCATGAAATAGGGGGGGGGGGTGGGCTGGGGGGGGCTGGACGATTGAAACAAAGTGCTGGAGCAACTCAATGGGTCAGGCAGCATCTGTGGAGGAGGCGATGGGCAGTCGGCGTTTCGGGCAGCAACCATTCATTGGGTTGGTGGTCATCGCCAGCGCCACTGTCCCGTGGTTGATGGTGAGGTATCAGGCGACGGGGAGACGGTGAGAACTACCTCCCCCAGCCTGTGGGAGAATGACTCACATCAGTGGTCAGTGTGCTGACCGGATGTGTTTGACTGTAGTTAGATGGTAAGTGTAGTGTGTGGGGTGTCGGTAGTGCCTGGTGTGTAGAATGCTTTCTGGATGGAGATGTCGGACAGAGGGGGAGGGAAGGGGGTGGGTGGGTGGGGGTGAACAGAGTTTTAGTGCAGTTTGGGGTGGGGGTGTGGAGGGTGGTGGGGTTTCTTGGCTGTGGGTTAATACGAGCGACTGAGGAACTGGTGCGATTCTGAAATGTCCATTGGTATCGGGGTGACGTGTGTTTGAGGTGTAATGGTTTTTTTTTTACTAATCTCCGTGTGTTTGTACGGTGCCCACGAGGGGTGGGTGTGGGTCTGGGGATGTGTTTACCACAATGGGGAAATGTTCATGGGCTAGAATCCTGTACGCTTTCAAATCTGGGTGTCAATCCACTGTGGCTGTAGCAGATTGCTGTGAGCTGTAGGAAGGGATTATACAATGCCTGGGAATAAATAATACAGGAAATCCTCCACTGTGTGTGTCGAACGTCATTGAAAGCCTGAACCTTTCATGTTGCATTGCACATGTTGGTCTGGGAAAGGTGAAAGTGTTCCAGGTCTCGGCAGGGGGGGGGGGGGGGGGGGGGGGGTAATATTATGGGTTTTCGAGCTCTACAGCATGGAAACAGACCCATCAGCCTACCTTGTCTATGTCAGCCAAGTTGGGTAGAGCCCAATTGCCCGCATTTGGCCCATATCCCTCTAAGTTCTCCCTTTCCCCATATATGCCCAAATGCCTTTAGAGATGCATCGAAACAGGCCCTTCAGCCCATCGTGTCTGCGCTGACCAGTAATTCCCTGTACCCTAAAATTATTCTACACACAGGACAACTACAATTTACCAAAGGACATGTCCCACTTAAACGACTTTTTTGGCGACCGCCAGCACCCGTCATAGGTCGCCGAAAATGTTCAACCTGTTGAAAATTCAGCGGTGACCAGAAAGGCGCTACAACTCTTTGGGTGACTAGGAGACTACTCACGACCATGAAGGCGACACCCTGGTGAAGCCTGTATGGTCGTGAGTAGTTGCCCAAAGAGTCGTACCTTGTCCTGGTCGCCGCTGGATTTTCAACATGTTGAACATTTTCGGCGACCTGTGACGGGTGCCGGCAGTCGCCAAAAAAGTCACGTAAGTGGGACAGGCCCTTTAATGTACAAACCTACAAGGTCATGGGGACAAACAACAAACTCCGTACAGATGGCACCCATAGTTAAGATTGAACCTGGGTCTCTGCTGCTGAGGTAGCAACTCTACTGCTGCATCACCGTGCCGTCACAAGAAGGGTCTTGACCTGAAACGCCACCCACTCCTTCTCACCAGTGTTGATGCCTGTCCCGCTGAGTTACTCCAGCTTTTTGTGATCATTTTTCTACCCATCTGAAAGTTGTATTTGTGTCCGCTTCTATAGCTTCCTCTGGCCGCTCGTTGAAGATATGGAAACATAGAAAATAGGTGCAGGAGTAGGCCATTCGGCCCTTCGAGCCTACACCGCCATTCAATATGATCATGGCTGATCATCCAACTCAGTATCCTGTACCCGCTTTCTCTCCATACCCCCTGATCCCTTTAGCCACAAGGGCCACATCTAACTCCCTCTTAAATATAGCCAATGAACTGGCCTCAACTACATTCTGTGGCAGAGAATTCCAGAGATTCACCACTCTCTGTGTAAAAAAATGTTTTTTCTCATCTCAGTCCTAAAAGATTTCCCCTTTATCCTTGAACTGTGACCCCTTGTTCTGGACTTCCCCAACATCGGGAACAATCTTCCTGCATCTAGCCTGTCCAATCCCTTACGAATTTTGTAAGTTTCTATAAGATCCCCCCTCAATCTTCTAATTTCTAGCGAGTACAAGCCGAGTCTATCCAGTCTTTCTTCATATGAAAGTCCTGACATCCCAGGAATCAGTCTGGTGAACCTTCTCTGCACTACCTTAGAATAAGAGCGTGTGTTCACTTTATCCATGCCTCTCATGATCTTGTACACCTTAATAAGGTCACCCCTCAGCTTTTACGCTCCAATGAAAAAAGTCCCAGCCTCTCCAACCTCTCCCTGTAACTCAAGCCAAGTTACCATCCAGGTGAATCTCTTCTGCATCCTTTACAACTCAGTGACATCTTTGATGTCAGTCTCAGTGCCTTGGGATGATTGGGGATAAATGGAATGTCTCGATCTGTTGCCACAAATTGGCCAGACCTGAAATATACACTGGTGATTGGGGTGAGTTAAGACCATAGAGTCAAGTGGCACAAAAACAGGACTACATTTGATGAGACCCTCTGAACACGGACACTAACTGGGGCCTCACCAGCGTCAGTACTGAACATCACAGCGCCAGTCAGGACAGGGACACGACTCATGGGGCAGTGACGAGAGTTGGATTGTTTTCTTTCCAACACCAGAGGGCTTAGGTTTAAGGTGAGGGGGAGAGATTTAAAGATGTACCCGGAAGGTTATTTTAACTAAGAGCTTGAGCTATTGCGACATTGTGGGCAAAAGTGCCTGTTCCTGTGCTGTACTGTTCTATGCTGTCCCAGGAGTGAGTGATAAGAGTTTAACAAAAGCCGGACACATTTTTGTTTTGAGCAGAGTTTTATTGTGCAGTTGTCTGCTGCCTTGGCTAGAATCGGACTCAATTTTGGACCTTGTAACTTCAATAAAAAACTTGATTTCTCCAACTAACAAAACCCACAACACAGGTATTGTTCTCATGCAGTGTGGCTGGTGTGATGGCCTTTCCCCATACATTGGAGGTGAATGATGCTCCAACTACAGAACTTCTCACCATGCTGCTTTACCCATGGTTACATGAACCAATTTTACGCACAGAAAACTCAGCAAAAAAACACTGTCTAACTTTCAAACGCAAGATTGGAGCCAAGGTTCTAGGCTGCGTCCCAGCCTGGAGTGTCTTGTCCTCGATGTAAACGTGAATGGTACAATCAATAAGGGAACACGTTTGTCGTGTAATATCCATTAACTGAGGTCCCTTCTGCCCATCAGAACCTCCTGCGGTTCCTTCATGATTGAGGGGATAAACAGGATGAGGGTTGTAGTGTTTCCACCGTCAGCAGACCCCACAACAGGCTCCACATCACAGTGATGCAGGAGCCAGGGCAAGGGGTCGTGGTCCCAGGGGAGAGGTCACGGTGACATCCCTTACATGGGGTGGTGCTGGTGGAGGTGTTGGGGATGGCAGGGGAAGTTGGGGGTGACAGGAGCTCCTCTACCTGTAGCTCAGGCCCTTGTGAATCTTTTTGTACATGGGGTTTGCAGTGGGCTGCTGCCTCCTTGACCCAGCGACACCAGGCACCCCTCAGCCATGTCGGACAGAACTGATTTGATTGCCTTGGTGAGGAAGTCACGGATCTACCCGAACCAGGTAAAGATACAAACTACAATGAAACGACCAAGATGCATCTCAGCTGGGTTTTGGCCGAGGAGAGCGACTGGTTTGTTTGACATGCTGTTCCTTTGTTTAAGAAGGGCAATAGGAATAACCTGGCAAATTATAGATGTGTGAGTCTAACATCACTGGGAGTGTTCCCAAAGGGGAAGTTTCTTAGAGATAGGATTTGCTCACATCTGAAAAAGCACAAACTTACTCAGGACAGAAAAAGTCAAGTCAAGTTTTATTCGTCACTTGCACATAAAGTGCCAGTGAAATGAATTTGCCAGCAGCGGTACAATAAAAAAGAATACACAATACAAATTTAACACAAATATCAACCACAGCATTCATCACTGTGGTGGAAGGCACAAAATGTGGTCAGTCCTCCATTTTCCCCCGTGGTCGGGACCTCAACCCTCCGCAGTCACCGCTGTGGGCGTCCAGATGTACAGACAAGGTAAGTCCTGAATCGGTGCCTCCCCACCGGAGACCGCGGCTTCAAGATGGTGCAGGCCGGCGGTCGAAGATGTAAAGTCCGCGCCGCAGCCAGAAGTACCGCAGACTGCAGGGCCGGTGGTCGGAGCTCCTCTCCAGGGATCCCCGATGAGGGACCCCGCCGCGCCCGCGGTAGAAGTTGGCGGTGGGCCGGCGGTCGGAGTTCTTCTCCGGGGTCCCCAACGAGGGATCCCAGGCCCAGGATGCCGCCAGCTGGAGCTCTGCAGACCGCGGCTTCTGGCTGCCGCGTGCCATCGAAATGAGCACTCCCCTCCGGTGACCCCTGGCGAGGGCTCGCCCGCTCCCCGACGAGAGTCCGCGCTGCGCCCGCTGCTGAAGCCCCGGGCTCGCCTCCGGGAAAGGCCGCACCGATCCTTGAGCAGATGTTAGGCCACGGGGGAGGCGACCTGCAAAAGGTCGCCTCTCCGTGGAGGAGGCGAACTAAACAGTTTCCCCACACAAGACACACCGAGAAACATTAAAAACATATATTTAGACACACTAAAAAAACAAAAATAGTAGAAAAAACAAACACGCTGCTGGTGCCCTCACCAACCACAGTGCTGGAGGACATGGGTAGGTGACGTTTCACGCTTGGACTCTTCTTCAGACTGATGGATCTCGACCCAAAATATTACTCATCCTTGTTCTCCAGAGATGCTGCCTCACCCGCTGAGTTACTCCAGCATTTGCGACATTTTTTTTAAGGACAGTCAGTCTGCCTTCTGTCTCGCCTACTCTTTTCCTTGAGGCAAGATAATGAATGCAAACACAGGGTGCTGGAGTAACTGAGCGGGTCAGGCAGCATATGTGGAGGACATGGATAGGTGATGTTTTGGTCGGGATCCTTCAGTCTGAAGAAGGGTTTCGGCCCGAAACGTCGCCTATTTCCTTCGCTCCATAGATGCTGCTGCACCCGCTGAGTTTCTCCAGCACTTTTGTCTACCTTCGATTTTCCAGCATCTGCAGTTCCTTCTTAAACAAAATCTTTCAGTCTGTTGTTTTCCAGTTTACTGTTCCACTGCAAATTCTTTTCAAGGTACGACTAGTTTGAAGACGTTCTCCTCAGAAGAAGTCATGACCCAAAACGTCACCTATCCATGTCCTCTGCAGATGCTGTCTGACCCACTGTTATTCCAGCACTGTGTTCTGCACAAGATTCCAGAATCTGCAGTTCCTTGTGTTCATAAGTGTTAGGAGCAGAATTTGGACATTCGGCCAATCGAGTCTACTCCACCATTCAATCAGTGCAGATCTCTCCCTCTCAACCCCATTCTCCTGCCTTACATAGAAAATAGGTGCAGGAGGAGCCATTGTGATCATGGCTGATCGTCCCCAATCAATAACCCGTGCCTGCCTTCTCCCCATATCCCTTGATTCCACTAGCCCCTAGAGCTCTATCTAATTCTCTCTTAAATCCATCCAGTGACTTGGCCTCCACTGCCCTCTGTGGCAAGGAATTCCGCAAATTCACAACTCTGGGTGAAAACGTTTTTTCTCACCTCATTCTTAAATGGCTTCGCCTTTATTCTAAGACTGTGGCCCCTGGGGACTCGCCCAACATTGGGAAAATTTTTTCTACATCTAGCTTGTCCAGTCCTTTTATAATTTTATATGTTTCTATAAGATATCTCCTCATCCTTCTAAACTCCAGCGAATACAAGCCTAGTCTTTTCAATCTTTCCTCCTTCTCCCCGCAACCTTAGACACCCTTATTAATGAAGAACCTGTCAATCTCTGCTCTAAAAATAACTTGGCCTTCACCACCGTCTGTGGCAATGAATTCCACAGATTCACCACCCTGTGTCACCAAGACAATGAACACTTAATGTATGCAAGTTCATTGCAGGGTCACCAGAGCCGAGAGCAGCAGCTAGTTAGTAGCAGATGTTGTTGAACCTCTAACGGTACCTGAACTTGGTCATTGCCTGCCCAAAGAGATCATGTTCCTGCTAGAACTGCTCAATATAAGGAAGCTGTGAGAAGACACAAAGGGATCCAATGTTAGAAATCAACGGGCCACAAATCAAAGCGTAGGGTCCTGACCCAAACGCTGTCTGCCCAATCCCACCACAGATGCTGCCTGACCTGATCTAACTGATTTGAATGTGACATTTCTCCTCAGTTTGTGTCCATCCCCTTCCCAATGGTCACAAAACCATCAGCCACTTTCAGATCACCACAAGGGTCACGACACGAAACATCGCCTGTCCATTCCCTCCACAGATGTTGCCAGGCCCACTGAGTTCCTCCAGCACTTTGGTTTTTGCTCATCAACATAACTGCTGGAAGCATCCCGCCTGTCCAGCTGCATCTGTGGAAAAACACACGGTCTATGTTTCGGGTCAGCGACCCTTCCTCAGGGCCTGGATAGAGTGGATGCGGATAAGGTGTTTCAATAATGGGAAAGTCTAGGACCAGAGGGCAAAATAAAATGACATACCTTTACAAAGGAGATGAGGAGAAATTTCTTTAGTCAGAGGATAGTGAATCTGTGGAATTCATTGTTACAGACGGCTGTGGATGCCAAGTCAATGGGTATTGACAGATTCTTGATTAGTATGGGGATCTAAGGTTATTGGGAGGGCAGGAGAATGGGGTTGAGGGAAAGACCGATCAGCCATGATTGAATGGCGGAGTAGACGATGGGTCGAATAGCCTAATTCTGCTATGACATATGAACTAGTACAGTAGATCTGGAAGGTGAAGGTGGAGGGTAGGGAAGGAGGTTTCAGGTTGAAAACATGGAGATTGGTTAAGAATCCATCGTACCGCGATGTATCACTGATGGTTGGGCAACAGCTGTGCCAAAAGACCGCAAGGATGTAGCCCAGTCGGTCACACGGACCAGACCCTCCCACCATTGACTTCATCTACATTTCACATTGCCTTGGGAAAACAGCCAACATGATCAATGGCCATTCACACCCCAGTCATTCCCTCTGCTCCTCTCTCCTGTTGGGCAGGTGATACAAACGTTTAAAAGCATGTACCACCAGATTCTTCCCCACTGTTATCTGACTACTGAACGGTCTTCCCATAAGCTAGGGAGCAGTCCCGATCTTCCAACCTACCTCATTTCAGACCTGGTACTTTTTCTCTGTAACTGTAAAACTATAAAGTTCAAAAACTATTCCTCACCCTGACAGTAGGATTAGTTGGGGACTGGCACATGCCATAGTTCTGTAACACTAAACCTTGCGATAACTTCGCACCTTTTCCTTCTCTGGCAACTCCTTGTATTTCTTGGAGATGATCCTTGTCATAGAAACATAGAAAATAGGTGCAGGAGTAGGCCATTCGGCCCTTCGAGCCTGCACCGCCATTCAATATGATCATGGCTGATCATCCAACTCAGTATCCTGTACCTGCCTTCTCCCCATACCCCCTGATCCCATTAGCCACAAGGGCCACATCTAACTCCCTCTTAAATATAGCCAATGAACTGGCCTCAACTACCTTCTGTGGCAGAGAATTCCAGAGATTCACCACTCTGTGTGCAAAATGTTTTTCTCATCTCGGTTCTAAAAGACTTCCCCCTTATCCTTAAACTGTGACCCCTTGTTCTGGACTTCCCCAACATCGGGAACAATCTTCCTGCATCTAGCCTGTCCAACCCCTTAAGAATGTTGTAAGTTTCTATAAGATCCCCCCTCAATCATCTAAATTCTAGCGAGTACAAGCCGAGTCTATCCAGCCTTTCTTCATATGAAAGTCCTGACATCCCAGGAATCAGTCTGGTGAACCTTCTCTGTGGCAAGAATGTCTTTCCTCAGATTAGGAGACCAAAACTGTACACAATACTCCAGGTTTGGTCTCACCAAGACCCTGTACAACTGCAGTAGAACCTCCCTGCTCTTATACTCAAATCCTTTTGCTATGAATGCTAACATACCATTCGCTTTCTTCACTGCCTGCTGCACCTGCATGCCTACTTTCAATGACTGGTGTACCATGACATCCAGGTCTCGTTGCATCTCCCTTTTTCCTAATCGGCCACCATTCAGATAATAGTCTACTTTCCTGTTTTTGCCACTAAAGTGGATAACCTCACATTTATTCACATTATACTGCACCTGCCATGCATTTGCCCACTCACCCAACCTCTCCAAGTCACCTTGCAGCCTCCTAGCATCCTCCTCACAGCTAACACTGCCCCCTAGCTTCGTGTCATCTGCAACATGTCCATGTTGCTCATTTTCGGGTGAACCTTGGCATACTTGCCTTTCTCCTCCATGAAGATTCGGAAGCACGGAATCAGTGGCTTCTTGGGAAAGTCAGGATGCCTCGGAAATAAAGAATGGCATTCCAACGTTGAACAAATGTCTACTTTCAATCAATGATAGTGACCGGGAATGGGACAGAGTTAAACCAACCATCAACTCCACACTTACCCTGAGCTTTGGGACATTTTTTACAAACAAGGAATGCAGTTCCCATTCTGTCCCTCCTGCCCGCTCCACCTTCAGTAATACAGTGACTGATCTTTACCCCATAGCACTAACCCCAGACACCTTGATTCTCTTCACCAACAATCTTCAATCTGTGCCTTAAATATTCCTCGTCAGTTCAGCTATCCATTGGACTCTGTCTCTTACATTCCAGGGAGAATGAACCCAGCCCATCCCATCTTTCCAAATAACTGCAGCCCATCCGATCCTGGCAACATCCCAAAATGAATCTCCTCTGAACTCTCTCCATCACGACCACATCCTGTCAGTAAAGTGGTAGCCAGAACCGTACACAATGTCCAAATGATTCTTACTCTGATTGCCTCAGTCTCTAAGGCAAACATGCCGAACGCCTTCTTCACTACCATCTGCACCAGTGCCAAAACTCTGCAATGTACGCAAGGTTTCCCTGTATATCAAAGGCTCCCAATGCTTCATCCCCTCTAAAGGCACTCCCTGACTTACACAAGGTTCTGTTCCGTGAACCGATACGCACATTGGAATCCCCTTCCTGAAACAACTCTGAGTATTAACCGCCTCAGCAGTGTCCAGGGCCTGGGTAAGCACTGCCAGCATTGTCGGCTGGTTCCCGATGCAAGCTTGAAATAAAGCCTGAATACAGATGTACGAGGTTACATAAGCCACCTGTTGCACGTCAAGGAGTGTCTGTATTCTTACCAGAATTTGATGTTCCAAAGTGCATTATCTCCGTCTGATGACTGGGCTTGATCCGAAACACTTAGCTATTCCTCTTCCCTAGAGATGCTGCCTGACCCAGCATTTTGTGCCTATCTTCTGCATTATCCCACTCTCTGTGTAAAAGTCCCACCTCACACAACGCCCTTAAACACCCCTCCTTTAATGATATCAGGCATTAAATTGACTTTTCCACCAGTCAATAAATGTCACCATAGGTTTAGGTTTGTTATTGTCATGTGCACGGAGGTACGGTGAAAAGCTTTGTTTGCGGGCTATCCAACTAAATCAAATAATACTATACATGAATACTATCATCAAACTCAAGTGCAAAGATGGAGTGAAGAGAAAATTACCAGAGTACAGGATATAGTTTTGCAGCTTGATATCCTTATAGTTCTGGACAAATAGTCTAATGTCCACAATGGGGTAGAGGTGAATCGGATAGTACCCTAGCATACGGAAAGACCATTCAGAAACCTAATAGCAAAGGGGAAGTAGATGTTCATCAGTCTGACACTGTGCAGTTTCCAGCTTCTGTACCGTTTGCCCGATGGGCGAGGGGAGAAGAGGGAATGACCAGGATGTGAATGGACATTTGATATTGTTGGCTGCTTCCCTGAGGCAACATAAAGTGTATATGGAGTCGATGGTGGGGAGTCTGGTCTGTGTGATGGACTGGGCTACATCGACAACTCTGCATTTTCTCCAGGTCTTGGACAGAACTGTTGTCAAACTAAATGATGATGTGTCCCTTATCGATTATTATGAGGAAGTCTCTCACTGTGAGCTCAAGAATGAATATTGTTTGGTTACAAAAGCAATGTTGAGGCCAAGTCTGTTTCCATCACTAATGTCAGCGTGTGCTCCTGGACTCACGCTTACTTTCAGTTTCTTGCCCTTGTACGGATTTTTCACCATCTCTTTGGCAACGTTGAGCAGCTCGCTCAGTGTGCGATACTTCCTGATCTGGGGAGACGAGAGGCAGAGGTGAATGCATCAGCAAACACTGCCACTCACTCAACAACAAGCAGCTGAACCATGACATGGAGCTGCACTGTGGAGCTGTGACCAGCACCAACTTTGCTAGTACAGACACCATGGGCTGTTCCTGTACTGTACTGTTGCAGAGCCAGAGCTGTACAGCGCAGAACAGGCCCTTCGGCCCATCCTATCCATGCCATCCTGATGCAGCATAGAACCCAGGTCATTCGGCACACCATGCCATTACTGACCATGACATTAATTAAACTATCTGCCTAAACATGTTCTCTATCCCTATGTCCTGTTTGTCGATGTGTCTGTCTAAATCCCAAATAAACAATGCTATTGTATCTGATTCCACCAGCATCACTTGCAGCAGGTTCCAGGCACCCCAAACTCTCTGCTTAAAGACCTTTCCCCGCATATCTCCTTCAAAGGTTACCCGTCTCACCTTAAAGTTATGCCTCTAATCTGACATTTCCATCCTGGGGAAATGGTTCTGAATGTCTACCCTATCTATGCCTCGTAATTTTGTATATTTCTGAGGTCTCCCCTCAGCCTTTGATGTTCCAGAGAAAATAATCCAAGTTTGTCCAACCTATCCTGATAGCTAATATCCCCTAATGCAGACATTTTTTTTGTAAACCTCTGCACCCTCTCCAAAGTGACCCCATCCGTCCTGTGTAGGAAAGAACTGCAGATGCTGGTAAAATCGAAGGTAGACACAAAATACTGGAGTAACTCAGCGGGCGAGGCAGCATCTCAGGAGAGAAGGAATGGGCAACGTTTTCAGACATCCATCCTGTAATGGGACGACCAGAACAGGAGAGCAGGAAGCAGAGCTGAAATGTCCGAGAGTTTTCTGACCTTCCTCTGTGATTTGTTAGACAGACCTGGTGCCAACCTGTGAGGGATGGCGAGCGGGCACAAGTTAGCCAGGGATGCAAACGTCAACCCGGTAACTAAAAGGGAAAATAAGCCACCTGGTGTTAGCTCAGGGCACAACATCATGTCACCAGGCAAAAGCATCAGCTCCCCAGCCATGCTCACCACAAGAACAATTAGTTATCATGGTCAAAGAGAAGAGGTCCTGAAAGGAGAATTTAGGGAGTTAGGAGGAGAGTTAAGGAGAAGGACCGCAAAGGTAACAATCTCAGGATTGCTGCCTGTGCCACGCGACAGTGAGAGTAGGAATGGAGCGAGGTGGAGGATAAATGCGTGGCTGAAGGACTGGTGCAGAGGGCAGGGATTCAAGTTTCTGGATCATTGGGACCTCTTTTAAGGAAGGTGTGACCTGTACAAAAAGGACGGGTTGCACTTGAACCCGAGGGGGACCAATATCCTGGCGGGGAGATTTGCAAAGGCTACTGGGGAGACTTTAAACTAGAATGGCTGGGGGGAGGGACTCAAATAGAGAAAGCTAGTGGACAGTGTGTGAGGCAGGAGGCAGAGAAGGGAAGCACCCAGACCCAACATGTAGGGGGGGAAAGAAGAAAAAAATAATAAACAGAGAATAAGAGGTGGTGGGGTTCTTAAATGTGTGAGCAGAGAGACAGAGGGGTGTAAAATAGTAAGATTAAACGAGAACTTACCAGTTTGAAGTTTGATCTGTATTTTATGAGGAGTTACGATGAGGGATTACGTGAAGAACCCGCTCAGTGCGCAGGCGCGGCATACTTCCAAGCAGCGGTGTGGAATCACAGATAGACACAGTTATTTTGAAGTAAACATAGTAAAGATAAGGAGACATCAATTTATTAGTTTGATCCATATAATGAGGGTGGGAGCGGAGGGCACGTAATCCCTCATCGTAACTCCACATAAAATACAGATCAAACTTCAAACTGGTAAGTTCTCGTTTAATCTTACTATTTTACTTCGGAGTCACGTGAGTGACTACGTGAAGATTTCAAAGCTCTGTGATTTCAAACCGTGTAACAGTTTCATTTCACTCACTGCCGAAGTTCTTGAGGGAGGAAGTGTTATCGTAATGAACCAATGAGTCTATTTGTAGAAAAACACAATGGTATTTTTTAAACAATAACAACAAAGAATTAAGTTGCTCCCCTGGGCTTAAATTAAATATTTGCAGTTCGTAAATCTTTACTGCAAATAAACCAGGTTTTGCCAACGGCTTATTATAAAATTTCTGAACGGTCTTTTCCCTTCCCACCATCCTGCTGTAGCCAGGATGTGGTGTATAGGCATGTCCATTCTTTAGCCGTCGACATGGATGCTGCCCTGGTGGAATAAAATTTGTACATGTTAGTGTTTATCCCAGCAGTTTCTAGCACCTGCTTGAGCCATCTCGCAATGGTTTGGCTCGTACCCCACCATAAGGTTTTTGTGACAGACCCACAAGGCTTTTCATCTCCCTCGAATATTCTGGTTGTGTCTATGTAGGATAGTAGGTAGGTCATGGCACATAACCGTGGTTCTGGTGGGTAAGCCACGACTGGATTAGGTGTTCCTGGTCTGCTCTGTTTGACCAGTCACTGGATAACGACAGATCTGGTCTGGAGCTGTGATCATGTTGTCCAGTCGCAATAGGTGTAGTGACTGGACCCTCTGAGCGGATACAAGTGCCATCAACCTAAGCGTCTTTAGTGTAGCTTGCTCGAGGCCAGGGGATCTGGCTGGTGGCCATTCCCTGAGATATGTCAGGACCACACTGATATCCCAAATATGGGTATACCTGGGCTTAGGGCTTGATATTGTAAATGCCCTTCATCAGTTTTACCACCAGTGGATGGGATCCCATCGCCTGTTGTCCTGCCGCTGGTTTGAGATAAGCAGAAAGAGCACTCTGCGCTGTGTTGATGGCACTGTAGCTGATCCCTACATCGTGGTGTAGATGGCCAGGAACTCCAGTATGTTGGTGGCTGTAGCTGTTGCGTATGTTGTCCATGTTTCCTGGCAGTACTTCTCCCTTTTTTGATGCTGGTTAAGTACTGCCTCTTGGTGGATGTTCGAAGGGATGCCGACATGGTGGTGATGGTTTGTTTGGACAATCCCAGTTCCAGGTAAGGTCTGTTCAAACTTGCAACCCAGACGTTTAATTTTCTCATGGCATGGGTGTTTAGCTTACCTGGTAGGTAAGTAGCTGATAGCCAAATATGTCTTTCGGCATACCATTGCCAAATCATGTTGACCAATTTGTCGCATGATAATGATTTTATGCCACCCATATGGTTAATATAAGCCATCACCGTAGTATTTATCAATTTGTAACCGAACATGCAAGTGCTGCATATTAGATACATATGCTTTTAAACCATAAAAGGCGCCCAACATCTCTAGATAGTTAATGCCCAGTGTAAGTAGTAATGATGACTCTAGTTTAGTCCATCTACCACTTGTGCTGGATATGGAGTTAGTCGCTCCCCAGCCTTGAGCACTGGCATCTGTTTGAATAACTAAAGTAGGGTTAGTGATAAAGATAGGGCTGAAACTATGCCAAACGTTTTCTGCCCACCACTGTAGCTCTGATATTGCTTCAGTGGGTAAGTTCATGACACGATCATAGTGACCTGTATGTCGTTTTATTGCCCGTACCTTTGCTCTCTGTAAATTTTTTGATAGTGCAAAGGTCCGAATTGTGTAGCCGGAAATGCTGCTACCATTTCCCCAATTACTCTTGCTACTTGTCGAATAGTTGGTCGCTCGTTGACCATTAATTTGTTGCACGATTGTGCTAATTCAACCATTTTTGCCTTTGGCAAGGTAACAGTCATATGGACTGAGTTAATTGTGAAGCCCAGGTAGTCCATGATAGTGGATGGCTTCAACTTAGATTTATCTGGATGTAGGACGAACCCCAGAGTTTCGAGGAGCTGTTTTGTAGCTGATACTGCTGCCACAGCCAATTCCATCGTTTTACCTACTATGAGAATATCCTCCAGATATGCCATGACAATATGTTTTGTTTTCTTAGTATTGCCATGGCTGGGTTCAATATTTTGGTGAATAATCTTGGGCTGAAGTTCGCCCATAGGGCAATGCTTTGTACCATCCAGATAAATTTTAGGTATCTGCGATGATCCTTGTATATGGGTACTAGATAGTAAGCATCTTTAAGATAAATGCTTGCCATGAAGTGTCCTTTGGAATTCAGTTGTTTGGCAGTAACATATGTCTCCATTTTGAAATGTATATACTTAACAAATTTGTTTAGTGATGTTAAGTCAATGATGATGCGACAGACACCATCTTTTTTGGTTTTAGTGAATATATTCGATACAATTTCCAAAGGTTCATGTTTGGTCTTTTCGATGACCCCCTTTGTGATAAGTCTCACCAGTTCAGCTTGTCCCTCACGTTTCTCTTTGACGGAGGGAGAAATACCCTTTGGGGCCATTGTTGAACTGGCGGCGTTTTTTCTGACATGAATTGTATTTTATATCCTGTAATGTTGTTGAGTATATACTTGTCACTCGTGACCATACCCCATGCTTCTTTAAACAAGTGTAATCTCCCCCCTTGTTAATAAAGCACCCTTATTCTCTATATGCTGGTAGCGACCAGACCCACCTACCTCCATGGTTATTGGCGATTCTGTTTCTTCATTTTCCTGAAGATTTTGTTCTGACGTGCTGGCGATGTTGGGGGGAGGCGCATTTTCCAGAGGGTCCGCTGCGGGCCCTGATCTGAAAGATCTTTGGGGATAATGTGCGGACCCCAAGCGTTCACCAGTCCCATATTGCGGACGTCGACTGGTGGATGCCGTGGGGTGCTGCCACTTGGGTATCGGAGGTCTTGGTTTGCTCGTCCCGGGGCCTGCCCTCATTAGGCCGAAGGGTTTTGATGCTTCCTGCATCTCCTTCAGTTTTTATTGAAATCTTTCCCAAATAGCAGCGCGTCCGTCTCCGCAGCTGGGGCTTTACACAAGCCAGCAAATTTGGGATTGAGGGCAGGTCTTATGTTTCCCTCCGTAGATTGTTGATCTCAAATTGTGTGGTACACATTAATGCCAGCACATCCTGCTGGCAGGTATCCATCTCCGTGGTCTCCACGGAACGAGCAAAGGCTGTGATGGCTGACGTCAGGAGCCTTAGGATCCGCTGTAGCTTGAGTTCTTGGGTACTGGATGTGTGACCCACATGCCCCCAGATTTGGCTGTTGACACTTTTTACTTTGAGGGCCTCATCGTTTTCTGGTGCTGTGTTGTTTCAGCACCTCAGCGAGCACCTTTTCCAGTAATGGTTGATGCTGGCCGCCATTCTTGGTTCCAGCAGTGCTCCAGCCCGTGGGGTTGCTACAAGCGGTCCATCACACCCAACAGCTCTTCATGTTCCTGCACCCCTGGCATACTCCCGAATTCGTCCGCCTGCCCCTGTTCCAGACCAGCCCAGCCCTGGTCACCAATGCTAGCCTCCAGTAATGAGGGAGCAGAGGGCAGTGCATGAAGGCACTGTGGAGGGGGTGCCTGACCTCCCTCCGCGAGAGCGCTCTTTCTGCGCATCTCGCTGGAGCTGCTCCAATTGCTGTTGGATGCAGCTCAGGCGGCTGTCTCTCCTCCATTTAGGTGGAGACATGTCCCCGTCCGACGAATCGGACGCCACCGGCCGGATGCCTGTTCGGATGGCTAGACATCCAGCCCGCAGTTCAGGCACTAGCGGGACTGGGCTCGGCGCGGTGATGGGGATAGCGGGGCGACCGGTTATTGTTCCTACCGCCTGTTGCTGCCCCCCCTGCAATGGAACGCTCCTCCGCTGGAGTCGAGCGGGGGACAGGTTCTTCTGGAGCTTTTGCCTTGTTGTAGCGAGAGCGCCCCTCAAGCAGCGCATCTCGCAGGCATCTGCTCCGTGAGCCGCTCCAGCGGCTCAGGCGGCTCTCTCTCCCCCCGTGCGGGTGGAGAGACGTCCCGTCCGACATCGGGAACACCTGCCGGATGCCTCTCGAGTGGCTATGCGTCCAGCCCGCTGCTTCAGGTACTAGCGGGCTGGCCTCGGCACGGTGTCGGGGAATTACGGAACACCGGGTCGCTCCTACCGCCGTTGCTGCCCCCCTCCCCAACGGGAAAACGGGGGATAGTTTTATCCAGAGCCTTTTTCTCTGCCTGTAAAACACAAGCAGAAAAAGGCTCACCTGTAAAGAAAACCCGACCTCAGGATACTCACCTGACGGTCCGGTTCATCCTGCAACGAGAGTGCCTAGCTCCCGTAGCAGCCGCTGTTGCACTGCTGGCGTAATGCCGCGCCTGCGCACTGAGCGGGTTCTTCACGTAGTCACTCACGTGACTCCGAAGTAAAATGAGGGTAGAAGCAATAGGTAGCAAGGTGAAAAGTAAAAGTGGCAGGCAGACAAATCCAGGGCAAAAATCAAAAAGGGCCACTTTTCAACATAATTGTACAAGGGGTAAGAGCGTTGTAAAAACAAGCCTGAAGGGTGTGTGTCTCAATGCAAGGAGCATTCGTAATAAGGTGGATGAGTTGAATGTGCAGATAGCTATTAATGATTATGATATAGTTGGGATCACAGAGACATGGCTCTAGGGTGACCAAGGCTGGGAGCTGAACATCCAGGGATATTCAATATTCAGGAGGGATAGACAGAAAGGAAAAGGAGGTGGGGTAGCGTTGCTGGTTAGAGAGGAGATTGACCAGGTAGAATGGCCATATTTATTTTCGGTGATGGAAAATTTTCAACTAGGAGAGAAGTACTGTACATGGGTTAAATTGTTATATTCTAACCCAACAGCTAGAATATTAACAAACAAAATGTTATCAACTAAATTTAATCTCTCTAGAGGCTGTAGACAAGGATGCTCACTATCCCCACTATTATTTGCTCTTGCAATCGAACCCCTAGCAGAAAGCGTTAGAAACCATCCAGGAATATTTGGATACAATACTAGAGACACAAGGAATAAAATCTCCTTATATGCAGATGATATACTAATATATATTACAAAATTAGAAACTAGTATTCCAAACCTATTAAATCTAATAACTCAATTTGGTCAGTTTTCGGGATATAGAATCAATTGGAATAAAAGCGAAATCATGCCAATAACAAAATTCAATTTACATACAATACAACAATCCCCTTTTAAAATAGTTAAAGATAAATTTAAATACTTAGGAATCTATGGTAACTAAGACATATACCTCTTTATTTAAACTAAATTTCCCACCCTTACTGAATAAACTACATAAGAATATTCAATACTGGAAAACACTCCCCATTTCTAATGCTTGGGAGAATTAATGCTATAAAAATGATTTTTTTACCGCAACTGCTGTACCTACTTCAATGAATCCCGATATATATCCCAAAAACCTTTTTTCAAAAAAGTCGACTCCATTGTTACAAGTTTTATCTGGGATGATAAGAATCATAGAATAAGTAAAAAGCATTTGTGTAAATCAAAGATAAATGGAGGTCTGGCTTTGCCAAATTTCTTATTTTATTTTTGGGCAGTCCATATTAAAAACATGAATTTCTGGCTGGAAGAAATGGATCCAACAACCAGATTGGCTAATGATGGAAAAGGAAGACTGTCTACCTTTTGAAATTGGACCGATCATATTTGCCCCCACAAAACTAGCACAAAAAAACCTATAAAGAAAACCCCATAATACATAGTGGAATACGAATTTGGAAACAAATAAAAAAAGATTTAAAATTGAATAATATACCGCTCTGCCTTCCCATTGTAAATAATCCTTTATTCAAATCATCCTTTATGGACAAAGGTTTCACACAATGGAAAAATTATGGAATCAAAAATATAGGACATCTTTATGGGAAAGGCACTTTTCTTTCATTTCAAGAGTTACAACAGAATTATGGACTGCACTCAAATAATTTCTTCAGATATCTACAAATTAGAGATTATGTTAAATCTAATACACAAGTCTACAGGAATAGGGAATCAGAAATTCTTGATGAATGTCTGAACAAGCATCCTAATACTGAAAAACTAATAGCTTATATTTATAACACCCTACTAAACAACGAGGTACCACCGACCGAACCATATAGATACAAATGGGAAAATGAAATAGGTCATCCTATCACGAAAGATATGTGGGACGAAAGTTTACAACAAATACATCAATGTTCATTAAATGCCAGACATACTTTAATACAATTCAAGGTCTTACATAGACTACACTTCTCTAAAATAAAACTAAATAGAATCTTCCCACAAATCTCTCCTATTTGTGATAAATGTCTACATCTAGAGGCTAATTTAACACATACTTTTGCAAACTGTATAAAACTTAAACATTTCTGGACAGATATTTTTGAAATAACTTCAGAAGTTATTAATACAAAACTGGACCCAGACACAAAATTAATAATACTTGGAATATCAGAACAAAGCTTAACACTCACAACAAACCAAAGAAACTTCCTCAATTACAGTATAATAACCGGAAAAAAATTAATATTAAAATTTTGGAAAGGCCCTACAACCCCCACAATCAAAATGTGGATTACGGAAATGTCGGAGACCCTATACTTAGAAAGAATTAGACTTGTCTTAATGGACAAACAAGATCTTTTCCATAAAATTTGGGCTCCATTCATTAACTATCTGAAGGGATAGACTGGCACAGCACGAGGACCCAGCTGAAACTTGAACTCAGGAACAGATGAAAAACTATACTCTATACTTTATAACCTACGAACCTATCTCCATTGATGTATCACAGGTAACCCATTCCACCTCCCTTGTTTTTCTGTTGTGTTTTTTTTTTTGCTTTCTTTTTTATTTGTAACTTTCTACCCTCTCTTTTTCTCGCTTTCTATAAAAAATAAAAATACTAGAAGCAGAAGTAATTGATAATGGAAAATTTTAATAATGTATGACTGATGTATATGAAAAGTTTTTTTTCTACTATAATATGTAACTACATTTTATAATATGTCTACTTCTAATAAATAAATTTAAAAAAAAAAAAAAAAAAAAAAAAAAAAGAGAGGAGATTAACGCAATGGAAAGGAAGGACATTAGCTTGGAGGATGTGGAATCGATATGGGTAGAGCTGCGAAACACTAAGGGGCAGAAAACGCTAGTGGGTGTTGTGTACAGGCCACCTAACAGTAGTAGTGGAGTTGGGGATGGCATCAAACAGGAAATTAGAAATGCGTGCAACAAAGGTAAAACAGTTATAATGGGTGACTTCAATCTACATATAGATTGGGTGAATCAAATTGGCATGGGTGCTGAGGAAGAGGATTTCTTGGAATGTATGCGGGATAGTTTTCTAAACCAACATGTAGAGGAACCAACGAGAGAGCAGGCTATTCTAGACTGGGTATTGAGTAATGAGGAAGGGTTAGTTAGCAGTCTTGTTGTGCGTGGCCCCATGGGCAAGAGTGACCATAATATGGTTGAGTTCTTCATTAGGATGGAGAGTGACATTGTTAATTCAGAAACAAGGGTCCTGAACTTAAAGAAAGGTACTTTGAGGGTATGAGACGTGAATTGGCCAAGATAGACTGGCAATTGATTCTTAAAGGTTGACGGTGGGATATGCAATGGAAGGCATTTAAAAACTGCATGGATGAACTACAACAATTGTTCATCCCAGTTTGGCAAAATAATAAATCAGGGAAGGTAGTGCATCCGTGGATAACAAGGGAAATCAGGTATAGTATCAAAACAAAAGATGAAGCGTACAAATTAGCCAGAAAAAGCAGCCTACCAGAGGACTGGGAGAAATTCAGAGTCCAGCAGAGGAGGACAAAGGGCTTAATTAGGAAAGGGAAAATAGATTATGAAAGAAAACTGTCAGGGAACATAAAAATCTAACTGCAAACGTTTTTATAGATATGTGAAGAGAAAGAGATTAGTTAAAACAAATGTAGGTCCCTTGCAGTCAGAACAGGTGAATTGATCATGGGGAACAAGGACATGGCAGATCAATTGAATAACTACTTTGGTTCTGTCTTCACGAAGGAAGACATAAATAATCTGCCGGAAATAGCAGGGGATCGCGGGTCAAATGAGATGGAGGAACTGAGTGAAATCCAGGTTAGCCGGGAAGTGGTGCTAGGTAAATTGAATAGATTAAAGGCCGATAAATCCCCAGGGCCAGATAGGCTGCCTCCCAGAGTACTTAAGGAGGTAGCCCCAGAAATAGTGGATGCATTGGTGATAATTTTTCAAAACTCCTTAGATTCTGGAGTAGTTCCTGAGGATTGGAGGGTAGCTAATGTAACCACACTTTTTAAAAAGGGAGGGAGAGAGAAAACGGGGAATTACAGACCATTAGTCTAACATCGGTAGTGGGGAAACTGCTAGAGTCAGTTATTAAAGATGGGATAGCAGCACATTTGGAAAGTGGTGAAATCATTGGACAAAGTCAGCATGGATTTATGAAAGGTAAATCATGTCTGACGAATCTTATAGAATTTTTCGAGGATGTAACTAGTAGAGTGGATAAGGGAGAACCAGTGGATGTGTTATATCTGGACTTTCAGAAGGCTTTCGACAAGGTCCCACATAAGAGATTAGTATACAAACTTAAAGCACACGGTATTAGGGGTTCAGTATTGATGTGGATAGAGAACTGGCTGGCAGACAGGAAGCAAATAGGAGTTAAACGGGTCCTTTTCACAATGGCAGGCAGTGACTAGTGGGGTACCGCAAGGCTCAGTGCTGGGATCCCAGCTATTTACAATATATATTAATGATCTGGATGAGGGAATTGAATGCAACATCTCCAAGTTTGCAGATGACACAAAGCTGGGGGGCAGTGTTAGCTGTGAGGAGGATGCTAGGAGGCTGCAAGGTTCTTGGATAGGCTGGGTGAGTGGGAAAAGGCATGGCAGATGCAGTATAATGTGGATAAATGTGAGGTTATCCACTTTGGTGGCAAAAACAGGAAAGTAGACTATTATCTAAATGGTGGCCGATTAGGAAAAGGGGACCTGAGTGTCATGGTACACCAGTCATTGAAAGTAGGCATGCAGGTGCAGCAGGCAGTGAAGAAAGCGAATGGTATGTTAGCATTCATAGCAAAAGGATTTAAGTATAGGAGCAGGGAGGTTCTACTGCAGTTATACAGGGTCTTGGTGAGACCACACCTGGAGTATTGCATACAGTTTTGGTCTCCTAATCTGAGGAAAGACATTCTTGCCATAGAGGGAGTACAGAGAAGGTTCACCAGACTGATTCCTGGAATGTCAGGACTTTCACGAAAGGTCACTGGAGCGTAAATCCCCACTCACGTGACCGAAAATTTTAACTGGGGGACAAGCGTCACTTCCGGTACATGTTAGTGGATGGGAAAACACGCACTTTCACACCGTTAAAAACATCGAAAACGGAAAGTTTTTGAGCTGCAATTTACTGTGCCAGTCGGGGTGACCGTGAGGAACAGCTACCTAAATTTACAGTCCAAAGAAAAGATAGAAACTAAGGTAAATACAAGAGCGAGCTGAAGGTGTAAAAAAGGCGGAAGTGCTAGCGGACTTTTTTCTTGGAGATTTAAAGATCCAAAATATCGGGAATTATCGCGTTTGCTCGCTGCATTTCATCAAAAGTGGCATTATTGGCTTTGTTATCTTTATTCATTTGTTATATGAAAAGTATTAAAAGTTAGAAACCCGTCAGTAAAATTGCAAAATCGCCCATGGTTCTCGGGTGGGTTTTAACATGCAAAATGAACACGCTTCTGAAGCTACATTTACCATTTAAATAATCGTAAACTCTCAATGCGTTTGGAAATCAATTTTACTGAGATGCAAGTTTACGATTATTTAAATGGTAAATGGAGCTTCAGAAGCGTGTTCATTTTGCTCCTGACAGCCCGTTCCACAAGTCCATTTGATTGTGGGAATTCTGGACTGCTGGTGACGTGGCGAAAATCCCATCGTTGAGCAATGTATTTAAAACACTGACTAGTGAACTGACTACAGTTATCTGACAAGAGGCGGTGCGGTGCGGGCACCGTGTACGGCGAAATGGCTCGCCAACTTTTGGATGACTGCAGCGGATGTTGGACCAGGTCGATTTCCAACCAGCCCGAATACGAGTCAACGAGAACCAGATACTGTTTGCCACGCCACTCGAATATGTCAGTAGCAAGCGTGGACCAAGGCAGAGGAGGAACAGGGTGTGAGAGCAGGGGCTGCTTCCGTTGGTGTGGCGTCAGGCTGTTGCAGACAGCACAGGCTTCAACTTTCCCATGCACAAATTCGGTCCTTCTGGGCCAGTAAAACATGTTGTTTGCTCGGAGAGAGAGAGAGAGAGAGAGAGAGCGAGAGAGAGAGAGAGGGAGAGAGAGAGAGAGAGAGAGAGAGAGATCCTCTTACAACCTAATGCTCTTAAGGCCCCAATTCTGTTATTATTCAGGCAACTGCACCACCCTATCCTGCCAACAACTAGAGAGCGGTCCTGAGCTATTTACCTCATTGGCGCATACTGTGGATGGGACTGCAGATGCTCGTTTAAACCCAAGCTGGACACACAATGTTAGCGTCACTCAGTGGGTCAGGCAGCGTCTCGTCACCCATTCCTTCTCTCCAGAGATGCTGCCTGTCCTGCTGAATTACTCCAGCATTTTGTGTCCATCTTCAGTTTAAATCAGCATCTGCAGTTCCTTCTTACCCAAAACATCACCTTTTCATTTTCTCCAGAGATAGTGGCTGGCTCGATTATAATCATGTATAGTCTTCCTGCTGACTGGTTAGCACGCAACTGTACCTTGGTAGCTTGCTAATAAACTAAACTCAAACTGAAATACTCAAAACAGTGAAGAGACACTTGGAGAGGTTTGAACCAAACACAGACAGATGGGACTAGTGTAGATGGGACATGTTGGGCAGCATGGAGGAGTTGGGCCGAACGGCCTGTTCCCACGCTGAATGACCCCATGACTGACCCCGGAGCCTGGAGCGGGGAGAGGCCGAGGCCCAGACCGCCCTCCCGGGCCATGAGGGAGCCAGGCCGGCGGAGAGACCCCGGCTCCTGGGCCTCTCCCACACGGTCCTCGGAACTCCGCTGCCTCCCGGCACCGCGAGCTGGGACCCGCCCCGGGCCGCACGTGCCCGCGACCTCCGGCACCTGCCCGTGACCCCCAGCACCTGCCCGCGACCCCCGGCACCTGCCCGCGACCCCCAGCACCTTCCCGCGACCCCCAGCACCTGCCCACAACCCCCGGCACCTGCCCGCGACCCCGGCACCTGCCCGCGACCCCCAGCACCTGCCCGCGACCCCCGGCACCTGCCCGCGACCCCGGCACCTGCCCGCGACCACGGCACCTGCCCGCTGACCCCCGGCAACTGCCCGGGACCCCCGGCACCTGCCCGCGACCCCCGTGCCACCTGCCCCGAACCCCTGGCACCCTGCCCGCCGACCCCCGGGCACTGCCCCGCGACACCCCGGCACCTGCCCCCGGCCCACGGCACCTGCCCGACGCCACCCTGGCACCTGCCCGCGACCCGGCAACTGCCTCCGCGACCCCGGGCACCTGCCCCCGACCCCCGCCACCTGCCCCACGACCCCAGAACACTGCCCCCGGACCCCCGGCCACCTGACACCGTGACCCCCGGCACCTGCCCGCGACCCCCGGCACCTGCCCCCGGACCCCCGACACCTGCCCCGACCCCGGGCACTGCCTCGCGACCCCCGGCAACAGCCCGCGACCCCCGGCAAATGCCCGCGACCCCCGGCACCTGCCCGCGACCCCCAGCACCTGCCCGCGACCCCCGGCACCTTCTGGCGACCCCCTGCACATTCCCGCGACCCCCAGCACCTGCCCACGACCCCCGGCACCTGCCCGCGACCCCGGCACCTGCCCGCGACCCCCAGCACCTGCCCGCGACCCCCGGCACCTGCCCACGATCACCGGCACCTGCCCGCGACCCCGGCACCTGCCCACGACCCCCGGCACCTGCCCGTGACCCCCGGCACCTGCCCCCGACCCCCGGCACCTGCCCCCGACCCCCGGCACCTGCCCGCGACCCCCGGCACCTGCCCGCGACCCCCGGCACCTTCCCGCGACCCCCTGCACATTCCCGCGACCCCCAGCACCTGCCCACGATCACCGGCACCTGCCCCCGACCCCCGGCAACTTCCCGCGACCCGCAGGCACCTGCCCATGACCCCCGGCACCTGCCCGCGACCCCCGGCAACTGCCCCCGACCCCCGGCACCTGCCCCCGACCCCCGGCACCTGCCCGCGACCCCCGGCACCTGCCCGCGACCCCCGGCACCTGCCCGCGACCCCCGGCACCTGCCCGCGACCCCCGGCACCTGCCCGCGACCCCCGGCACCTGCCCGCGACCCCCGCCACCGCAGATCACGAGTTGCCACCGCGCTCGTACCCGCTCCCGGAGTCGGGCACCTATCCGGCGCGCGCCCCCGTCACCCCCACCCCCCGCGCGCGCCTGCTGTGGCGCGTGACCCGTGACGGAAACAAGCCACACTCCCTTTCTACGTCACCCCAGGGTGCAGCACCCACACCACGTGACCCGCACCCCAGGGTGCAGCACCCACACCACGTGACCCGCACCCCAGGGTGCAGCACCCACACCACGTGACCCGCACCCCAGGGTGCAGCACCCACACCACGTGACCCGCACCCCAGGGTGCAGCACCCACGCCACCTGGTGTGGGTGCCCCACCCCCCCGAGGGGTCAGACAATGGTCGGCGCAGTGGTGCAGCGCCAGAGACCCGGGTTCGGTCCCGGCTACAGGTGCTGTCTGTACGGAGTTTGTCCGTTCTCCCCGTGACCGCGGGCGCTTAGTTCACGATCTCCGGTTTCCTCCCGCACTCCAGAAACGTTCAGATTTGTAGGTTAATTGGCTCCGGTAGACGTGTAAATTGTCCCTAGTCTAGTGTGTGTAGGATGGTGTTAGTGTGCGGGGGTCGCTGGTCAGTGTGGACTCGGTGGGCCGAAGGGCCTGTTTCCGTGCTGTATTTCTGAACTGAACAGCATCGGGCTGGCTCCTGCACCCGTGCAGAACGTGTTGGTCTTCACCACCAACGTGTTAACTTCATCACCAACTTCCACCCTGCCGTCAGTGTCAAAGGTTTATGGGAGAAGGCAGGAGAATGGGGTTGAGAGGGAAACGTAGATCAGCAATGATTGAATGTCGATGGGCCGAATGGCCTAAGCTTGATCCTGTGACCAGGATTATTGATTAGTGTCTGTTTAGTTTATATTAGTTTAGTTTCGAGAACTGTAAACCAGCATCTGCTGTTCCTCCTTTCTACTCTTCTACCGCTGGGCCACCTTGCTGCCCAGTCTTTGTCTTTGATATTGGAGATTATAAACAATTTAATTAACATCATATTTCCATTTCAGTCGATCACGGCTTAAATTGCAACGATATTCCGCTCCAATTTGCCCTGCGTGTCCCTCTGTTCTCCCCGCGTTCCCATCAATTTTCATTCTCAACATTAAACTATTCCTACCACAATCTACATTGCAACCCTTTATTTTAAGAATAGGCAACGCAGTGGTGTTGAAATGCTGCCTCAACCCCAGAGACCTAGGTTAGGATCTGACCACGAGTGATGTATGTGTGGAGTTTGCACCAAAGTTCATAGAGTGGATTTTCTCCGGGTGCTCCGGTTTCCTCCCACATCCTAAACTACGATCTACCTAATTGGAAACTCTTGGACGATCTTTCATCGGACTTTACTGGCTTTATCTTCCACTACATTCCTGGGATGTCAGGACTTTCATAAGAAGAAAGACTGGATAGACTCGTGTTGTACTCGCTAGAATTTAGAAGATTGAGGGGGGATCTTATAGAAACGTACAAAATTCTTAAGGGGTTGGACAGGCTAGATGCAGGAAGATTGTTCCCGATGTTGGGGAAGTCCAGAACAAGGGGTCACAGTTTAAGGACAAGGGGGAAATCCTTTAGGACCGAGATGAGGAAAACATTTTTCACACAGAGAGTGGTGAATCTCTGGAATTCTCTGCCACAGAAGGTAGTTGAAGCCAGTTCATTGGCTATATTTAAGAGGGAGTTAGATGTGGCCCTTGTGGCTAAAGGGATCAGGGGGTATGGAGAGGAGGCAGGTACAGGATACTGAGTTGGATGATCAGCCATGATCATATTGAATGGCGGTGCAGGCTCGATGTGCCGAATGGCCTACTCCTGCACCTATTGTCTATGTTTCTATGTTACACGTTATTCCCTTTATCATATACACTGTGAATGGCTCGATTGCAATCATGTATTGTTTTTCTGCTGACCAGTTAGCACACAACAAAAGTTTTTCACCGTACCTCAGTACCCGTGACAATGAACTAAACTGAACATCCTAAGACGTGCTGGTTTGTAGGTTTAATTGGATTCTGTAAATTGTCCCTCGTGTGTAGGATGTGAAATTGGGATGACAATTACTAGTGCACGAGTGATCGTTGGTCGATGCGGACTCGGTGGGCCGAATGGCCTGTTTCCACACTGCATCTCTAAATTAAAGTAATGTCTGCGGAACATATATTAGCTTCCTATGTTAAGAATTAAGTTCCATTCCTTATTTTCCACGATTTATGTAACAAGCACAAGAGGCTATTCACCCATGTTACCCGTGCTGACTCTAGCAAACTATCTGTCTCACTCACCCATTCTTTTTTTTCTGGTCTGAGATTTCTTCACCATGCATGACGAAAGTTATTATTGAATTTGGATCCACCACCCTTGCTGGCAGCTCGTAGAAACATAGAAAATAGGTGCAGGAGTAGGCCATGCGGCCCTTCGAGCCTGCACCGCCATTCAATATGATCATGGCTGATCATCCAACTCAGTATCCTGTACTTGAGGATCACAGCTGCCAAATGTATCTCCCAGACTCTCTGTTTCTTTGTCAATCACCTCAATCTGAACCCCCTCTGTATGTTTACTCGTTATCACACAGCCAACAATGACCTATTGTGTGCCCCGTTTCTTGATTTTCGTTACTTTTTGCATATCTTCCATTCATTTCCCGTCAACATGTCTCGTTCCTTTACCCTGACTCTCCGTCTGAAGAGGGGACTCGACCAGAAACGTCACCTATCCTTTTCTCCAGAGATGCTTCTCAGTTACTCCAGCCTTTTGTGTCTTTCTTCGTTTTAAACCAGCATCTGCAGTTCCTTTCAACACCTCAATCTAGAATGTCTGCTGCCTGGCTTCTCTGCTAATGGAAATAAACACAAATCCCCAATGATATCATCCTGTCTGTGTGGCCCAGCATAGATTGTACGTGGTGGGAAATCCAGCCACGGTCCTGCGCCAAGTGAGAGGACCTTCCTTACCCAACCAATGTTGACACAGACGTTACTACAACGGATAGTGTCACACTAGCACAGTTAATGGCCGGCTCAGTTGCACGGCTGGTAAAGATGCTGCCTCACAGTGCCAGAGACCCGGGTTCCATCCTGTCCTCTGTGGGTGCTGTCTGTGTGGAGTTCGGACGTTTTCCCAATGACTGCGTGGGCTTTCTCTGGGTGCGCCGTTTTCCTCCCACAGAAGTGCGGGTTTGTAGATTAATTGGCCCTCTTTGAATTGTCCCGTGTGCCATTTAGAACGGAGACGAGGAAACACTTTTTTCTCACAGAGAGTGGTGAGTCTGTGGAATTCTCTGCCTCAGAGAATTCCACAGACTCACCACTCTCTGTGGGAAAAAGTGGAGGCGGGTTCTCTGGATGCTTTCAAGAGAGAGCTAGATAAGGCTCTTAAAAATAGCGGAGTCAGGGGATATGGGGAGAAGGCAGGAACAGGGGTACTGATTGGGGATGATCAGCCATGATCACATTGAATGGCGGTGCTGGCTCGAAGGGAGATAACTCATGCACCTATTGTCTATTGAAGGGAGATAACATAGAACTAGTGTGAACAAGATGATCGTTGTGGACTCAGTGGGCCAAGGGGCATGCTGCCATACATCTTTCAAATCAATCAATTATTAGTCTGAAAGGGGGTCCCGACTCGAAACGTTGTCTGTCCATTCCCTCCATTGATGCTGCCTGACCGGCTGAGCTCCTGCAGCACTTTGTGTTTGACTTCACGATAGGGAATCCGCCTCCGAGAAATAATGATTTACAGATGATTTATTAATCATACTCAGTGTCAGATTTCTCTACAGAGCATGGATAACAACATCCTGAAGTAGGAGACACAGTCTGACCCGGGAGGATGTCGGATCGGGCAAGGGTCACTGTGCATGTCCTTCCATGCAGACCGCATAGACTGTGCTCATCTCCATAGTCTCAGGATGTCCCCGGCCAGGGGGCTCGGTCGGAGTGAACTCTGTTTCCTGCTGTCACCGAGGAACCAGTTCTGTACATCACACCGTCCACCCGTGAATGAATTATGCTTTATGAATGAATACTTTATAGTCACATGTACCTAGTTTTGTTTCGCATACAACCTAGGCAGTACACAAGTGTCGCCGACAGTTACAAAAGCACCAAACAGCCCTATCTACTGTCTGTTGCCGCCGCATGTGGCAGTTCGCGCCCCCTCCCACCCACCAGGCCCCCCCCCCCCCCCATTTCTCCAGCTGGTCTACCTCTCCCTCGGGCCCTCTTCGCTCTTTGTGGAATGATTCTGGTCGTCGCCGGTGTCTCAGGGTGGTCGAGCCGATCCACGGTAGGCGAGTCCTCCTCTGATGTATGGCCCTGGCGGGCAAGTCGGGGCTGCTTCGAGAAACCAGTGTTGCCCACACTCAGCGAACCTTCACCAAACAGTGCCACCCATCTCTGATATAGTTGTATAGTACTTTATTAAGGATATTTTTTTGTATTGTATCATGGTGGTGGGTTCTGGTTTGTTTTATTGTAGTGTAAATATTATTTATTAATAATTGAATACATTTTTTGATTAAAAAAAAAGTGTGGGCCTAATGACTACTAATGTCACTAACATTGAAAAATCGCTGCAGCAGGAACTCTTCACACCAACCAGCAATGGGCACAAGATAATCACCACTGCTTACGTACAAACTTACATTTCACTTGGCACCTTTAACGTAGAAACATGTCCTAAAGCACAACACAGAAGTGTCGAAATCCAAAGCAGGCGCATGATGGGAGGGAGACTTCAAGAACTGTGGCCCAGGAGAAAGGTGTGAGGAGATGTACAGGGAGCGGCACTGCCAGCGGGCGGAGAGGGTGAGACCAGTTCAGAGCAGGATGGAGCAGAGGAAGCTCGAGTGAGGCACGAACATTATACAACGACAGACCTGTCCCCACCGATACTGTACCCGTGTTATACAACGACAGACCTGCTGTACTGGACACGTCGATTTCATTAATGAAATACTTGTTGCTTCTTCTAGAAAATGATTTTTATACCGATCATTCAAGGTGAACACCTACAGTACAAAATATACAGGATAACAAAAAGATCACTTGGATTTTAACTAGAAATCTAAAGTCAGTGACATTGGTTTGTATAAATAGAAAATTTAATAATCTGATGAAGTCACGGAACATTCTGGGGAGGCAGGGTGGAGGGGAGTGGGGGGGGCAGGGTGGAGGGGAAAGGGGGGCAGGGAGTGGGGGGGGGCAGGGTGGAGGGGAGTGGGGGGGGGCAGGGTGGAGGGGAGTGGGGGGGGGGGCAGGGTGGAGGGGTAAGGGGGGCAGGGTGGAGGGGAAAGGTGGGCAGGGTGGAGGGGAGTGGGGTAAGGGGGGCAGGGTGGAGGGGAGTGGGGTGTGGGGGCAGGGTGGAGGGGAATGGGGGGGGGCAGGGTGGAGGAAGTGTGGGCAAGGAGGGCAGGGTGGAGAGGGAATGGGGGGGGGGAGGGTGGAGGGTAATGGGGGGGGGCAGGGTGGAGGGGGTGGGGGCAGGGAATGGGGGGGGCAGGGTGGAGGGGAATGGGGGGGGCAGGGAGGGCAGGGTGGAGAGGGAATGGGGGGGGAGGGGGAGGGTAATGGGGGGGGCAGGGTGGAGGGGAGTGGGGGCAGGAATGGGGGGGGCAGGTGTGGAGGGGAGTGTGGGCAGGGAGTGGGGGGGGCAGGGTGGAGGGAGTGGGGGCAGGGGGGCAGGGTGGAGGGGAGGGGGCAGGGAGTGGGGGGCAGGGGAGGGGAATGGGGGGCAGGGTGGAGGGGAATTGGGGGGGGGGCAGGGTGGAGGGGAATGGGGGGGGGAGGTGTGGAGGGGAATTGGGGGGGGGCAGGGTGGAGGGAGTGGGGCAGGGAATGGGGGGGCAGGGTGGAGGGGAGTGGGGGCAGGGAGTGGGGGGGGGGGCAGGGTGGAGGGGAATTGGGGGGGGGGCAGGGTGGAGGGGAGTGGGGGCAGGGAATGGGGGGGGGCAGGGTGGAGGGGAGTGGGGGCAGGGAGTGGGGGGGGCAGGGTGGAGGGGAATGGGGGGGGCAGGGTGGAGGGGAATTGGGGGGGGGCAGGGTGGAGGGGAGTGGGGGGGGGGCAGGGTGGAGGGGAGTGGGGGGGGTAGGGTGGAGGGAAGTGTGGGGCAGGGGTGAGTGGGCGAGTGCTTGCCCATGTTTGACCCGTCACTGGAACCCCCCCGTCGGGACAGATTGGCAGCGCAACACGTTGTTCTCTGGGAGACACGGTACAAATGTGTGCAGGTGAAAGGTCTGCCCATGAATCCGTTGAGTCAGACGGCTGGAACTCTGCTCACACCTACTGGTGGACGTTTTAACCCAGCTAGCTGCTGCTCTGGACATGTTTGGTTCTGAATTTGGATTTACATTCGTGCTTCCTCTGGACGGGTTGCTCCCAGCCTGAGTTGACTCTGACCGTGAGGAGACACCCCCTCCACCCACCCTGAAATGGGTAACTCAGCCCACTCCTAATCAATGAGCCTCACCCATCTTTGGCAAGTTTTGACCCGTTTTACGCAGACCAAGACTTCCTCTTCGCCCCCATTTCTGTCCTGGGAGTACGGTGCAATGTGGATGGTCCCGACCTGAAACGCAGTCTGTCCATTCCCTCCACGGATGCTGTCTGACCCGCTGTGATCCTCCAGCACTTTGTGTTTTGCTTAAGATTCCAGCATCTGCAGTTCCTCGCGTCTCTGCTGGAAATACATGTCCAGGAGGCTTGACACTGTCCACAACAGAGACCTCACGGCAAGTAGCAGCTCTGCTCCCTGGAGATTGGAGGGGGAGTGTTTCCCCCAGACGAGCCCAGCGGTGAACTGGCACAGAGGCGATAATCGGGGGGGGGGGGGGGGGGGGGAGGGCATCTGGACCCTGGTGTGGGGATAGTTGGATCTTGGCAACCTGACAATGGTGGCACCTCGATGGTGGCATGTGGGAGTTAGAGGGGCATGTGAGAGGGTGTGCGGTGGGGGAGGGGGGGTGAGGTCGTAGCAGGGGTCAAGGGGTAGGTGAGAGGGCAGAGTGGGGTAGGGGTGACAGGTGGATGGGGGAAGGAGTGGGGCTGATGGATGGGAGGGGGCAGGAGTTGACGAGGAAGGGGTTGGGGGGGGAAGGGGGAAGTGATGGGTGGGAGTGGACAGGGGGTGCCGGAGGTTGAAGAGTAGGGACTGTCTCAGGGAGTGTGTGGGACATCCCTGGGCCCAGCTTGGTCTGCGAGTCCCCACGCCACACATCTCCCCCCCCCTCCCACAGTGAAGCTTGTGGGGCAGCTGTAGGCTCTGTGTCTCAGTGACTCCTCCCCGGGTTCCTGGGTATGAGCCAATCTGCGCTGAGCTGAGCTGCGCTGCGCTGAGCTGGGGAGGATTCCCTGGTTTGTGAGCTGTGGTCCCACCGGCACCGTCCCCACACCACCGGGACCCTCAACGCCCACGGGGAGGGGGAGGGGGTGGATGGGCTGTGGTGGAGCTCGGACCAATCATGGCATATTGGTATGGCACTGAACAAGGTGGGCATGGTGGCACTGGCAGATAGATGTTGGACAGACAGAGGTTGATACTGGTAGGTGGTGATATTGAAAGATGGCAGATGTTGATGTTGACGGGACTGCTGTTGATGGGGACAGATGTTGATGGAACAGATGTTGAGATTGACAGGTGTTAATGAGCGTCTGTTGCCGGGTCAGATGCCGACTGGACAGATGTTGACAGGACAGATTTTCGCGGGACAGATGTGGGCTGACTCCTCCATTCCTGCCCGGCTTCAGTGTGGATCAGAGTTGGTTTGGTGGCTTCACACGGGCATCGAGAGTTCGTCATATTCATCCAGCCCCTCCTTCTCATCGAACGTGGGCTGTGCGTCATCTGCATCCAGCTGTGGGCGGGGGGGGGAAAGGTGGTAAGTCGGGGACGGTGGCACGGGGGGGGGGGGGGGGTCACAGGGGGTGGGGGGTCACACACATCCCTCCCCCTGTAACCCCACCTCTGCTTCCAATACGCCACACAGAGTCGCATGGCACAGAAACAGGCCCTTCAGCCTAACACATCCATGCTGGCTGGAGGCTCCTGCTCCTGACTGATGACACTGTCAACTCTCTACAATACTACCATCTCTGCTCCACTCACTTCCAACAATAGACGATCATTGGTTGGTCAGGACTTTCATATGAAGAAAGACTGGATAGACTTGGCTTATACTCGCTAGAATTTAGGAGATTGAGGGGGGATCTTATAGAAACGTACAAAATTCTTATGGGGTTGGACAGGCTAGATGCAGGAAGATTGTTCCCGATGTTGGGGAAGTCCAGGACAAGGGGTCACAGCTTAAGGATAAGGGGGAAATCCTTTAGGACCGAGATGAGAAGAAACTTTTTCACACAGAGAGTGGTGAATCTCTGGAACTCTCTGCCACAGAGGGTAGTTGAGGCCATATTGGCTATATTTAAGAGGGAGTTAGATGTGGCCCTTGTGGCTAAAGGGATCAGGGGGTATGGAGAGAAGGCAGGTACGGGATACTGAGTTGGATGATCAGCCATGATCATATTGAATGGCGGTGCAGGCTCGAAGGGTCGAATGGCCTACTCCTGCACCTATTTTCTATGTTTCTATGTATTGGTTCATCTGTTCTAATCTGGGCAGCATTTATTGTTGACCCACACCCCTCCCTTCTGAGAACTGTTAAGTTTAGTTTGGGCAAACAGCACGGAAACAGGCCCTTCGGAAGGGTGGCCAATGAATGCTGCTTTCTCCCGTCCCCCCCACCGAGTCCACACCAACCACCGATCACCCACGTTCATCGTTATCCCACTATCACATCCACTCCCTACACTCTCGGGCAATTTACAGAGGCTGCAGACCCACACATCCTTGGTGATGTGGGAGGAAACCGGAGCACCCGGAGGAAACCCACGCCATCACCGGGAGAACGTGCAGACTCCACACAGACAGCACCCGAGGGCCAGCGCAGCGAGGCAGCAACTCTACCAGAGTGAGAATCTCACGGCACTCTTGTTGGATAAGGCTGGCATCACCACGTTTTGGGTCGAGACCCTTCAAATAGCATCTGCAGTTCCTTGTGTCTCTGACTTCCTAGTGATACACTTTTGCACACTTTTGGACATAAACATAGAAGATAGGTGCAGGAGGAGGCCATTCGGCCTTTCGAGCCAGCACCGCTATTCATTGTGATCATGGCTGATCGTCCCAAATCAATAACTCGTGCCTGCCTTCTCCCCATATCCCTTGATTCCACTAGCCCCCAGAGCTCTATCTAACTCTCTCTTAAATCCATCCAGTGACTTGGCCTCCACTGCCCTCTGTGGCAGGGAATTCCACAAATAACTATAATTAACAATGAATTCAGTCTGGGAGCGGTCTCGACCCGAAATGTCACCTATCCATGTCCTCCAGGGATGCTGCCTGACCCGCTGAGTTACTCCACCACTGTGTGTTCTACACAAGGTGCCAGCATAGCAGTTCCTTGTGTCTAGGGTGAATCTCTTCTGCACCCTATCCAACTTAATGACGCCCTTCGGTCGTCCGCTTGCCCTCATGGTTACCTTTACTTAACCCCGTCCCATTCTGCCGCGGGGACACTTACACATTTCAGCTCTCGATCCGTGAAGATCCTGGTGAGTGCGAACATCTTCACGGGAACGGTGAGGATGAGCACGAAGGGAAAAGCGAGCGAGGCCACAGTGGACATGACGGCCCAGAGAACGGCCAGGCAGAAGACCTGGACGATGGTGTACAAGTGCATGCGCAGTGTCTTCACCTGGGATGGAACACAGAGCATATAACAGTACAGCACAGGAACAGGCCATTCAGCCCACAATATCCGTGTGAAAAACATGATGCCAACACCAACTCTTATCTACGTGCACATAACCCATATCTCTCCATTCCCTACATATCCAAAAGTCTCTTAAATGCCACTAATGTATCTGCTTCAACCACCAGGCATTCACCACTCTCTGTGTAAAAAAAACTTGCCCAACACATCCCCTTTAAACTTTCCCACTCTCACCTTAAAGCTCTGCCATCAAGTATTTGACTTTACTCTCCTGGGATAAAGGTCCTATCTGTCTACCCTTTCTATGCCTCTCAAAATGTTATATACTTCCATCAATGTTTCTCTGAAACCTCTGGCGTGCCAAGTCTGATTCAAAAAAATCATCCGTCTGACCAACCTCTCCCTGTCGCCAATAGCCCCAAGTCGAGGCAACATTCTGGTAAACCTTCCTTCCTTCCTTCCTTCTCCCCGCCTCCCCCCATCAGTCTCCTCCTTTTGCCTTTCTTCTCCCCGCCTCCCCCCATCAGTCTGAAGAAAGGTTTTGGCCCGAAACGTTGCCTATTTCCTTCGCTCCATAGATGCTGCTGCACCCGCTGAGTTTCTCCAGCATTTTTGTGTACATTCTGGTAAACCTCTTCAGCACCCTTTCTAAAGCTTCCACATTCTCCCTGCAATGGGGCGACTGGAATTGCATACTCCAAATGTGACCAAGCAATGTCCTATAAAGCTGCATTATATCTTCCTGACTCTTGTACTCAATGCCCAATGAAGGTAAGCATACCGTACGCCTTCTTCACCACTTTATCTACTTGTGCTGCCACTTTCAGGGAGTTAATCCCTAAGATCCCTCTGCACATCAATGCTGTTAAGGATTATGCCAATAGTTGTACATTTTCCCCTTACATTTGATGTACCACGGTGCAACGCCTTACACTTGCGTGGACTCTAGTTTGGATCTGCCATATCTATGCCCATTTCCGTAGCTGACCTATATCCCGCTGTATACTCTGACAGCCTTGCTCACAGTTCGTGACCCATTGGTCAGTCGGCAACCAGCCAAGCCCAGTGCGACTCCGGCGCTCTTAATAAGTCACAGGAGCAGAATTAGGCCATTCAGCCCATCCAGTCTACTCTGTTATTTGATCATGTCTGATCTATCTTTCCCTCTCAACCCCATTCTCCTGCCTTATCCCCATAACCTTTGTCAGAATCTGTCAATCTCCGCTTTAAAAATACCCATTGACTTGGCCTCCACAGCCGTTTGTGGCAATGAATTCCACAGATTCACCAACCTCTGTCTAAAGAAATTCCTCCTCCTCTCGCCTCTAAAGGTATGTCCCCTTATTCTGAGGCTGCCCGCTCATTGCCCACTGTGCTCAGGGACTCACCTTGCGCACATACACGTGGTCGGGGTGGTGCTTGGATGGCATCAGCAGCAGCTGGATCCGCTCGTACAGGTCGATGCCATTCAGCGACGTCACACCCATGTACAGGAAGATCCCAAAGAGCACGGCCAGCGGGATCTTACGCAGGAGGTCCCCGATCACGATGGACAGGCCTGTGGGGTAATGAGGCACTGAGTTCACACGCGGGCTGGGAACGGGCTGGGCAGCAGCGGGAGGCCATTCAATGCTGAGAACTGTACGCTGGCGCAGCGGTAGAGTTGCTGCCTCACAGCGCCAGAGTCCCAGGCTCAATCCTGACTACAGAGTTTGTACGTTTGCCCCGTGACTTGCCTGGGTTTGCTCCAGGAAGCTGTCGTTTCCTCCCAAACTCCAAAGATATACAGGTTTGTAGGGTAATTGGCTTTGGTAAAGATTGTAAATTGTATCTAGTATGTGTAGGATAGTATTAGTGTATGGGGGGGATCACTGGTCGGCACGGCTCTCTGGGCCAAAGGGCCTGTTTCTGCATTGTATCTCTGAACTATCAACTAAGGAGGGGGTTCAGATGGAAGTGCATGGGTGCCAGTACGGGAGGTGGAATGGAGATGGGGAGGGAGCTGCATGGGTGCCAGTACGGGAGGTGGAATGGAGATGGGGAGGGAGCTGCATGGGTGCCAGTACGGGAGGTGGAATGGAGATGGGGAGGGAGCTGCATTGGTGCCAGTATGGGAGGTGGAATGGTGATGGGGAGGGAGCTGCATTGGTGCTGGAGCTGAGTTACTGCACGGGGGTGGGGGGGGGGGGGGCGGTGAGCGCGGCTGCTACTTACCCACCATGATGGCAACCACCAGCCCTGTCACCCGCTGCTCCTTCACCTCTTCGATCTTGGGCTTGTCTCCGGGGGCCACGGACTTGCTCATGACGGTGAGGGCGTTGACGTGGGTGACGGTACGGACGGTGGCGGCGGCGAGCCAGGGCAGCCCGAACATGGCCGCCACCCCTCCCGAGCCCACGATGATCAGCAGGTCCAGGTGGAAGCCCGAGCCCTTGGTCAACATCCGCTCCTTCTTGCTGATGATCAGACTGTGGAGCACCAAGACAATGGGACAGGAGTCCACCAGGATACCAACCAACCGGCTTTCCCCACTGACCCTCCAATCTGATCCTTCTCCTCCCCACCAACCTTCCCCTCCGACTGTTCCCTCCCCACCCCTCCATGCCCAGCTACCCTTCCCCTTCCCACCCACCTTTCCCCACCGATCCTGTCCATCGACCCAACCCACCCGACCAACCAACCCCCCACTCCGACTGACGCCCCCCTCTCCACTCTGCCAAGCCCTTCCTGCCCACTGACCGTCCACTCCAACCAACCCTCCCAATGCGAGCTATTTCCTGTCACTGTAACACTATATAATCTTTACTCTGATATTTTTCTCTTTCACTACCTGTTGTACTAGTGTATGGCTCGATTATACTCATGGAGAGTATGAATTGATCGCACCTAAACAAAGCTTTACACTATATCACGGTACAACAATAATCCAATAGCAAATGGTCAAAGAGACCAATGACCACTCTGTTGACCTTTGGGCCTCAGGGGCGAGCGATGGTCAAAGCACCAGCACAGGGCCACACAACATGCGTGTAGATGGAGAGAGGGATATCCCTCTGCTCTCTTGAGCAGCCCTGACGGATGGGCCTGTCGACACACCCTTCCACTGACTGGTCCAGACCACCCATCGTGTGTCTGCACCAACTCCCGGCCACAAGGTACTCACGTTGTGATCATGGTCTCCATGAAGATGAGGATGAAGACCAGAATGGCTGGAATGACGCTGGCAAACATCATCCAGATGGGAAAATCCCCGTCCTTCCCGAGAGGATTAATAAACCAGCCGCGCTTCTCCGGCGAGGTGACGGACAGACCGGTGGGAACACTCAGTTTCTGCAGGAAAGACACAAGACCACAAGGAGTTAAATGGCCACACCGCAGTCAGAAGCAACCCGTCGACAACAGCCGTCTCTTCCTTCATTCCAAGACGAACATCTCAAACGGGGCCCGATTCAGAGTAAATGCCCCTCTACACAATCCCATCTAACGCAACTTCCCAACGAGCCACACGGCACGAAAACAGGCCCTTAAACCCTACTCGTACATGACAACCAAGATGCCCCATCTAAGTTAGTTACATTTGCTTGCGCTTGGTCCATATCCCTCCCAACCTTTCTATCCATGTACCTGTCCAAATGTCTTTTAAATATTGTTATTATACCTGCCTCGACTACCTCCTCTGGCAAATCGTCCCATATACCCACCACCCACTTGAGCGCAAATGCTGCTCTTCAGGTTAGTATTACATGGGGATAGAGGCCTAATGGTCAGCGTGGACATGATGGGCCAAAGGGTCTGCTTCTGCAATGTGTGAGTCGATGACATTATATTACATCACCCATACTCTTACTTCCCATGATAGACATTTTGCAGGAAGATTGTTCCTGATGTTGGGGAAGTCCAGAACAAGGGGTCACAGTTTAAGGATAAGGGGGAAATCTTTTAGGACCGAGATGAGGAAAACATTTTTCACACAGAGAGTGGTGAATCTCTGGAATTCTCTGCCACAGAAGGTAGTTGAGGCCAGTTCATTGGCTATATTTAAGAGGGAGTTAGATGTGGCCCTTGTGGCTAAAGGGATCAGGGGGTATGGAGAGAAGGCAGGTACAGGATACTGAGTTGGATGATCAGCCATGATCATATTGAATGGCGGTGCAGGCTCGAAGGGCCGAATGGCCTACTCCTGCACCTATTTTCTATGTTTCTACAGTTGGGGAAATGTGAGGGAGGTGGGGTGGGGGGTGAGAGCAGGGGCAAAAGCAACAACACAGTGAGGGTAATGCGCAGAGTTAGTCTCCCACCTGGGTGAAGGTCTCCTGGATGGAATAATCCACCAGAACCATGATGAGAATCGCTATGGGAACACCAAAGTCCCCAATCACTCGTCGAACCTGCAACACAATTGATCACGTTTTGAAAATTCTGTCAGACATTACGAAACACCCAGCGATCGATGTGCTGAACACTTGCGCTCGATCCGTCAAAGCCTGCTGGATCTCCTGGTTGCTAACCATTTGAACATCTTTCCCCATCCCCACACCAATCCTTCTGGCCTGGGCCTCCTCCGTTACCAGAGTGAGGCCACACGCAAACTGGAGGAACAGCACCTCATATTCTGCTTGGGCAGCCTACAACCCAACAGCATGAACAGTGAATTCTCCAATTTCAACTAATACTCCCCTAACTCCACCTCCCTTTCACCTGTACTGACATCTCATCCTTGCCATCATTTCCAACCACCCAGCCACCCTGCTCCTTTCCCTTCCTCTGTACTCTCATCTCCCAACTCCACTCTATGGGTGTCAGAGGCTATGGGGAAAAGGCCGGAGAATGGGGTTAGGAGGGAGAGATAGATCAGCCATGATTGAATGGCCTAGTAGACTTGATGGGCCGAATGGCCTATTTCTGCACCTATCACATGATCTTATGAACTCCGCCCCACATTCGCTTTTATACCCTCCTCCCTTCACCGTACCATTCAATCCATATCCCTTGCTTCAGTGTTACATTTCACTCCTTATCTGACACTCATTTGTCTCCTGTTCACCTTTGCCACTTACTCCATCCACCTGCCAATTAACCCCCTCACCTGTATCCACCTATCATTCACCCGGCTTTATCCTGCTCCCACCTCACTTTCCCAGCTTTCTCCCCCTACTCCATCTCTCTGAAGATAGGTCCCGACCCAAAATGTCGTCCACAGATGCTGCCTGACCTCCTGAGTTCCACCAGCACTTTGTGTTTTGCTCATGATTCCAGTGCTGCTCTAGATGTCAGCTGATTTACATCGGGGAGACTAAGCGTAGGTTGGGCGATCGTTTCGCCGAACACCTCCGCTCAGTCCGCAATAACCTACCTGAACTCCCGGTGGCTCAGCACTCTCAATTCCCAATCCGACCTCTCTGTCCTGGGTCTCCTCCATTGCCAGAGTGAGCAACAGCGGAAATTGGAGGAACAGCACCTCATATTCCGCCTGGGGACCTTGCGTCCGGATGGCATTAACATTGAATTCTCCCAATTTTGCTAGCCCTTGCTGTTTCCTCCCCTTCCTTAACCCTCTAGCTGTCTCCTCCCATCCGCCCGCCCTCGGGCTCCTCCTCCACCCACCCCCCATTCTCCCCCCCCACCCCCCATCAGTCTGAAGAAGGGTTTCGGCCCGAAACGTCGCCTATTTCCTTCGCTCCATAGGTGCTGCTGCACCCGCTGAGATTCCCCAGCAATTTTGTGTACCTTCGATCTTCCAGCATCTGCAGTTCTTTAGGTTCTTTAGTAACTTGTCAGTTTCTTTGTTGAACTAAATTATGGCGCACTCCAGATAACATTATTCTGGTTTCAACTCCTGTGGAGCTGTTCATGTCCAGAAGCTGTGACCATCGACTGGACACTGGGGACAGTCAGCAGGCCCTTTGCCAGGTGAGTTCTTCCAATCTTGGGCTCATCAGGAGATACGGTAGGTTTAGGGAGCGGGAAGAAAGATTAAATAGGAACCCGAGGGGCAACTTCTTTATAGAAAGGGTGGTGGGTATATGCTAGAGGAGGTAGTTGAGGTAGTCGGGGCAGGTACTATCACAACATTTAAAAAACATTTGGACATGTCCATGGATAGGATAGGTTTAGAGGGATATGGGCCAAATTAGGGCAGGTGAGACTTGTGTAGATGGTGCATGTTGGTTGACATGGGCAAGTTGGGCCGAAGGGCCTGTTTCCACGCTGTATGACGCTATGACAAGGAACTGCAGATATTGGTTTAAAAATAAAAGGAATAAAGTGCTGGAGTAACTTGGCGGATCAGGCAGCAGGGACGGAACGGCTGTGAGAATGAACGGCCAGGTAGAGTGGCTCTCGGGACCTCACTGGCGACACTTACTCTCCCGGGGAAGAAGCGACTGTTCTTGAACTTGCGCAGGAAGAAGGCGATGAAGAAGGTGCCAGCCATGAGGACCAGCGACAGGAGCGCGGTGTTAGGCTCCCCCGTCCGCCTCACGCCCTCTGTCGTCTCGTTGCTAGGGCTTGGCGGGATGAGGGAGAGGAAGGTTCCATTCAGGGTACTGTTGGAGCAGCCACGGAGAGGATGATCCTTGAAAATCTGTAACAACATGAGCCAGAGGTTTCCCCAGAGTCATAAAGTGAGTCACATCAACATCATCCTGCACTGAATGCTGCCTGGATTGGAGGGTATTAACTACAGAAGAGGTTGGATAAACTTGGATTATTTACTCTGAAACCTCAAGGTTGAGGGGAGACGTAGAACATTGGACAGTACAGCACAAGAACAGGTCCGTCGTCCTACAATGTCTGTGCTGAACATGATGCCAAGACCATCGCTTATCTACCCGTACATAATCCATATCCCTCCATTCCCTGCAGATCCATGCGCCCATCCAAAAGTCTCGTAAATTATCATTTCTACCTATTATCGTTAGAACGGAGACGAGGAAACACTTTTTCTCACAGAGTGTGGTGCGTCTGTGGAATGCTCTGCCTCAGAGGGCGGTGGAGGCAGGTTCTCTGGATGCTTTCAAGAAAGAGCTAGATAGGGCTCTTAAAAATAGCGGAGTCAGGGGATATGGGGAGAAGGCAGGAATGGGGTACTGATTGGGGATGATCAGCCATGATCACATTGAATGGCAGTGCTGGCTCGAAGGGCCGAATGGCCTAATCCTGCACCTATTGTCTATTGTTTCTAGATCTCACCGTCACCATCACAGGAGACAGACGATTGCCCGAAATCTACTACAAACCCACTGACTCCCATAGCTATCTGGACTACACTTCTTCCCAACCTGCTTCCTGTAAGGACTCTATCCCCAACTCCAAATTCCTCCGTCTACGCCGCATCTGCGCCCAGGATGAGGTATTCAATGCCAGGGCATCGGAGATGTCCTCATTCTTTAGGAAACAGGAGCTCCCCTCTTCTTTTATAGATGAGGCTCTCACCAGGGTCTCCTCCATTGTCTACCTTCACCACCACCCCTGGCAGCGGGTCCAGGCACTCACCACCCACTGTGTAAAAAAACTTGCCCTGCATATCTCCTAAATGGATATGGATCACATGCAGCCAGAAAAAGGAATAGCCATCATAATTGACAGTCACCATGACCCGAATGGTACGTTTCTATTCTATGCTGTTCTATGTTCTATGTATGAGAGGCATAGATAGTCTGAATCATTTACCCTAGGCTGGAAATGTCAGACTTGAGGGCACAGTTTTAAGGTCAGAGGCAGTAAGTTAATAAGAGATATGCTTGGTTAGTTTTTTTACACAGAGAATGGTGAAGAACACTCTCTGGTGAAGAGGGTGGAGGCAGAAACAACAGTGGTGTCTAAGAAGCTTTTAGATAGACACATGTTCCTACTAGTGGGAGAGTCTTGGACTAGAGGTCATAGCCTCATAATTAAAGGACGTTCTTTTAGGAAGATGAGGAGAAATGTCTTTAGTCAGAGGGTGGTGAATCTGTGGAATTCATTGCCATAGAAAGTCAGTAGAGATATTCAAGGCAGAGATAGATTCTTGATTAGTATGGGTGTCAGAGGTTATGGGGAGAAGACAGGAGAATGGGGTTAGGAGGGAGAGATAGATCAGCCATGATTGAATGGCAGTGGAAGATGGGCCGAATGGCCTAATTCTACTATCACTTATGATCCTATCTATGATGGATATGCAGGGAATGGAGGGACATGAATCACATGCAGGCAGAGGAGATTAGTTTTATAATTTTAGAGGTATAGCGTGGAAACAGGCCCTTTGGCCCACTGAGTGTACACCGACCACGATCACCCATACACTAGTTCTATTCTAGACACTAATTGACAATTTACAGAAGCCAATTCATTTACAAGCATGCACGTCTTAGGAGTGTGGGTGGAAACTGGAGTACCAAGAAAAAACCCCACGCGGTCACAGGGAGAACGTAAAACTCTGGACAGACAGCACCCGAGGTCAGGATCGAACCCGGGTCTCTGGCGCTGTGAGGCAGCAACTCTACCGCTGCGCCACCATGCTGCCCATGGCCGACACAGACATTGTCAGTGGGAGGGCCTTTCCTGATCTGTGCTTCGTAATGCATTATAATTCTGTAAACCAAACACAATCATACACAGCCAATCTCCTGCGGAGGGAATGGATAGACGATGTTTCGGGTTGGGTCAGACTGACCTTTTTCTGAAGAAAGATCCTGACCCGAAACATCATCTGTCCATTCCCTCCACAGATGCTGCCTGACACGCTGAGTTCCTCCTGAGAATTGTTTTTGCTCCAGATTCCAGATGAAGTTTAAAATGAGGAGAGATAATTTAAAAGGGACATTAGGGGCAACTTGTTTTAATGATAGTTGCCCTTATCTGGAATAAGCTGCCATAGGAAGCTATAGAAGCAAGGTACAATTATGACTTTAGAAAGACATTTGGACAGATATATGGCAAAGGATTAAGAGGGCTTTGGGAGAAATGCGGGCAAATATGACTAGCCCAGCATGGACACAGTGGGCCGAAGGGCGTTTCTGTACTGTACAGCTCCATGGCTATTGCTCCATGCTGTGAGTATGAGAATTTGTACTCAATAACCTGTGTTTGCAGAGCTAATTGCCACTTCATTTAGTTTAGAGATACAGCATGAAAACAGGCCCTTCGGCCCACTGAGTCCATGCTGACCATTAGCCACCTGCTCACACTAGTTCTGTGTTGTCCCACTTTCTCATCCACTCCCTACACACGAGGGGCAATTAACTTATTTGCTCTGCACATGCAGAGATTATTACTCAGCCAGAGCATGGGAAAATTACTTAATTGATCTAGCAGAGGTTGTCACTGTCTTAGTGTAGGCATTATTACTCCATGGTCTGGATCTGCAAAGATTATTGCCAAATGAGTGTGGTATCATTTCTACCTCATCAGAGAATGAGTACAAGACCCTGTACTACTGCAGTTGTACAGGGTCTTGGTGAGACCACACCTGGAGTATTGCGTACAGTTTTGGTCTCCTAATCTGAGGAAAGACATTCTTGCCATAGAGGGAGTACAGAGAAGGTTCACCAGACGGATTCCTGGGATGGCAGGACTTTCATATGAAGAAAGACTGGATAGACTCGGCTTGTACTCGCTAGAATTTAGAAGATTGAGGGGGGATCTTATAGAAAGTTACAAAATTCTTAAGGGGTTGGACAGGCTAGATGCAGGAAGATTATTCCCGATGTTGGGGAAGTCCAGAACTAGGGGTCACAGTTTAAGGATAAGAGGGAAGTCTTTTAGGACCGAGATGAGAAAATCATTTTTTACACAGAGAGTGGTGAATCTGTGGAATTCTCTGCCACAGAAGGTAGTTGAGGCCAGTTCATTGGCTATATTTAAGAGGGAGTTAGATGTGGCCCTTGTGGCTAAAGGGATCAGGGGGTATGGAGAGAAGGCAGGTACGGGATACTGAGTTGGATGATCAGCCATGATCATATCGAATGGCGGTGCAGTCTCGAAGGGCCGAATGGCCTACTCCTGCACCTATTTTCTATGTTTCTATTATTACTCCATGGTCTGCATCTGCAGACATTATTATTGCCTGAATGCAGACTATTACTCATGCTCTAGCTTTACAGATTATTACTGTCTTTGAGTGCAGGCATTATTACTCCCATTCTTTGCTCTGCAGAGATTATTACTGTCTGAGTGTGGGCATTATTACTCCGTGCTCTGTGTCTGCAGAGATGATTGATTTGTAGACATTACCTTTACCAGCTTGTAGAATGTTTCATAAATAAATATAATTGAGATGAGGAAAGCAAAGATTTCTTGGGTGAAGCGGGAGATGAACCGCACGAGGAAGGAGCCTTCGAAGGCCACGATCACCAACACGATGGCGATCAACCAGAACCCGATCCACACTCGTCCAGTCAGGTAGTCCATTTGGTTCGAGTGGCAAAACTGGTAAAAGGGAAAGGATTAGCTGAAGGCACCGAAGAAACAGACAGGAAGGTGAGCCCTGTCGGGCTTCATCCAGGACTCCCGAGTTCACACACGCGTCCCCTCTGGTCCGAGGTTCCATAACACCAGCCCGAAGTCCCATAACTCCAGCCTGAGGTCCCATAACACCAGCCCGAGGTCCCATAGCACCAGCTTCAGGAACAGCTACTTTCTTGCAACCATCAGGTTTGTGAACCGACCGGCACAAGCCTAATCCTACCTCTTGCACTATCGTGGACTTTTCTAATTATGTTTTGGGCGACACAGTCGAGCTGCTGCCTTGCATCGCCAAGTAGCTAAACAGTAGCTACTTTCCTGCGACCATCAGGTTCTTGAACTGACCCCCATAACCGTAATCCCACCTCGACAATGGAACATCACGGACCACCTCTTGCACGAACATGGACTTGAAGTTTAGTTTATTGTCACGTGTATTGAGGTACAGTGAAATGCTTTTGCTAAGTGCTAACTTGTTTTTCTGATTGTGTTTGTGCGTATATCGTTTGTGCGTGTTTGTGTTTGTTTTTTTTTCTTTTTACCGTCTTGCTTATGTGTAATTTATATATAATTGATGTGCAATATAGTTTTTGTGCATTGTTTGTGTCCATGTGTCTGTGATGCTGCTACAAGCATGTTTTTCAGTGCACCTGTACCTCACCGGCCTTGTGTGTATATGACAATAAACCTGCCTTGACTTAACACGGGCATTTATCTCTGAACCTGAGTACACGCAGTGCATATCTCTAAAGACTTGTCCTGGGCCCAGTGCACTGATGCAATCATAAGGAAAGCCCAACGATGCCTCTACTTCCTTAGAAGATTGAGGACGTTTGGTATGTCGGATAAATACACTTGGACTTCTGCACGAGTACAGAGAGCGCATTAACCTTCTGCATCAGGGCCTGGTTCTGTACCTGGAACGCCCAGGAATGAAGTTTAATTAAAGTTGTCCGGTCCAGCACAGGTACTGACCTCCCCACCACCAAAGGGGTCCATATAAGGCTCTGCACCAAAAAGGCAGCCAGCATCAAAGAAGAAGAGTTCCCACCTGAAACGTCACCCATCCATGGTTTCCAGTGATGCTCAAGGTTTCAAGGTCAGTTAATTGTCACATGTACCAATTAAGGTACAGTGAAATTCGCAGATGCAGAGAACTGATATCAGAGCGGGACGCCAGCCCAAGCTGCTCACTCACCTTAAAGAAAGCTTCTTCAAATACAAGCAATGGGCCGGAAAACCCTACGATCAGCAGTGGCTGGGCGCCCAGCAGACCAAAGATGATCATCTGTATGGCCGTTGAAATGATCAGCTCGGAGACACCAATCAAACCCATGGTCTTCTCCCCTGAAACACAATTACAAGTCAGTCAGTCACTGCTACGCTGGTAAATGAGGCTCAGTACAGTCATGGTGGGCCCAGTGTCCATCAGTTACCACCTACAGGCTTCCAAGCCTTGCATGCCATCCAACATGGCAGAATGGACTAGTCCCATTTGCCTGCAATTGGCCCATACCCCTCTAAACCAGTGCTTATCCATACATCAGTACAAATATATTTTAAAAGCCATAATTATTTCTGCCACTATAGCTTCCTGGGGCAATTCATTTCAGATACAGACTACCCTCTGAGTGAAAACGTTGCCCTTTAGGTCTCTCTGAAATCCCCCCTCTCACCTTAAGCCTATGCCCTCTAGTTTTACAATCTTCTACCTGGGGAAAAAGACTGTGAGTGTTCACTTTATCCAAGCCCCTCATGATCTTCTACAAGCTCAGCCTCCTACACTCCAAAGAAAAAAGTCCCAGCCGGTCCAACCTCTCCCTGTAACTCAAACCCGCAAACCCAGGCAACATCTTTTGCACCTTTAAAGACGTTCTTCCCACAGCGGGGCGAGCAGAACTGCACACAGTCCTCTAAGTGTGGTTTCACCAATGACTTGTAGTGTTTCATGGTATCTCAACATTTGTGCTAAATACACTTTCCAATGAAGGCAAGCATGCCATACGTCTTCTTCGCCACATTTAGGGAACCGTGCATCTGCGCTCCGTATCTCTCTGTTCCTCAACACTCTTCAGGGTTCTACCATTTATCGTGTTAGTCACTTACCGAGAAGCCCTCCGAAGGTGATGGCTGGGGAAAGGGCTGCGAAGTAAATGAAGATGATGGCAGCCATGCACTGTGGGTTCAGGGCATCCTTGAAATCACTCAGGTACTGAGGATACCTGCGGGCAGCGTCTCGAATCACCCCGCCAAACGGTTTCCCCGTCCGCCTCAGAGGGTCCTCCTCATCCAGCCTCTTGCGCTTCAGGAGAGCTGTGACAAGGAAGGCAAAGTCAGTGGAAATCAGAACCTAGACGCAACGTGCCAGAATAACTCACCGGGCAAGTAGCATCTCTGGAGAAAGGAATAGGTGATGTTTCTGGTCGGGACAGAAGGGTCAGTCTGAGGAAGGATCCCGACCTGAAACGTCACCTATTCCTTTTCTCCAGAGATGCTTCCTGACCCACTGAGTTACTCTATCTTCAGTGTAAACCAGCATCTGCAGTTCCTTCTTCGGACTGAGAGTCAGGGGTGATGTCAGTTGTCTGCGTTTGTCCCATATTTCTCTAAACCTTTTCTATTAATGTCCATGATCTGGCCTCCATCATCCAGGGGGGCAACGGATTCCAGAGATTTGCCACTCTGAGGGAATTTTAAATGTTGTTATTGAACCTGCCTCAACTAACTAATTAGTAAGGGTGTCAGGGGTTATGGGGCGAAGACAGGGGAATGGGGTTGAGAGGGAAAGATAGATCAGCCATGATTGAATGGCAGAGTAGACTCGATGGGCCAAATGTCCTAACTCTGTTCCTAGAACTTACGAACCTCCTCTGGCAGAGTTAGCCCATTTGGCCCATTGAGTCTACTCCGCCATTCAATCATGGCCGAGTTGGACAGAAGGGCCTGTTTCCGTGCTGTATGACTCTATCCAAATGGGTTTTGAACGACTGAGTAGCTTCCACTGGTCCTGTTGTCTTGTGGCCCTGCATTGACTACTCTAGGTGGGTGGCTGGCACAACAGTAGAGTTACTGCCTTACAGCGCCAGAGACCCTGGTTCAATCCTGACCTCGGGTGCTGTCTGTATGGAGTTTGTACATTCGCCCTGTGACCGTGTGGGTTATCTCTGGGTGCTCCGGTTTCTTTCCACACTCAAAAAACGTACAGGTTTGTAGATTAATTGGCCTCCTTAAATTGTCCCTAGTGTGTAGGTTTGAACTGGTGTATGGGTGATCGTTGGTCGGCATAGACTCGGTGGGCCGAAGGGCCTCTCCCCACGCTGTATTTCTAAACTAAACTAAAAGCAGGTGGTGAGAGGGAGACAAGCCTGGCCAGAGTCAGGAGGTCAGGGAGCATTGAAGGGCAGGCGGGAATGGAGACAGTGAGAGGTGTGGCGAGTGGTTTGGTCGGCTGCCCACCTCTCTCCTCCTGACTCTTCACTTCCTTGGATAGCACCTGCTCCTCTTTCGCCTGCCTCTTCTTCAGCATCTTGCGCTGGAACTGGGCGACGGAGAGCAGCAGCTCCTCCCCGGGGACGTCGGATGGCGGGATCACGATGCTGCTGTCCAGGAACTCGTTGATGGCATTCAGCAGGTCGTTGCGGTCATCTGCCTGGTAGGCCGCTCGGTGGAAGTTCTGTAGGACAGGAACAGAGTGAGGCTTCCAAAACCGTGAGGCGGTGGTGGCTGGAGGGATATTCTGGGGGGTTGGAGGAAGGGGATCCGAATGGCAGTGAGGGCGAGCGAAGGGGGAGAATCCAAAGAGCAGGGAAATTCAAGGTAAGCTGTAAAGACTGGAGAAGATTTACAGGGATATTGCCAAGACTCGAAGGCCTGAGCTACAGAGAGAGGTTGGACAGGCTTCATTCCTTGGAGCTCAATAGACCGAGGGATGATCTTATCGAGGTGTATAATATCTTGAGGGGAATAGATAGGTTGAATACAGTCTTTCACCCCAGAGTCTGGGACTCAAGAAGCAGAGGGCATAGATTTAACAGGAATTAGAGGGGCAACTTTTTCACACAGCGGTTGGTGGGTATATGGAATGAGCTGTCAAACGTAGGTGATACACGTCACCCAGAGAGTTGTGAATCTGTGGAATTCTCTGGCACAGATGACAGTGGAGGCCAATTCACTGGATGTTTTCAAGAGAGAGCTCTTAGGGCTACCAGAATCAAGGGATATAAGGAGAAAGCAGGAATGGGGTACTGATTTTGGATGATCAGCCATGATCATATTGAAACATAGAAAATAGGTGCAGGAGTAGGCCATTTGGCCCTTCGAGCCTGCACCGCCGAATGGTCTACTCCTGCACCTATTTTCATTGATATTTAAAAGACAGCTACATAGATAGGAATGGTTTGTTTAAAGGGGTATAGAGCAAACGTGGGCAAATGGGATTATCTTAGATGGGGCATCTTTGTCGGTATGGAGGAGTTGGGCTGAAGGGTCTGTTTCCGTGCTGTATGATTCGATAAGACTTCCTCAATCAGAGCAAGGGTTTCTGTGAAGAAGAGACACAATCCAGGTGAACAGAGGAGGTGAATTATGCTTTTAAATTGAAGAGTCTGGTGTACAAAGTGGCAAGGGATGTGGTCGACCCGAGGGCTGGAATGTGTTTCGCAGCAAAAGAGTAAAAAGATCAGAAGTGAGGAAATTACACTTGCATGCAGTATAAATACAAATAATAAAAGGTTGCTCTGGATATATAAACGGGAAGAGGGTACCTAAAGTTAGTGCAGCCTCTGGAGAGCAAGGTTGGTGAATTAACAACAGCAAATATTATGTGTATGTTAAATCTTCACGTCAATCTTCACCATGGAAGAGTCATAGTCATAGAACACGGAAATAGGCTCTTCGGCCCAGCTTCCTCATGCCGACCAGGTGCCCCATCTAGACTAGTTCCACCTTCCCATCTTTGACCCATATCCCTCTTAACCTTTCCTATCCATGTACCTGTCCTAATGTCAGATGGACTCATGTCAAAAAAACACGATAGAACTTATAAAAAGTGCCAATCCCAAGGGATAAGGTATTGGACACATTCAGGGAGCAAAAGATGGACTGGTTTTAAAGGAAGAGGCTGCAGAGATAATGGGTTGTAATTATTGTTAACTCAAAACTCCATATAACCATATAACAATTACAGCACGGAAACAGGCCATCTCGGCCCTACAAGTCCGTGCCGAACAATTATTTTCCCCTAGTCCCATCTACCTGCACTCAGACCATAACCCTCCATTCCTTTCCCATCCATATACCTATCCAATTTATTTTTAAATGATAAAATCGAACCTGCCTCCACCACTTCCACTGGAAGCTCATTCCACACAGCTACCACTCTCTGAGTAAAGAAGTTCCCCCTCATGTTACCCCTAAACTTCTGTCCCTTCATTCTGAAGTCATGTCCTCTTGTTTGAATCTTCCCTACTCTCAATGGGAAAAGCTTGTCCAACGTCTATCCAGGAGGGAACCAGAAGATTGTAAACTGATTCAATAACGGAGAAAGGAAGGCAGGGAACTGCAGGCTTGTTGGTTTAACAGCTATCTTAGGCAAGATGGTGGTTAATAATTGGAGAGGAAATAGATAATAATTTAGGAAAAACGAATACAATTAAACTCAGTCAACATGATTTGATGAGAGAGATATCATGTTTGACAGAGTAACTAGAGGGGAACCAGTAGATATAGAATATTTAGAATTCCAAAAGGCATTGTGCCACATGTGAGGCTGATGAATAAAATGAAAGGCCACAGTATTGGAGCAAGTGTGTTAGAATAGACTAAAGTCTGGCCTTCTCATATAAAACAGAGTGCTGAAATACATGGTCCTCTTCAGACTGGGAGATAACGAGTGGAGCACCACAGGGATCAGTTTTGAGCTCCACTACATTAATGAGCTGGAGGAAGGAACAATATGAATGGTTTCCAATTTTACCCTTGAATCAAAATTATGTGTAAAGGCATGTTGTGATCAGGGTACTGTAATTCTGCAATGGAATGTAGAGAGATCGAGTGAGTGGGCAGAAGATTAGCAAATTGGGTTTAATGTGGGGGAATGTGAGGTCTTGCATTTTGGCAAGAGAATCAACAGGCAGATTATTATCTAAAGGGGGAGACTGCAGTTGAGTGAAGTTCAGAGGGATTGAGGTGTTCCACTACAGGAATCACAAAAAGCTAGCAGGCATGTTATGATGGCAAATTCTGGCCTAAATTGAAAGGGATGGAATTTAAGAATAGGGAGTTTTGTTGCAACTGTGCAGGGTGTTGGTGAAGTCTCACCGAGTTTGTGCAGTTTTTGTCCCCTTTTTGCTAATAAAACTATAGCTACCTGTATATTGGAGACATAAAGTGTTGGAGTAACTCAGTGGGTCAGGCAGCATCCCTGAAGGAATTGGATAGAATAGAAGTATAGAATGAGTATAGAATAGTATGAGTATAGAAGTTGGGATGTAATGTTAAAATTGTACAAGGCATTGGTGAGGCCAATTCTGGAGTATGGTGTACAATTTTGGTCGCCTAATTATAGGAAGGATGTCAACAAAATAGAGAGAGTACAGAGGAGATTTACTAGAATGTTGCCTGGGTTTCAGCAACTAAATTACAGAGAAAGGTTGAACAAGTTAGGGCTTTATTCTTTGGAGCGCAGAAGGTTAAGGGGGGACTTGATAGAGGTTTTTAAAATGATGAGAGGGATAGACAGAGTTGACGTGGAAAAGCTTTTCCCACTGAGAGTAGGGAAGATTCAAACAAGGGGACATGACTTGAGAATTAAGGGACTGAAGTTTAGGGGTAACATGAGGGGGAACTTCTTTACTCAGAGAGTGGTAGCTGTGTGGAATGAGCTTCCAGTGAAGGTGGTGGAGGCAGGTTTGTTTTTATCATTTAAAAATAAATTGGATAGTTATATGGATGGGAAAGGAATGGAGGGTTATGGTCTGAGCGCAGGTATATGGGACTAGGGGAGATTATGTGTTCGGCACGGACTAGAAGGGTCGAGATGGCCTGTTTCCGTGCTGTAATTGTTATATGGTTATATGGTTATATGGTATAGGTGATGTTTCAGATCGGGAGTCTTCAGACTGATTGTAGTGGCGGGTGGGGGGGAGAAAGCTGGAAGAGAAGTGGGAGTGGGATAAAGGTACACAAAAATGCTGGAGAAACTCAGCGGGTGCAGCAGCATCTATGGAGCGAAGGAAATAGGTAACGTTTCGGGCCGAAACCCTTCTTCAGGAGTGGGATAAAGTCTGGCGAGTGATAGGTGGATTCAGGTGAGGGGTCTGGTCCATATCTTTAGTTCCTTGCGTCTCCTCCGGCACTTTGTTTATCGCTCAAGATTCCAGCACCTGCAGTCCCTTGTCTTTGTAATTGTGGGGTTTAGGCATCGTTGGTGAGCACCTCCCCTCCCCCCCTGACCTTTCACAGCCTCACCTTGTCCGACATGAGGGTGGAGATGGAGCGGCCAATCTCGTGGTAGTCCATGTTGCTGTTGGTTGGTCCCAGCAGGATGAAGAGGAAACGGACTGGGACAGGAACCTCCAACACCGACTCCAGCTCCACCGCTGTCTGCAGTCGAACATAGGCCATGGTCGGGTGCTCCAGGAACTCAACGCAACCTGGAGGGAAACAAGGGGAGAGCTTCTCTCTACAACACTGCACTTCATGGTGAAGGGAAGCAAGAACACGAGAACCCTAGAGACAGGTGGAGCACCCTCTGGCCTGTCTCATCTCACCCACCCACAGCAGGGACACCATGGGCTAGATACCAAGTTATGACCATCCATAATGTCCCATCAGATCCTTTCAGGGCTAGATACAGAAGTTAGAACCTTCGGTGTCCCATTACACATTCCCAATGCAGGGATACCATGGACTAGATACAGAAGTTAGAACCTTTCAATGTCCCATCGCACAATCCCAGGGCCAGAACACTCTGAGCTAGATACCAAGGGCATCCCTCAACAGTGTTCCATCACTCTCTCCCAGGGCAGGGACATGTTGGGCTAGATGCCATGTTGGCTCCGTCAACAGTGCCCGGTCAAACAATCCCAATGCATGTTAGATACAGAGCAAATCTCCAGCTGCACTCCTCCATTCAACACTCCAAGGGAAGGGACAGCATGGGTTAGATACAGAGTGAAGCTTCCACCAACACTGCCCTGTCACACACAGCAAGGGCAAGGAGAACATGTGTTAAGAACATGTGTGGAACTCCAACGACACTGTCCCATCAAACACATGAAGGGCAGGGTCAGCACAGGTTAGATACAGAGTGAAGGGAATAGTTGGTGTACAAACCAGGCTTACTCTCATGAGCAAAGTCACAGCATTCACAGGAAGGGCTTCCTGATGAAGGAAATAGAATGAAGAAGGAAGTTTGTGATGGTCAGATAAAGAAAACAGCAGAATACCAGGCAAGGATTATAAGGGAGATTGAAACTACGCATCAAAGGCAGAAGGACAGACATTAAGTGATGTGGTGGGCGGAGTGCTTAAGTTAAGTGTGTTTAATTGTCATATGTACTGGCAACGGAACAATGACATTCTTACTTGTTGCAGCTTCACAAAACTGTAAATGCAATACCACACAGATAATTAATCAATAATGTAATAAATTAATAATTGCTAGACTAGGTAACCATAATAGTGTGAAAAACAAAGTCTGGTGTGCAACCAAAGACAGTCCATACATGATCACAGTTGCTGAGGTTAGTGTTGTGAAGTGTTCAAGAGCCTGATGGTTGTTGGGAAGAAGCTGCTCTTGGACCCAGAGGTCACAGTTCTCAGGGAGGGTGACAAAGGCCGTGTAAAGACCCAATCTTGCTCTTCATCGAGGAGGAAGCTTAGGAGAAAAGGTCTAACTGTCTACCCTAGCTATGCCTCTCATAATTTTATTTATTTCTATGTTTCCCCAACTGCCCAGAGAAAACAATCCAAGTTTGTCCAACCTCTCCATGTAGCTAATACCCCCTTGGGGGTGGCACAGTGGTGCACTGGTAGAGTTGCCACCTTACAGTGCCAGGGACCCCAGGTTCAAACCTGACGATGCATGCAGTCTGTACGCAGTTAGTACATTCTCCCCGTGACTGCGTGTGTTTCCTCCGGCTGCTCTCGTTTCCGCCCGCACTCCAAAAATGAACAGGTTTGTGGGGGTTAATTGGCTTTGGTTATTACCAACTAAATTGTCCCTAGTGTGTAGCGATTACTAGTGTAACGGAGATCGCTGGTCGGCATGGTTTTGGTAGGCCAAAGGGCCTGTTTTTTGCGCTGTAGCTCCAAATCTAATCCAGGCATCTTTCTGGTAAACCCCCTCTGCACCCTCGGCAAAGCCTGCATATCCTTCCTGTAATGAGGTGCACGCAAGAACTGCACGCAACACTCCAAATGCAGCCAGACCAATCAAGTTCTACAGAGCTGCATTATGACATTCTGACTCTTATACCCAATGCCCCGACCAATGAAGGCAAGCAGGCTACATGCCAACTTTACCATTCTATCTACTTGTGCTGCCACTTTCAGGGTACAGGAGCCTGAAAACCGTGACCTCCAGGTTCAAGAATAGCTTTTATCCAGCGACTACCAGGGGACATTACACGAACAACAGGGTTCGATCCTGACCTCGGGTGCTGTCTGTGTGGAGGTTGCACGTTCTCCTTGTGACCGCTTGGATTTATTCCAGGGCATCGGTTTCCCAAAAGACATGTGGGTTTGTAGGTTAATCGGCCTCTAAATTGCCCCTAGTGTGTCGGGAGTGAATGAGAGAGTGGGATGAGATAGAACTAGTGTGATCGGGTGATCGATGGCCAGCATGGACTTGGT